>NW_027508931.1:16547500-16960000 GCF_051911475.1 Siphateles boraxobius | reverse complement strand
CACCAGCCAAAGAATCACCTCTCGCGGAGGGGATAGATTGGGGTGTGGGAGAGGGGACTCTACCTCTACGGAGGTCATTGAATCTCGACCACAGCACTGCGATGGACATGTTCCCGCAATGAGAACATGACTTATCCACAAATGCTGCCTGAGCATGATCTAAGCCCAAACACGCTAGGCAGCGATTGTGCCCATCAAATGGCAAAACGTTTCTAACGCACCCAGAAGTACACCGACGAGAGTGTCACACAGCAGAGTGTTGAAGCGCCCAGGGAGAAGCACACACACTGTTGGCAGATCACTGCACAGATCAGCAGCAGGCAATGTGATCTCGCTGGAACACGCCGTTGCACCAAACGCACTGGAGAGCCGCTCGCCTTGGAGTCAAAGAACTCAGATACAGGCTTGCAGAGGAGGGAAGAGAAGCTCTTGGCTCTGAAGCAAAAACATAATGCAAGATTGTCATGCTCCTCCTTTTATACCCTCGCGGTGGGGCGGAGTTGCGCTATGCAAATTCTACAGACCCATGGCATTGTTTTGCCATTGGCTCGTTTTGTAGAACTCGAAAGTGATAGGCTTCTAAGCGAAACCCCCATTTTGTCAGTCACTGACGTAACTCGAAGTGATTGAATGAAAAGGAACTTGTTTTAATATCATTATTTAGACTTTCCATAGACATGATTTTTATACTGTACAAACTAATTACTAATTTAAAAAGACAATATTTTCTTTATTATGATTTATTCCCAGCTTGGTAATTATAGTTAACTAAAACTTTAAAAAAGATTTTAATAATTAGAAATAAAATAAATGTTGACTTAAAGTCACCCTGTGGTAAAAATCAAGTTTTTAATGTTGTTTATATGTCTTTGTGATGTTTTTTCATATGCTTTAAGACAAACAAAGTGTAAATTCATAAGTCTACACCATTGCTGAGTGTTTTCTCTTTAAAACTGCAGTGAACCAAAGACAAAAAAAAATCGCTGGTGTTTCTGACGTCACAGACTACCTTGTAACCAATCATGTCAATATGTGATCGTCAACGAGTGGATCTCTAAGCTGGGGCCTATACCATGAAGCCGGTTTAGGTGGCTAGCTAGCTATGTTTCAGTTTAGTTTGCGTCAACCCTGGGTTTTAGGGACCATGAAAGTGGTTTGGCTTTTAGCAGTGTTCATCGCCATAGTAACTTACGCTCCATGGCTAACCTGGTCCGGGGCAGGTTATGTTCTAGGTAAGAGGTTGCAAACTGAACTTGGACCAATCAGCTATGAGCAAAGTGACACATGTCTGATGCGATAAAGTCACTCCACCTGTTTCTACTCCAAATTAAAGGTCAATACATAGCAAATGACTTTTAAAGACAAAATCGTCTGGTTTTTAGTGATGCTTATTTAGAATAATAAATTTGTATGATTTAGATATTATTTATGTAATTATTATACCCTTTATCAATCACACATATACAATTTTAGTTTATCAATTATTATTACGCAGTTTAAATGCATAAATATATAAAGGTAATATAAATACGCTTTAGCATCAATAGATGAAGCTATAAAATGACTACATGTGAGCTTAAATGTTCAATTCTCTCTATACCTTTATCAGCTGTATAAAATAACTTCACAACTTTTACTTGCACTGATATACAGTAGCGAGACTTTTTCTTTTAGTTGTCCTCTTTCATAGACAGCTGTTTTCTTCTTGCTGTGTAAATTTGTTAAAATTCTTACTATTTTAATACTTTTATTTAATAAGTGAATTCCGCTGCTTCTCTCGCGAGAAATTAATCTCAGTTTCACTCTTTCTCAACATGTCATTGGCTGTTTGCTACTGATGTCACACCTAAACTCCTAAACTCAGGATCAAAGCCTGAGTTGACAGAGAAAGTTGATGATCAGCATCATGGTACCAACAAAGCCTGGTTGGATTGGTTTGGTTTTGTCAACTCCAAACTAATCCTGTAACCCTGAGTTTGTTCAACTACCATCATGGTACAGGCCCCTGGTGTGTGTGAGTGGATATTCATAGAATATGCAAATATCCATGTATACTAAATAAGGCAAGGGTGTAGAGTTACATTCAAGTTATTTTGAGGAAAACTTTTAAATATATAATTTTGGTGATCAAAGATGAGTTTTAAGTGATAAAATCATTGACTACAGGGGGACATAAAAAAACTGAAATATAAAAAACTTAAACTTACTCTATTTCTCGTTTTTATTTAGTTTAAATTGATATATCAAAATAACTTAAACCAAGATCTAAAGGAAAACTAAATAGACATGTTTTTTTAAATCATAAAGACACAAGAAAATTAATAAAATTTGTGACTATATTAAAGATGAAAACAGAAAAAATATACATAAAACTTATTAAAATTGTAATAACAAACTTGAACAAATAGTTAAAAAACACTAAAATAACACTGAGTCCCAGACCGTGCAAAAAAACAAACAAAGCAGGTTTCAATCATATTTAGCTCACATCTAGGGTTATTTTGTCCCTATAGTATAGTAAACCTTCACACACATGCAAAAGTCCCTCTTAGTGCTCAAACAAGGCTCTTGAAGAGCACATGAACTTTTAGTTCTGCATTTTTTTCAGGGGAAAATAGGTTTTTGTGCTGACTATGAGAATATGATGACCTTTCTGTTTGATCAGCTCAACAAATATTTCTCTTTGTGTCCTGTGATCAATGACACCTTCACACACACACACACACACACACACACACACACACACACACACACACACACACACACACACACACACACACACACACACACACACACACACACACACACACACACACACACACACACACACACACACACACACACAGGGGCAGGGGGCTTCACTATTTCTCTCTTTTCACTCTCCTCTCTGTCTCCTCTTTCATCTGCTCTGATTAATGCCAGATTGCTGTTTCTTCTCACAACTCTCCATCTCTTTCTCTCTATCCAATTAGTCATGGATGTCTCTGATATGTCCAAACATAACGCCTTCATCAACCAGGGGCCTTTACCATGAAGCCGGGTTAGGTGGCTAGCCAGCTATGTTTCAGTTTAGTTTGCGTCAACCCTGGGTTTTTGGGACCATGAAAGTGGTTTGGCTTTTAGCTGTGTTCATCGTAGTAACTTACGCTCCACGGCTAACCTGGTCCGGGGCAGGTTATGTTCCAGGTAAGAGGTTGCAAACCGAACTTGGACCAATCAGCTGTGAGCAAAGTGTCACATGACTGATGCGATAAAGTCACTCCACCTGTTTCTACTCCAAATTAAAGGTCACTACATAGCAATTGATTTTTAAAGACAAAATTGTCTGGTTTTTAGTGATGCATATTTAGAATAATAAATTTGTATGATTTAGATATTATTTATGTAATTATTATACCCTTAATCACACATGTACAATTTTAGTTAATTATTATTAAGCAGTTTAAATGAATAAATATATAAAGGTAATATAAATTCGCTTTAGCATCAATAGATGAAGCTATAAAATGACTACATGTGAGCTTAAATGTTCAATTCTCTCTATACCTTTATCAACTGTATAAAATAACTTCACAACTTTTACTTGCACTGATATACAGTAGCGAGACTTTTTCTTTTAGTTGTCCTCTTTCATAGATAGCTATTTTCTTCTTGCTGTGTAAATTTGTTTAAATTCTTAATATTTTAATACTTTTATTTAATAAGTGAATTGCGTTGCTTCTCTCGCGAGAAATTAATCTCAGTTTCACTCTTTCTCAACATGTGATTGGCTGTTCGATACTGATGTCACACTTAAACTCCTAAACTCAGGATCAAAGCCTGAGTTGACAGAGAAAGTTGATGATCAGTATCATGTTACCAACAAAGCCTGGTTGGATTGGTTTGGTTTTGTCAACTCTAAACTAATCCTGTAACCCTGAGTATATTCAACTACCATCATGGTACAGGCCCCAGGACTGAGCAGATCGTAGAACCATTGCCACCAGGGACGTGCACAGGAATTATGAGGGGCAGTTGCTCTGACCTGAAAAAAGGCCTTCCCCTACATTCAGTTGTGCTTCTTGCTCGTATTCAGTTCTGGTGGTAGGCTACGGGCAACTACGCATGATTTGTAGTATGACTGCGTAAAGGGAACAGGAATTCCGGTAGGGAACAGAATCGACTGCTAAACCCAGGGCCGATCCTGAACTCCCCCTGGGGCCCTAAGCAAAAGGGGCCCTCTACCTGACCTGTGACGCCGTGAGCTATGTAAACCATTTGCCATTGCCACACAATCACACCTGACACTTCAGTGCTCCCAATACAATCCTCCCTCCTTTAAACAAAACAGTCAAAGAATAAGTACAACAATATAGAACAGAATGAGGTTCAAACAAACAATATTTATTGAATAGAGTATTTTCTATAGAATGTTAACATAACAAGTGAATATTAACGTAAACATAAATAAGAAGAAAATAATAAATTATAACCCTGAGCTTTGGCTTTTGAGATTAACTTTGGTTCTCTCTACAGCCTGGGTATTTTCGGCATCAGTATGATTTTTTTTATTTATTATTATGCATGTTGAAGCAATTCTTGATTTATGGTTATTATTTACTGAGGGATGTGCATCCATATTGACCAGTATGTCCAGCTAATCAACATTTTAAATTCAATATAGCCTATAAATCAATAGTCAATCAATGTCAAATTGTCAATACATTGCTTTCTATCTTGCATAATTAGTGCAGTTGTTTAGAGTTTTTAACTACACTGAGACTAGATCATCAGTTTCTTGTTTTATAAATGTGACTTTGATTGGGAGTGCCATCATTCACGTGCATGTATTGTACAGTATGTCTTGTCTCCACATATTTCTGCTTGAAAAATGCGAGTTTCATTTCGTGCACGCGCATATGAACGCACGATAACACACGCGACGCGGTTATGTTTTCCGAGCTGCAGTAAACAAACACCGTTGCACTTTGTCGTTTATCAAAAACAAACGTAATATTTTTTTTTATTTTACTCTCACTTTTGTCAGGCACAAAGTGATGCAAGAGATGCACTGCCTGCCCAGCTAGGTTAGCAAGACCGAAAAACATCAAACTTTGCTGACATCAAACTTAGAGAGGAGAGAACACAAGTTTACCTGATTGTTGTTCCCGCAATTCACTCTCATGGGTTTTTTCTTCTTCCTCTTTTCGTGACCAGAAGGATAGTTTCGCTTCATTTTGTCATGGATGTTGTACACATTAATTGACACGCTATGACACGAGATGGAGGCGGGGCCTTAAGTAATTTGTGGGGTCTTACGCACCGGTCGCGTGCAGCGCTGCAGCCACGTAAACAGTTTGCCCTTCCCTTACTGACTTTCAAGTTCGGTGCACGAATGGAAGTGAATGAGGCTTTGCGATTTAAAAAAAATAAAATAAAAAATGTATCTAGGCCTATGTGAAATTCTGCAGCCATTGTACGATTTTTTTTTTCTCGGAAGGGCAACTTGAGTCGAGAAGGGCATATGGGCAGTTGCCCGGGCAACCTGAGCAACCCCCCTGTGCACGTCCCTGATTGCCACCAATGGTCTCTATGATCAATATAGCTCACAATGCTTTTAAGAAAAGCGGCTCATGCCGAGCTCAGAGTGCACGATTTTCAAAATAATCGTGTCACTGTTGTTTTCACACTGCGTGACTATCTGGGGTAACATTCAGTTGCTGGTGTGTTCACACTGTGCGAAGGATCGGCGACAGGAGGTTTCACACTGCATGACTTTACAAAAGAAAGAATCGCCGACAACTTCTCCCTGGTCCGCAAACTACGTTTCACAACCAAACAAACGCGAGAAGTGATAAGGAAATAACAGAAGATCACGCGTGCGTGAGACCGGAGTTCTCGCGCGACACTGAATTTGTAATTAAAAATGATAGCCTACAAGAAGATTGCGATCCAAATTGTCAGTTCGCTGATTTGCAGTGAAAATGAGAAAAATAAACAGTTTATGCAGGAGGAAATGGTTGGGAAGACGAGGGGAGCAAGGACTGTGTTTTGCAAAGAGAGTTGGGGGTAAATAAATAATTTTACAAATGTCCTGCTGTTGCTGCTGGTCATGCAAATGTTTGTGCTTTGTTTCTGTTTGATATAATTGTAAATATAGGCCTATCTATTAAAATACTGATATTCTGGTCTATAACTCCTCCCTGAACTCCTAAGATGGCCAAGATGGCGCCGCAGATGGCTGCCTCGGTGTGGAGCTCTCCAGCTATTGTGTTGTTTTTGTTCTTTTGTCCTGTGTTTAGTCATTATTTTCCTATCAGTTTCACCAAAGACGAACTACTGGACATTAGGAAACACACACCAGAAAACTATACAGTTTTTGATTATTCAGACGTTTTGCTGGACATTCTCGTCGGAGGTGCAGCGTTGTTGTTCAAACGCGCAGTCAGACGCAAACCCGGGAAGCGTGCAGGCGCGCTGGTTAAACTCCGCGAGCGCGGCCTGCGCACTGCACTCCCCAGCATTCATCTTGCGAACCTCCGATACCTTCCTAACAAAATGGACGAACTACTTCTCCTCACAAGGATTAACAAGGATTTTTTTAACTCTGCTGCTCTGTGCTTCACTGAAACCTGGCTGAGTGAAGCCATACCGGACAACGCAATACATCTGCCGGGCTTCCAGCTGTTCCGAGCGGATCGTATCGCAGAGCTAACGGGGAAAACGAGTGGTGGTGGATTGTGTTTCTACATTAACGAAAATTGGTGTTCAGATATAACAACACTGAACAAGATATGCTCTCCTAACTTAGAGACCCATTTCATTAATTGCAAACCTTTCTACTCGCAACGGGAGTTTTCCTCTTTCATTCTCGTGAATGTTTACATCCCTCCAGACGCGTGCGTGAGCGCGGCGCTACAACAGCTGGCTGAACAAATATCTGAAACGGAACAAAGGCACCCGGACACTCTTCTAATAATTATTGGGGATTTTAACAAAGCAAATCTTTCCCGTGAACTACCAAAATACAGACAGCACGTTACATGTCCCACCAGAGACAGTAATATACTGGACCACTGTTACACCACAATAAGGAATGCGTATCACTCCGTTTCACGAGCAGCTTTAGGGCTCTCTGATCACTGTTTGGTTCATCTCATACCGACCTACAGGCAGAAACTGAAATCAGCTAAACCTGTGTTAAGGACTGTTAAAAGATGGACCAATGAAGCAGAGCAGGGTCTACAGGCCTGCTTTGATTGCACTGATTCGACTGTTTTTGAAGCTGCTACCACCGATCTGGATGAGCTCACAGATACTGTAACATCATATATAGGTTTCTGTGAGGATACATGCATTCCTACCAGGACATTCTTATCATTCAAAATGATAAACCATGGTTTACCGGGAAACTCAAACACCTTCGTCATGCCAAAGAGGATGCTTACAGAAGTGGGGATAAAATCTTGTATAACCAGGCCAGAAACAGACTGACAAAGGAGATCAGAGTTGCTAAAAGAAGCTACTCTGAAAAACCAGTTTTCATCCAACGACCCATTATCAGTCTGGAATAGCCTGAGGAACATCACCAACTACAAGTCACCATCCCCCGATCTGTGGACAATCAACACCTGGCTGACGATTTTAATTCATTTTATTGCAGGTTTGAAAAGCCCTCATTCACACCACACACCGGCTCTAACCTGCACTTCACACATTCACCAACACCTCCTGCACCTCCTGCCATCCAACCTGAGCTTTAGACTTCAAAAAACAGAAGACTAGGAAAGCCTCAGGCCCAGACGGCATCTCATCTGCTTGTTTAAAAGCCTGTGCTGACCAACTGGCCCCGGTCTTCACACAGATCTTCAATAGATCATTGGAGCAGTGTGAAGTTCCCTGCTGCTTCAAACGCTCCACTATCATTCCGGTCCCCAAAAAAAACAAAATCACTGGACTTAATGACTACAGACCTGTCGCTCTCACGTCTGTGGTCATGAATTCGTTTGAAAGACTGGTGTTGGCCCACCTGAAGGACATCACTGGACCCCTGCTGGATCCCTTTCAGTTTGCTTACAGAGCAAACAGGTCTGTGGATGATGCAGTCAACATGGGACTGCATTATATCCTGCAACATCTCGACAGACCTGGGACTTATGCAAGGATCTTCTTTGTGGACTTCAGTTCAGCCTTCAATACCATCATGCCTGATCTTCTCACAGCCAAACTGACCCAGCTCTCCATACCATCCTCGATCTGTCAGTGGATCTCCAGCTTCCTGACGGACAGGCAGCAGCGAGTGAGACTGGGACCACTCACCCTGGTCACCACCTGTTTGAACGGTTACCGTCAAGACGGAGACTTAGATCACACACATCCAGGACTCTCACCACCAGCACTGGCGCCCCTCAAGGGTGCGTTCTCTCCCCACTGCTCTTCTCCCTGTACACTAATGACTGCACTTCTAAAGACCCCTCTGTCAAGCTCCTGAAATTTGCCGACGACACCACTGTCATCGGCCTCATCCTGAACGGTGACGAGTCTGCTTACAGACTGGAGGTTGAACAGCTGGCTGTCTGGTGCAGTTACAACAACCTTGAGCTGAACACGCTCAAAACAGTGGAGGTGATCGTGGACTTCAGGAGGAACAGCCCAGCACTCCCCCCACTCACCATCATGAACAGCACTGTGGAAGCAGTGGAGTCATTCAGGTTCCTGGGCACTACCATCTCTCAGTATCTGAAGTGGGACAATCACATTGACTCCATTGTAAAAAAAAAAGCCCAGCAGAGACTGTACTTCCTTCGCCAGCTGAGGAAGTTCAACTTGCCACAGGAGCTGCTGATTCAGTTCTACTCAGCCGTCATCGAGTCTGTCTTATGCACATCCATCACTGTCTGGTTTGGTTCAGCTACCAAATCAGACATCAGGAGACTACAACGGACAGTCCGGACTGCGGAGAGGATCATTGGTGCCCCCCTGCCAAACCTCCAGGACCTGTACTCTTCCAGAGTGAGGAAGAGAGCAGGTAAAATCATCACAGACTCCACTCACCCTGGTCACCACCTGTTTGAACGGTTACCGTCAAGACGGAGACTTAGATCACTGGCCACAAGAACATCTCGGCACAGGAACAGTTTCTTCGCACAGGCCATTTCCCTTCTGAACAGTTAACACACCTCCCAAGGCATATGCCTTTAAGTGCAATACTCCCACTGTTTAGTGCAATATCCTACAACTCAGGTGATACTTATACTTATATTTATATTTATTTATTATAATATTCAAAACACTGTAAATATGTTCATAATCTGTAAATCTGGAAATGTCTATTCTGACTAAACCTAACTGTGATACTTTTTATTCTCATATATTTATATTTTTATTCTTTATTCTTATAATTTGTAGTATTATGTTTCATGTTTCTTGTTGTATTTGTATAGTCCACTGGAAGCCTCAGCACCAAAACAAATTCCTTGTGTGTGCAAGCACACTTGGCAATAAAGCTCTTTCTGATTCTGATTCTGAACATCCTGCTGTCCTGTATCTTGCTCTCTCATTGGCTGTCGGTCATCGCCGATGTAGTTTTCAGTCAGAACACTTTTCACACAGCAGGATTGTGAATCGCCGACAGGTCCAGATATTTAGCATGCCAAATATATCACAGGCGTCGGTGACTCGTTGTTGATTCTCTCAGATCGCGTCTTTGCTCATTCACACTGCGTGATTGTCACTCGCGTGAACGAGCACCGATTTGCCTGTGATTTCGGGCATTTGTCTGCGATTTCTCAAAACCTGTCGGCGAGCCAAAATCGGGGCTAAAATCGTGCAGTCTGAACTCGGCATAAGGTTGGTTTTGTCTGTTTTTTTATATTGAAAAAAGCCATGCTTATAATTGTCACGGATTGGCCAGGTTCTTCCACCACAATCACTCAACGATCACAGTCACCTGAGTTCTAACGAGAGACACCTGTACCCCATCAGCCACTCTGCTTCAATAGCACACACCACGCACCTCTCATTGTCCGTGCTCGTTCATACGAAGCGGACTCATAGTGCTTTTCTCTACGAGTGTCACTAACCCAACTATCCTGTGTTTTAATCACCAGTTCTCTGGGCTGTTCCCGGTCTGTCTAGATCTTCTCTTCAGTGGTGTGCGAGCCGTAAGCCACTCAGTCCAGCCAAGTGGTGCGTGAGTGTGTGCCGTCAGCCTGTCAGCCTCTTCTAACGGAGTGTGTATCCACTCTGGAAATCTCCTCTCGCCGTTCCTGCAAAGGAAATATCTATTATTCATTCACGGACTTCACTCAAGATTTATCCATATTGAAACTCGGATACTCTGTAGGGTATGGACCAATCAGACACATACTAATTATTCATTATATACAAAGGTTTATGAAACTCCTCACACAGCCCAAATGAACAAACACAAGGGCAGAAACAGTGTCATGTTACAGGGCATGATAAGGAGATTTTACGACCTCTGAGGAATGTGGCCACATACTCAAGAGAGACTATGAAACAGAAACCCTCTTTAAAACAGACTTTGCTGCATTAATCATAGACTAACTGATCTATAAATGAGCATGCATAAAACTGTGAAAGAAACAGTGTAAATGGTTTACTGTCTCGTGTACTATTAGGTATATATTATGGTATGTATCCTGGTATACAACAAACTAACGATCAATGTAACCTCACCTGTATAATGCCTCCTACCTAACTAATCCTCATTTAATGACTCACACTTTGATGTACATCACCTTCTTCTAGAATGCAGTGTGGATGTGTTATAGCTATTTTAGCATTAATGAAGGTATAATCTTGCTAGGGACAAAGATCCATAAATCAACTAAGAGTCACTTTCCCTCTCAGACATGTCCCCTTTCTGATTGGTCGAGTTCAACCCTTAGGGGAGGATCTTCTGCAGGCCTTATTAGAGACAGTCCACATGTGACCTCCCTCTCTTAGTTCTTTCATCCAGCCGCAACACTGTTCTGGTGATTCTGGGGAACCCCCTCCCCCTCCACGGGGGCCCCAGGGCCCAGCAGGCCTCGATTCCAACCAGATATGGGCTCAGGCAGGAGAGAGATGACTCTCTCACAAAGAACCAAGGACAATCTCAAGAGTTTTGGAACAAAGACTCCAACCAACAACGACTCCAATCACCCATCCTTCCGACTTCCTCGCTTCTCCTGGGTGCTCGGTGTGGCCTCAACAGAGTCCCAGGCCTTGACCAAACCAGCCATGCGTTCCTGGAGAAAGAGAACGCTCAACCAACTTCCACTTGACACTGCCGGAACCATCAACGACTTCAATTTTCAACAACTTCAAGAATTGTTCCCATTACAAATGCAAGTATTCAATTCAATGAAATGTGAAAATGAAATTCTGATGGTTCTTCTCATAGACCCTCTTCCGGTTTCCAATTTCATTCTATCACTAACCTATTTATGTATTCATGTGTGTATGTTGTTTAGTTTATTTATATTCATATAAATATCTATATTTAGTTAATAAAACTTGTACATAATATGTATTTGGTTCTGTTTTGTTTGCAATACAAGTCACTTTACGATCACGGTTTTTGCTACTGGCTCAAAGTACTGTACAGGCGAAGAAATAATTATTCTTCGGTGGCCATGGAAGATACCCTTTTCTTAGAATAAATTAATAATCAAAAGAGTTTGTTGGAAGAACTGATTAATTGATTGTAATATTAATTCAGCCACATCAATTTAATCCAATTAACTGACCCAAATATTTATAATTAATAATAACAAGATATTATTGATTATTAATATTTCCAAAAGCTGAGTTCCTTACAACTCACTCATTTCTTCACGTGGAGATATCCTGTTACTCTGCTGTTTAATTAAACTTGATCTTCACTACTTACCTTGTTGTCCGTCTGCGTAACAATAATCTTACAATATCTATACACAAACAGTTTTCACTGATAATAAGATGTTAAGGTCATTTTAGTGCTTGAAATTCTTCTAGACCAGGAAAATTAGATGATATGGAATAAAGTGAATATACATTGTTCTTTATGCTCTGATGTAAAATAGCTACTAAATTGGTTAATTTGCTCACAATATCATGTCAATTAATAATTTTTTGAATCGGTTCATTTCAATAAATCGACTAAACTGTTTGATAACTTGAATAATTTAAATCAGATTGATCTACATCATAAAATTATTAATCCTGAGATCTGAAGCAACTTAACTCATGTAAAGCAACTAAATGAAATGGTTTCCCGTTTGCAGACCAGTGGTAGAATGGGAGAGTTCGAAAAAACCTGTTTGAAATTGTTTTTGCAGTTCTGCATACTGTAAATTACACACATCAGTTTTACAACTGGGTTTTACAAATCTACATTGTAAAATATTCAAACCGAACTTCCCAGGATCAGTGTGAAACATAGGACAATATAATGAATCCAGAGATAAAAATGACTCTGGATAAGCTATTTCAAGTATAAAAACTCAATATTGTGTTCTAAATTATGACAGTTCTGAAGGAGGCAAATGTTTATGATACTAACACACAAGCTAGGAGAGTTGTGTATGTGGGCATTATCAGTGGCAGATGGTATCACTGGCGGACGATGGCACACAGATGGTCCAGGTATCGGGTCGGGTGCCAGGGGCCCGCTGGGGAACAGGTCCATAAGATGGATCAGGCTGTCTGGGGCCAGACAAAGGCATAAAACAGGGTCAATACAAATGCTCTCCCTCCCATTGTCTCCCTCTATATCCAACCTCCACGATTCTTATAAGACTTTCTTTCTCTTGGGACATGGAGAAAGCCTTTTTGGAAGGACCTGTGGGAGGAGGAGGCAACCTCTCTAACGAATGTCTCGTTAGTCTATGTTTTTGGAACTGTCATACCCATTACAAGCGCAAGACAAATGAATTTTTCTGCTCCACGGAACTTCTCAGAGCATTTCTTTATTTAGGAAACTAAATGTTTTATTATGCTCAATATTTCTGAAAAGCTTAGTGTATAAAATAAAATAGTCAACAATGATTAAAATAAAAAAAATTGGTCAACAATGATAAGTTATTTTCATGTATAAAAAAACTATAAATGTTAATACATTTAAAAAAAAAAAATGTATATATATATATATGCTTTATTCTTTCTGTGTAAAAAAATAAAAACTAGTGAATTTTCACAGCATTATAATGCACAGAATGAAAAATAAAATAAAAATTCAACCAAAATCATTTCTCTTATCCATAATGTAGTCATGTGTGTGTAAATGGTGTCTTTCAATGTAGTCGTAAAAAACCTATTAATAATTTTAAAAATAAATAAATAAAAATCATGTCTCCCAGACCAGGAAAATGTATGGAAAGGACTAAAGTGAATACACATTTTTTAGTTGTGCTCTGATGTAAAATACTTCATTGGATAGATATTGCTCTTGATTGGAGTCAAATATACTCATATACAGTAGTGATGTCATTGCGATTTGTCACCAAATTTTCTGAGTCAGCTCATTTCAATGAATCAATCAATTTGGTTTGTAACTTGGTCAGAATGATTCATTACCAAATCCTTCTTCATCAAATGAATTTAAATAATATTTATCCTATTGCAAGTGACTGAAAGGCTCATGGAGAAGTAATGGTAATACTACCTTGATCCAATAGTGTGTGAATGATGACAGGTAAAGCTTCCTAACACTAGTTTTCAGGAGCTGGTCCTATCCAGGAGCCCGCGGCAACACGTCCATTGGACATGGCGCCCCAGCCCGTTGAGGAGGCATCTGTCGTTACAACAACATGCCGCGAAGCTCGTTCCAGAGGCACTCCGGCCTGTAGAAAACGGAGGTTCGACCGCGGAGTGAAGGTCTGACGGCAGGTAGGAGTAACTGGTACTCGGAAGGTTCCGTGTTGCCATGCCCACCTCGGGACTCGGTCACGAAGCCAAAGCTGAAGCGGTCTCATATGAAGCAATCCGAGCGGCGTTGCCGTGGCTGCAGATGCCATATGCCCCAGGAGCCTCTGAAAAAGTTTCAGTGGAACCGCACTCTTGCCCTCGAACTGTCTCAGGCTCGCTCGTAAGCTGCGCGGACATGGCGACCGAGTCGATTTCCCGGAGGGGAACAAGGGCTGCCTCGACGACCTTCGTGAAGACGCGATGAGACAGGGCTAGCCCGAACGGGAGAATCGCGTACTGATATACCTGCCCCTCGAAAGCAAACTGAAGGAACGGTCTGTGACGAGGGAGAATGGAGACATGATAGTAGGCGTCTTTCAGGTCGATCGCTGCAAACCAATCCTGGGGCCGTACACATTCGAAAATGCGCTTGGCAGTGAGCATCTTGAACGGCAGCCTGAGAAGGGAGTGGTTCAGCACGCGCAGGTCCAGGATTGGCCTTAACCCACCGGTTTTCTTCGGGACAATGAAGTACGGGCTGTAGAAGCCGGACCTCATTTCGGCTGGAGGGACAGTCTCGATCGCACCCTTCGCCAGCAGGGTGGCAACCTCCGCTCTCATGATAGGGGCATTGCCACCGACCAAAGTGGAGCGGACTCCCCTGAAGCGGGAGTAGACGAATATCTACAGGCCTTGGATGGGTGCTTAGGCTCACCACGAGAAGAAGCGCTCTGAGGACACAGTTGCATCGCAACAGAGCGTTCAACCGGGGGGAGCCCAGTGTACCCACGGGCAGCCACCTCATCGAGGGGAGGAAAGGCGGATGAGATCAACGAGCGGTCACGGGAAGACATGGGGGTCTTCCAGGACTTCGAGATCTCATCATGCACATCCGTCAAGAAAGGTATTGGGGTTTGATGCGGACGGGGGTCCGCGGCCTTACCCAAGTACCAATCATCCAACCGCGAGCGCTCAGGACAGGGTGGAGGGGACCACTCTAAACCGATGCTCGGCCCGGGAAAGCATGGCCATCATCTCCGGATCGGACTCGAACACAGCCGTATGCACACCGGAAGGTGGCAGCTGTGACGAATCTTCACTTCCAGAAGAATCAGACCCACCTTGTGATGCTGCAATAGACATAGTGTCCTCCTCTGGAGCGCCAAAGGAAATCCGCGGGGCATCAGAAGATGGTCTCGCGGAAATCCCCTGAACACTCGCGGGTTGCAACATTGGAGAGGGTGCGGCTGGGCACGGACGGATAGTCGGCGCTTTGTTCCAAACCGTCACCCTCAGATCACCCTGGCCACCAGCCGAAGTAGAACCTCTCGTGGAGGCGCTAGATCGGGGTGTGGATGAGGGGACCCTCACTCTTGCGAGATCACTGAGTCTTGATCGTAATGTTGCGATGGTCCTGTTCCCGCAGTGAGAACATGAGTCATCCACGAGCGCTGCTTTAGCGTGATCAATGCCCAAACACACTATGCAGCGCTCGTGCCCATCAAAGTCGGCCACCAGTCTACCGCAACCAGAAGTGCACGGGCGATGCATCTTTAAAAAGATGTGCCACGTGCAAGCTCTTTTATGAGAGAAAAGAAACTCTGAGAGTGTTGAAGTGCCCGGG
This sequence comes from Siphateles boraxobius, assembly GCF_051911475.1. Classification (NCBI taxonomy): domain Eukaryota; kingdom Metazoa; phylum Chordata; class Actinopteri; order Cypriniformes; family Leuciscidae; genus Siphateles; species Siphateles boraxobius. The sequence goes on along the minus strand of NW_027508931.1, from coordinate 16,944,504 downwards.
GAGAAACACACTCACTGGCAAACCACTGCACAGATAAGCAGGAAGTGCGCGCTCGCCGGGAGATCGCCGTCACACCAACACCAGAGAATCTCGTTCGTCTGTAAAGCTGACAGTTCAGAAATGGCTTGTGGAACGAAGAATAAACTTGGCTCCGAAGCGAAAACATATCTGCATGTTGCCGGCGTCCTCCTTTTATACCCACGAGGTAGGGCGGAGATACGCTATGCAAATTCCGCAGACCCATGGCATTTCTTTGCCATTGGCTCGTTTTGTAATACTCGAAGTTGATAGGCTTTCTAAGCGAAACCCCATTCGTCGTCATCCGACGTAACTCGGAGTGACAACGAAAGGGAACAAAACAAACACAATAAATGTCTCCTCTGTCGAATGCACAGCTTCAACTATTTAATGCAAAGCTATTTTTCCAATAAAGCAATTGGAGAAACATTAATTACGCTTTTCCATTTATAAAGATGAAATTTTTTCCCTTTTCAAATATTGCTTAAGCTGAGATACATCTACTGTGGATGAAAACAATGTACTTTTGGAAACTGACAAAGACTTTGTGCATTAAATCTAGTGAAAATAGAGGGCAAATGACGCATGAAAGACATTAATCTCCTGCTGTTTGTCCGTGAGGGTAATAAAGGCCCGTACGGACCTATAGATCGAGGGAATATTGCTGTCTGTAGCAGAAATCAGATTTGCTCCGGTACTTTATCCCCTGAACGTGTCGTGGCCACAGTGAAGCTCTTTATAATGTTCTTAGAGAAATGGTGATTAAATATTCCAGTGTGTGCTCTAAATGGTTTGTGATGTTTCAACAGTAGATTAGATGAGCAGCATCTATGGTTTTTATCATGTAAATCCTCTGGAGAACTGCATAATCCAACCATCTACCAACAGCCTGATTTAATGCAACACAATGAGCGATATTACAATCTTGGCCAACACTGGTAATCACAGAATTATTTTAATTTTATGTCTAAAAAAGCGATAAATTAAAACAATAATAATAAAATAAAATATTTAAAAGATAGCCTTTATTTTATTTTGTCTAAATAAATTTAAAAAATGCAAGTGAAGTAGTGAATTATCACAGAATTTTAATGGTGAACAAAAATTAAATTGAAACAATTTCTCTTCTCCAAAGTCATGCATGTCTAAATGATGTATTTCAATTTAGCTTAAAATAAAGGAAAATTTATGGAAAGTATATAAAATATAACTTTTTTCTAGGTATGCTCAGATTTAAAATACTTAATTTGTTAGATATTGCTCTTCAAACTGCTTTATAACTTGGTCAGAACAATTCATTATCAAATACATTTGCATCAAAAGGAATTTAGAAAATATTTATGATGTGATTGCAAGCAACTGAAAAGGTCACGGAAAAGTAATAGAAATACCTTGATCATAGTGTGTGAATGATGGCAGTAAAGCTTCTCAACATTTTCAGGTGCTACAAAAACAAAACAAGCATAATAAATGTCATAATTCAACTGCGTAATCCAACCGTAAGCCAACAACTTCATTCAATGCAACACTGTGAAGGAGGTTTGAGAGAGAACGGTTTGGACCAGATTGTGTGGCAAACACACAGACACACACACACACACACACACACACACACACACACACACACACACACACACACACACACACACACACACACACACACACACACACACACACACACACACACACACACACACACACACACACATGCACACAGTCTTAGTTTTTAATCAAGCTTGCATCTGGTGACCTGTGTGTGTCACTGCCTCCTGTGCCGGTGGATATTAAACACTCTCTACTGACCAGCCACAGCTGGCAGGGAAAAGGAGGTCACGCAGGGGTCAGCGTCTGTGAACTTTGACCTCACATTATGTCCTCCCTCTGCACAAAAAATAGTTATATCTGGCTTGGACCTCTCCTTCCCATTGTTTTGCCTGTTTTATCAAAAAAACATGCATCTTATCACTTAAAGGTGCAATGGGTTAAAAAATTGAGTATCTATTAACAGAAATGCAATATGACATCCATAACTATGTTTTCAGTGGTGTATAAAGAACTTACTTAATAAACCGTAATGTTTTTATTACCTTAGAATGAGACATTTATATCTACATAACCGCGGGCAACCCCTTCTATGAAGGTCGACATATTGTGACGTCATGTTTCTACCGTAGCCGAACTCGAACAAACAGCGCTACAGAGCGTGTTTCGTCACTACCTTGAAAGAGAAGTAGCAGAATGCTAGAAGCTAGCCATAAAGACCGTGAGTAGTGACTTTTCCCTGTCAGGGGTGTAAAATATGTAGTTGGATTGTTTCATGTAACAGTTCTTCTCCCTCGCTGTGTTATGGCTTTGCTATGTGGGGATAATGTGCTGGTTACGTTCGTGAGACAGCTGATTAGTACTCTTGTCATTGACCGTAAAACAGTAACGTTACAGGAATCACCAACCCGTCGATCGCGGTCGACCATTCGATCTTGGATCCATTTTAAGTCGATCGCGAAGAGTTTTCAAAATCAGAGAAAAAAAGCCTGTTGTGTGTAGTAAATGGTGTCTAGGGGATGCGGAGGCGCGCGCTGCTACAATCATGCCATTATTGCCGCGCGCACCTTTGGGCTCATGCGGACGTGTCAAGTTTAAACAAGGCTTTACGCTTTAACCAGCTCAGCCACAGTAACAGCTCATATTTAGCCAGTTAAACTTTTACTACCCTGTTAGAAAAAATATATAGTTGCATAGTGTCATGTGGTCCTTCTCCCTTACTGTATTATGGGTTTGCTATGTGGGGGGAAATGTGCTGGTTACGTTTGTGAGACAATCAGCTGATTACTATTATTAGATTATATATTAAGACCCTTGATCCTCACCTGACTATGGCTTTGTAAATTTTATCCATGATGTGGTTTATAATGGACTGTGGTACAGAAACAGTGACAATGTTACACACTCTTGGCTTACTCTGGCTATCCTCTGCTGTCTCAGACGACGATATGTTGGCCCCATTTTAGCCACCGTAGCTTCTTCGAAAGGGAGGGGTGAGCAGTGGGCTGAGCCCTTAGTGCAACTCGCAGCAGAACCGCTAGATGTCGCTAAAAATCACACACTGCACCTTTAATAAAGTAACAGGACAGCTCTCCTCAACAAGACATTATTTGAGAAATCATCCATGTCTGGAGCACAAATGCTGCAGGGTGTTTCTAACTTTTGAAAATTTGAATGCATTAAACAAAACTACAAAATACAGAAGACACATCTTCCCTAGCACTGCCCACAGACATGCAGAAAAAAAGTGTGTTTGTTTATCCTCTGGAGATCATGAAAGTCAAAGGGCCGTTCATCTTTGTGCTCTGTATAATCCTTTTCCACATTCAAGGTTTTTTAGCATTATAATAGAACTATATTTAATATGCAAATGACCTGGAGGATGAAGTATTCCCTCAGAGGACATTATTTCCACATCTGCATAACATTACTGTTACTAAGAGGCTTTCAAGGTAAAGGGTACAATTTCTACACAACTAGTAGCATCAAACTTCAAAAATAATGACTGTCTTCAAACAGGTTTGCAAAGCACTCCTTCTGACCCCTATCTGTTAATGATGAGATAAAGTAGTCCAGACCCAAACTTATTTACATTTATGCATTTGCCAGATGCTTTTATCCAAACTGGGAGCTCCAGTAGTAATGAAAATATTTAATATTTATGTGCTCTGTCATGGAAACTATAAACCTTATTTAAACAATTTAATAATCAATTTTAAAAAATTGTATACCTCTTTGATATTACGCTGTACCCACGTTGGACAAGGAGTTTGTAAAAAAGATGAATGGAAGATTCAGCTGAGGGTGCCATCTTCTGGCGGGACGTGGGAATTCATTCGGCGCAACCCTCACAGTGCATTATGGGCCTTTGAGAAAACGACTGTGTCCTAAAGCTTAAAAATGCTGCCTTCAGAGGACGCATTCCATGGTAGGAAGGCATCAATGCACATCCGAATCCAATGCTGGGCAATGTTGTACACTTGTTATTTCGGTACATTATGGGATTGAATGAGTGGAGTGGCTAACGTCCACTATGGCCTCGTTTACACTGTCAGTGAAATGTGACCCAATTCCGTTTGTTTTGCTCATATGTGACACAGATCGGATGTGTTCAATGACCGTGTAAACATGAAAAAGACGCATGCATTCGGATATTTCGATTTCAGGCCTCATTCATATGTGGAAAAAAATCAGATATGTGCCAAAGCTGCTGTCATGTAAACAGGCAGATGGGATTTTCTGAGGCATTAGGCTACGTATCCGCGGTTTAATGATGAGAGCAACCCCAATGCGCATCTGCAAAGGGATGGAATGGCCCGACAAAACGTTGTGTTGTCGTAGGAGAGGAATGTGGACACACGACACAACATATCAAAGGTTGGCTTGCTCATCCTAAAATTTCGGACCCTCTGCTCCTCGTTAAACTCCTCCAAGATCTCATGAAAGTGCATGTCTAAAGCACAAATTTTATTTCTCGTGCCATTTTTGCCAAAAATAGTTTTTGCGTGCATGAACTAATGAAATAATAAAATGATTACTGTGCAACAGTTTTATTATTTCATAATAAAAATAATAAACGTTATTATTCGTTACGCCGGATGGCGACGAATGGGGTTTCCCTTAGAAAGCCTATCAACTTCGAGTATTACAAAATGAGCCAATGGCAAAGAAATGCCATGGGTCTGCGGAAATTGCATAGCGTATCTCCGCCCTACCTCGTGGGTATAAAAGGAAGACGCTGGCAACATGCAGATATGTTTCTTCACTGAGGAGCCAAGAGGCGATCCCCGCGGTACAGCGGAAAGTGGCAGGCAGACGTAACGTCTCCGTTCCCTACTCAGGGAACGAGGGTTACATACGTAACCAAGACGTTCCCTTTCGTTGTCACTCCGAGTTACGTCGGATGACGACGAATGGGGTTACCAGTCTAATCACGCCACCTTCTCGGGCTGTCTTCCAGTGCCCTGCGTACTGCGTAAATCTGAGATCCCTGTCGTGAGACTGGCACGGACGAAGGACTCCTATTTAGCACAGGAATACCAGGGTACAATGGGGAGCATATCCCAAGGTTTAGGGGAATATGCAATTAATGCCAACCCAGAGGGGGGACTTAGAAAATACGCATATGACCCGAAGGATGCATATGGAGAACACTGGGGTGTCCAGCCGCAGGTGGAATATTTCAACCCAAGGGGTAGCAAGGTGGCTTGCCAAGGGAAAGACACATGCTCAGAGAGGCTTACAGTGGAAATACACATGTGGGGGTCGCTCAGGGAGGGACCATGCACACGGGAGGCACCTAGCCGACGTGCGGGCAAAAGACACTGGCGCCGATGTCAGGAGTGCTGGAGGAACTCAGGGCTTTCGGGGAAGCTCACCTGAGGAGAATACCGCACGTATCCAGTCCGTGGAGTGGAATGGCAAGCAAGCGAAGACACCTGAATGGGTCCATGACTAGCTGGTTGAAGCGAGTACATGAGAGGACACTGGCTCCACTCGGAGATTGTAGAATCTGGCGAATGTGTTCGGTGTCGCCCAGCCTGCAGCTCTGCAGATGTCTGTTAGCGAGGCGCCATGCGCAAGAGCCCAAGAGGACGCCACACTCCGGGTGGATTGGGCAGTCACACCAAGGGGGCATGGTCGACCTTGCTGCTGGTAAGCCAAAGCTATGGCGTCCACTATCCAGTGAGACAACCTTTGCCTTGAGAGAGCCTTTCCCTTCAGCTTCCCACCATAACTGACAAAGAGCTGGTCTGAGGTCCTGAAACACTGCGTTCTGTCTACATAGGGGCGGAGGGCGCGTACTGGACAGAGCAAGTCTTTAGGAAAGACAGAACAGGTAACAAGTCTTTAGGAAAGACAGAACATTAGGCAGAGGAGGAGGAGTTATTTTTATGTTCGAAATCACCTTAAATGTGTTGAAGTGCATCATAATTCCTCGAAAGAACTTGAATGCATTACTGTTTCTATTATATTGTCCCCTCATATGTCCTTTACTGTTACAGGTATATACCGACCCCCAAATTCTAATAATACTTTTTATGAAAGATTCAAATCCTTATTAAAGGAAATTGGTACTAATACTGAATTAATAGTATTAGGTGATTTTAACATAAACTGGGCTGAGAAAGCAAGCAGGAAAAAACTCAAAATTATATCAGATCAGTATAATCTTGCTCAAATGATTCAAGGCCCAACTAGGGTTACTCAATCATCACAAACACAAATAGATCTTATTTTTAGCAGTAAACCTGAGAGAATTACACAATATTTTAATTTGATAACTGGCATGTCAGATCATAATCTGACCTTAATTGTTAGAAAATTGACTAAACAAAGATTTTTATATAGAAAAGAGGGTAAAAGTTACTTTAATGTTATACCCAAAACCCTAGTCAGTCCATTTGAGGATAAGTTAAATCGCTTGGACTGGAATGATGTTCTGCAGTCTGATGATATAGAAAAGGCATCTAACACTATGATGGCCAGAGTTAGTGAGACTAAAAATGAGTTTTGCAAAAAGGTCTTACATTCACGAAAAAAATACAATTTGCCATGGTTAAATGAGCAGCTTTGGAAGTTAATGAAGCAAAGAGACTTAGCGCTGAAGGCAGCTCTTAAATCCGGACTACCACATGACAGGAGAAAATTCCAAGAATTGCGAAATAAAGTAGTAAAAGAACTAAGGCAGGCTAAAGCTGATTACTTTATTAAATTAATCAATGACTCTAAGGGAAATAGTAAAAGTAATTTGGGAAAATATTAATAAAATTACAAAGAAGGAGTGTAAATCTGTTCAAAATTGGGTAATAAACGAACAATCAAAAGTAATAGAAGATAAAGGAAAAATAGCTACGATCTTTAATTCATTCTTTGTAGACTCAGTACAGTGTCTGGTCAAGAATTTTGGTATAAGACCAAGAGTACTTGAATTGGCAAATACTGACTTCCCTGTTTTCACAATCAAAAATGTCTCGGAATATACAGTGATGAAAACACTCGATTGTTTAAAAGGGTCCAAGTCTAAGGATGTTTTTGATTTTGATGCAAAATTCTTAAAAAATTACAAATGAATACTATGTAAGCCTTTAACTTACCTGATAAATTTGTCAATAACACAATCCTATTTTCCATCATCCTGGAAGGCTGCAGTAGTGACCCCTATCTTAAAATCCGGTGATAGAACAAACAAATCCAACTATAGGCCCATTAGTATACTCCCAATAGTTTCTAAAATTACAGAAAGGGTCGTTTGTGACCAGCTAGTCTCTCATCTAAATGAAGGTGAATTTACTTTGCACCCGATGCAGTTTGGCTTCCGAAAGCATCACTCGACAGAAACAGCAAATTGTTTTTTTGTGGAACAAATCAAAAGTCAACTTGATAAAGGCGGTGTCGTCGGAGCTGTGTTTTTAGATTTTAAGAAGGCATTTGATACCGTTAATCATAACGTTTTACTTTTGAAACTTTCTAAATTTAATTTATCTGCTAATACCATGACCTGGATGGAATCCTATTTGAATAACAGAAAACAATGCACAAGAGTGGGTGATAAGTGTTCCTCATTTGCTAACTGTATTTCAGGGGTCCCTCAAGGGTCTATTTTAGGACCTCTTTTATTTAGTATATAAATGACCTCCCTCAAGCATGTCCGGATGTTAACATCCAAATGTATGCTGATGACATTGTGATTTTTACCCATGCAAGATCTAAAGAATACGTTGCAGCCAAACTGACAGCCTCGATGAATAAGGTATCGGATTGGCTGGCAAATTCAAGTTTGACCCTTAATTTAAGTAAAACAGTTTGTATGTATTTTACAGCCAGGATCAATAATTCAGTTAATCCTGATATTTTAATTAACGATGAAGTTATTACATCCGTGACACATGTTAAATATTTGGCCATTATAATTGATGCAAATCTGACTTTCAAAAAACAAGTTAGTAAGGTAATCAAGACTGTTAAATTGAATCTGAACAACTTTAAGAGTATCAGACATCATTTGTCACTGTCTGCAGCAAAACTTTTTGTACACACAATGATTTTTCCCCATTTGTCTTACTGCATAACAACCAGGTCACAGGCAGGTGTGACTACGCTCAAGCCCATGTATTCACTTTACAAACAAATTTTAAAAGTATTAGACAAAAATCATAAGGATTATCATCATTGTAATATTTTGAAAAAATATAATCTTCTCAATTTTTATTTTTTTTTATTTTATTCAGACACATGTCTAATGTTTAAAGTTGTTCATGAACTTGCACCCCCTCCTCTTAGAGGATGCATAGTTTTTTCAGGCAGTGGCAGAGCCGGTAGAACTAGAGCATCAACTAGGGGTGATTTGGTGCCGCATTTTAGAAAGTCAACCTTTGGTCAATCCGCCTACTCCGTTAAAGTAGTGGGGAAGTGGAATTCAATACCCACCAACATTAGAAACTCAGGAAGTTTTGCAGTATTTAAAGCTAGCCTCAAAATTTATCTAAAATCAGCACAAGAGTGTCGCCATTAATTGTTGCATTGCATTTTCTATATTCTGTATCTGGTGTATTTATCAAATTGTTTTTTTTATCAATTTTAAATTGATGGATAAAATGTCATTTGTAAATTGATGTAGTGCATTTGTTGTTTAGTGGTTGCTTTGTGTCTTTTGTTATGTTTTGTCTACCTGCCTAGGGACAACAGATGCAAATTAGCTGTTAGCTAACTCTGGTGCAATTGTTTTAAATTGTGCGCTGTCCCTGTCAAAAAAAAAAAAAAAAAAAAAAAAAAAAAAAGCAGTGCCAAGGCTGGGTCTGCCTCCTCCAGGGGCAGCGCTTGCAGGTTCACCACCTGGTCCCGGAAGGGAGTGGTAGGAACCTTGGGCACATATCCAGGCCGGGGTCTCAGGATCACGTGAGAGTAAGCCGTCCCGAATTCCAGGCACGCTTCGTCAATGGAGAATGCGTGCAGGTACCCTACCCTCTTGATGGAGGCCAGTGAGGCCATTCCCCCGGGAGGAGCTGAAACCGTGAGAGCTCGTCGGCTACACAGTTCAGAGCTCCGGGGATATAAATGGCACGAAGCGACCTCAGATGCTTCTGACTCCATAAGAGGAGGTGGTGGGCGAGTTGCGACATACCGCGGGAGCGCAGACCACCTTGGCGGTTGATGTACGCTACAGTCGCGGTATTGTCTGATCGGACTAGTACGTGTTGGCCCTTGAGCACGGCCCGGAAGCGGCCCAGAGCAAAACATACAGCCAGCAACTCGAGGCAATTGATGTGCCATAGGCGGTAGGATCCTGTCCAGGAGCCTGCAGCTGCACGTCCGTTGCACATGGCGCCCCAGGCCGTGGAGGAGGCATCTGTCATTACAACAACATGCCGTGAAGCTCGTTCCAGGGGCACTCTGGCCCGTAGAAAGGTTCGCCCATGGGGTGAAGGTCTGACGGCAGGTCGGAGTAACTGGTACTCGGAGGGTGCCGTGTTGCCATGCCCACCTCGGGACTCGGTCGCGAAGCCAAAGCTGAAGCGGTCTCATATGAAGCAATCCGAGCGGCGTTGCCGCGGCTGCAGATGCAATATGCCCCAGGAGCCTCTGAAACAATTTCAGTGGAACAGCACTCTTGCCCTCGAACTGTCACAGGCAAGTTAGCAGTGACTGCGTGCGCTCGCTCGTAAGCTGCGCGGACATGGCGACGAGTCGATTTCCATACCGGGAAAAGAGATCCTCTGCACAGGGCAGAGTTTGCTCTTCTCCCAGTGGACCCAAAGGCCCAGACGGGCTAGGTGCTGGAGCACTAGATCCCTGTGTTCGCAAACCTGATCTCGAGAGTGAGCTAGGATCAGCCAGTCGTCGTGATAGTTCAGGATGCGAACCCCGTGTTCCCGGAGGGGAACGAGGGCTGCCTCGACGACCTTCGAGGAGACAGGGCTAACTCGAATGGGAGAACCGCATACTGATATGCCTGCCCCTCGAAAGCAAACCGCAAAAGAACAAAAGATTCTCTCCCTCGGCCCTCCACCGGGGGAAGGAGTGGTCCTGCTACCATTTCCTGAGAAGTGAAAGTCATCCCTGAGCAGCCCGTCTCAGGAGCGCCGCTTGGCCCGGCGTTTAGCAGGGGGCGGGGCAGGAGAGGGCTGGGGCACCTTCTTACGGCTTCCTCCGCGACCAGGCCCGGGTGGAGCCTGCTGCTTGGGCCGGCCGGGGGGGGGGGGACCATAGGAGGGCGCCCTCGGCGGCGAACAGACTGAGTATTCTGCCCGGTCAGCTGGGTGGAGGCAGCAGCGGGCCGTCGGGGCAGAATGTACTTGATAGCCTCAGTCTGTTTCTGCGCAGTCGAGAACTGTTGGGCAAAGTCCTCGACTGCACCGCCAAAAAGGCCGGCCTGTGATATGGGGTTGTCGAGCAGGCGGGACCGCTCGGTATCCCGCATATCAGCGAGGTTCAGCCAGAGATGTCTCTCCTGGACCACGGCTGTGGACATCACCAAACCCAGGGAGCGTGCGGTCACCGCCTTCGCTCAGAGAGCAATGTTGGTGGCGGCGCACAGCTCATTGAAGAGCCCTGGGTCTGTTCTACCCTCGTGCATGTCCCTGAGCATCTGGGGGGTCGGACGGGGGTCCGCGGCCTTACCTGAGTACCAATCATCCAACCGCGAGCGCTCGGGACAGCACTCTAAACCGATGCTCGCGGCGGCCCGGGAAAGCATGGCCGTCATCTCCAGATCGGACTCGAGCACAGCCGTATGCACACCGGAAGGTGGCAGCTGCGACGAGTCTTCACTTCCAGAAGAATCAGACCCACCTTGTGATGCTGCGATAGACATAGTGTCCTCCTCTGGAGCGCCAAAGGAAATCCGGGGGTCATCAGAAGATGGTCCCGCGGAAATCCCCTGAACACTTGCGGTTTGCAACATTAGAGAGGGTGCGACTGGGCACGGACGGATAGTCGGCGCTTTGTTCCAAACCGTCACCCTCAGATCACCCTGGCCACCAGCCGAAGTAGAACCTCTGGTGGAGGCGCTAGATCAGGGTGTGGATGAGGGGACCCTCACTCTTGCGAGATCACTGAGTCTTGATCGTAATGTTGTGATGGTCATGTTCCCGCAGTGAGAACATGAGTCATCCACGAGCGCTGCTTCCATCAAAGTCGGTCACCAGTCTACCGCAACCAGAAGAGCACGGGCGATGCATCTTTAAAAAGACGTGCCACATGCAAGCTCTTTTGTGAGAGAAAAGAAACTCTGAGAGGGTTGAAGCGCCCGGGGAGAAACACACTCACTGGCAAACCACTGCACAGATAAGCAGGAAGTGCGCGCTCGACGGGAGATTGCCGTCACACCAACACCAGAGAATCTCGCTCGTCTGTAAAGCTGACAGTTCAGAGATGGCTTGTGGAACGAAGGATTAACTTGGCTCCGAAGCGAAAACATATCTGCATGTTGCCAGCGTCTTCCTTTTATACCCAAGAGGTAGGGCGGAGATATGCTATGCAAATTCCGCAGACCCATGGCATTTCTTTGCCATTGGCTCGTTTTGTAATACTCGAAGTTGATAGGCTTTCTAAGCAAACCCCCATTCGTCGCCATCCAACGTAACTCGGAGTGACAACGAAAGGGAACTGCATATTCTTCACTGAATGAAACGTATACTGATTCTTATATAGACTGCTGTCACTTTAAGAACTACAGTAATGCAGGGATCTAGCATAACTTATACACATACACTATTTCTTACAGATGTTTATATTCACTTAAGACAAAACCGTTTACTGTATGTGAACCGTGTGTTTTTGACACTTTAAATGCAATAAGACGATAAAGAGAATTTAGTTTAGTGCATGCGCTGTGACAGCTGGCTGTCTGTGCATTGCGTTTCAAGTACTCCTTGCTGCAGACTGTAGCGCGGTGACGTCACGTATTAACATCACATATGTATGTCACATATGTGTTACGCGTTGACAGCGCATGCGCGTTACGCGGTGACGTCACGAGTCTTTAAAACGCATGCGCAAATTTTACATAATATTTTTGAAGAATGTTAATGTATTAAAAAAAATCTAAAGTAATAATGAAAGCAGCGAAAAAGAGTACAGTGCACATCCATAGTTTTAAGTATGCCTGATCTAAGGTAAACTTATAAGGAATTTCAAAGTATATATTGTGTATTATCTGTGTAGTATTGTTATAGTGTTAGTTAAGTAAATAAATTGTTTGTTACAGTTATTTCACATGTATACATAATGTGTTCTTATTAGCTAATCAGATGTGGCTACGTCATTACGTAGGGATTAGTTCACTGCTTGTTTACGTTTAGCGTCAGTATGCTTGCAGGTTCCGGTGCGGATGGTTGTATATTAACCCATCAGTGCTGGGCAAGAGCATAAAACCCCTGTTGATGTAAAGTTGTGTCTTGATAAGTGAAGTAAAGTTCCTGAAACGGACTCTCTTTGTTCTGTGCTTCTCTTCACGCCTCCACGGACACTGAATTGAATTGAAACTGAATTATTTAAAGTTTATTTTCACATTCTGTTGCACTTCACTGTGTAAATTACAGTAAACATTAATGGCACCTTATATTTCTTATTTTAATCATTCCTCTGTAATAGGTAATAATTGTTTATTTTTTGTGCATTATAAAACATTTAGTCAAATAAAGTACTTTGAAGTTAAATCAACTACTTACAGTACATTGTCAATCTCTGTATCCCATATTATGCATGCCAAAAAAGCAAACTCATAACAGTGATAACCTTTATTTCAAAACAAAGATGATATAGTGTAAAAAAAATTTAACATACAGATAATCACATACATATCTGTACATCAACACACACAGACACACACACACACACACACACACACACACACACACACACACACACACACACACACACACACACACACACACACACACACACACACACACACACTACTCTGCTTGAAATTTCCCTCCTTCATTTAAAAATCTAATCAACCGAGCAATAGCCCTCAACCTCCTTATCGGAATAAAATCCACGCAGGACTCCGCTTCTGCCATCATACACACCCAGGTGGGCAGTCCTTTTATATTGCAGTGCAAGCACAGTGTCAAAGAATAGGGCACCCGGAACTCTTGCTTATAGTGTCTGGAAAATGCACTCCAGTTCACAACACCTAATTTAGATAAAATACAGAACAAAGAATATTGAATCATTTTGATGAAAGGCATTAACATAGTACAGCGTTATACAAGGAATTTATTTTTAAAATATTTTAAACATATTACAGGAAGATGTTAGACAAAGATATGTTTGAGTGTTATTGGCTTTGTGTGTAAAGTACCTAAGAGATGTACTTTGTTTATGAACATCAGTTTATCAGGACAAACGTTAGGTTGGCTTGAGAAAGCCTAGCCTGAAAGTTCGAATAGTTTTAAAAGCTTTAAGTAGTTTTGAAGGCAACACAGTCTATCAGACACAGACAGACAGATAGACATGACAGATAGGCAGATAGAGATAGATGGATAGACAGACAGATAGATAGGAAGAACAGACAGATAGATTGCACAGACAGTGCCTCTTTCACCTTTTTTAGGGACACCCACATCCATCTAAAAAACAACATCAACAATCAAGTTAAGGTTTGCTTTATTCTATATCTGATATTTACAGGGTTTCTGCCAGACACATGAAGGTCAATTTAAGATTTCCTTTAACACCTTTTTAAGAGTAAAGAACATTTATTGAATAAATTGAAGGGAACTCAATACATTAATATGCTCTCTAAATGATAAAAAAAAAAAAAAAAAAAAAAAAAAAACAAGGAGAATCACAACTAGCTTTATTTTAGGAAAATACAATGTTCAACTCCATTACTTTTTAATTTATTTTACCACAAATTTATTTAACATAACTTACAGTACATACACTACATTCAGGAATGTAACTTTTATAGTATGATCTGATACTGATGAACAACATTTCTTTTGCAATGCATGCAAGAATCAACTACATGACTTCATTAATGTAAGTCTTTCTGCTCTGTTGGAAGACATCTTCCAAGCCTTAATCTGTTTAAAGGCGAATTAAGACTTTTACATATAATTTTAAGACTCGCTGAAACCCCTGTCATTTTTAATGCAAACATATATCATAAAACATGTCATAACTTTTTTTAAATCTAAAACATTGATGCTCTATGGCATCTCTTACAATTAAAAGCCGTTAACACATAAGCACAATTGTTAAAACAGCATAAATAATGCTTATTGACTTACTGCCATCAAATCTATCGCTGGAATTGATTGAAACGAACTGCACGTGCGCACATGCGTATTATATGATGATACGTCATACTTTGCACATGCGTGGTAACACAAACGTGACGTACATACGTGACGTGAATATGTGACGTCACCGCGCTACAGTCTGCAGCAAGGGGTGTCTCTTGTGTTTAGGCGTGCACTCGTCAAACTTAAACTGGCAAGGCGTGCCGTTCATCTCTCATACACAGTTTGAAAACAGCTGAAATCACAGTAACCAGTATCTTGCGGGTGTCGTCAATGCATATTGCTTATATTGAATAGCATCCTCGATGTCGGATTAATTTAGGAAGGTGATCAATGGTGAAGGTGTGAACATCACGATAACAACTAACGGTTGAGTGGAACTTCTTTACAGGACTCGCCGTGGTCACCTTTATGCCACAGTCATTTTGCAAACAGGTTATTCGATCCTTGATGGCATCGGAGGTGTTATATTAGCTTGTTGGACAGATCACAATGCAATAAGACCCCCTTCTCGATCTGTTATGCTCTTGATATGCCATTTTGCTGGAGCTGTCAAGGAAGCCTATCATGCCAGTGACGTCACAGACGGTTGAAGCTCAAGATGGCTACACCCTAGTAACAAAACAACAAACTAACATTACTGTTTCCCCCTCTTGTAACTACTTCAGCAGTTTTAAGTGTCATACCAAAAATAACAATGATAACACATCTGTTATATCACCTTTACTTCATATTTCGTTTCAGTTCCCCTTTAATCAAACAACAAATGACAAAGAAATCACTCACTGCTATTGGCTGAATAACTTTTGTAACTTTATTAAGATTTAATCTTTATTTAATTAATACAGTAAAGGTTTTGTGCAGTGTTATTTTACATTTGATAACTTTATTCAATTTCTGCACCTGAAAATTAGACCAACCTAAAAAAAACCTGAAAAGCACTGTTTATTTTATTTGCGTCTTTGCTCTATTGTATTTATTTTTGCTATTGTCTGTAGTTTGATTATTTGTTCTTATTTCCTTTATTTGTATTTGACAGTAGTCATTTTTTCTAGAACATATAGCACATACCAAAACTGTGACCCTAAAGGCGTGATACAAAATGAAGCATGAGTAATTTGAACCGTTACACCCCTAGTTACATGGTTGCTTGCTCTAACGTTAACCTAATACATTTGAGCTATTATTAGTGGAAGCTAAATTAGTCAGAATCAGAATCAGCTTTATTCCCAAGTACAGTGGGTTTACATGTACATGGAATTTGCATTGGTGTACAAGTGACAAGGGGAAAATAATTAAATAAATTATAGATATCTGTAAGGTGAGTTAGTAAAGTGAAGAGAAATTTTGAAATGAGAAAATTTAATACAATGTCACATTTAACTGTACATAAGTATAGGATGTGCAAAAAGTGCAATTGTTGCAAATGTTCACAGTTTGAAGAGGGTGCAGCATAGCAGTCTGAGTAGTGTGCGTTAATGTAAAGCATATGATACAGTGTTTTTTATAATGTCCATGAAGGCAGATAAAAGAACATGGTGGGTTTTAAGGATTGTTGATGGGGCCAGATGCAGATGTAAAGAAACTGTTTTTGTGGCATGGGGTTTTAGTCTTGATAGACCGCAGCCTCCTGCCCAAAGGGTGTGCCTCAAACATTTTTTTTTTCCAGGGTGAGAGGGATCAGCCACAATCTTAACTGCCCGCTTTGGTGTCCTGGAAGTTTACAGGCCCTGAAGAGATGGCAGATTGCAGGCCAATAACCTGCTCAGCAGAGTGAATGACACACAGTCTGCTTTTATCTTTGGCAGTGGCAACCAGATGGTGATGGAGGAGGTGAGTATGGACTCGATGATGGAAGTGCTGAAGTGCACCATCATTGTCTTCAGTAGGTTAAACTTCTTTAACTGCCACAGGAAGTGCATCGCTGGTGAGCTCTTTTGATCAGAGAGTTGATGTACAGCATCCACTTGACCACTTGGTCCTGGGTGATGATGGTTCCCAGGAAGTGGAAAGAGTCCACAGTATAGACTGGGGAGTTACGTAGTATGATGGGGCGGATGGGGCTGGGTTCTTCATTAAGTCTACCACCATTTCCACTGTTTTCACTGCGTTGAGTACCAGGTTGTTCTGACTGCACCTGTACTGTGTAATGTGCTTACCACATGCTCACGCGCATATACTATACTGGGGAGATGACGAGTCAGCAACATAAATCTCATCTTTGCAGCAAACACTGACTCTGAAAACACTAGTTATTATCATAAATGTGCAGCTAGTAAACTAATGGCTTAACTAGGAAAGTCTTAGCAGCCACTGGATATCTTGTGGACAAAGTACACAACTTCCTTACTTAAGTGAAAGTACAGATACTACTGGTCAAATATTACTCCGTTACAAGTTGTAAAGACCGTTTTTACTTAAGTAAAAGTACAGAAGTACTTGTTTTTAGGTACTTCAGTATCAAAAGTAAAAAGTAAATGTCAATGCATTGTTTTATTATTGTTGTATGTAAATACTTGTGCCTCTGAAGCAACCTAGTGAATACACCTACCAGTTATTTAAGAGCTTTTAGAATGTTATAAAACCTATAGAAATTAAACAACTGAACAACACCATAATCATCTTCTTTTTTGTTTATTTAACACTCCTACCACCCCAACAAACGAATTACACATCTATGCAGTGCATATTTGTCTTTCAAATGTAGCAAAGTTAAAGTAAATGTTTCCAGAAAAAAAATACTCAAGTAAAGTACAGATACTCAAAAAGTGTACTTAAGTACAGTACTCAAGTAAATGCACTTTGTTACTGTCCACCTCTGAAACAGGGACCCAGTTGTAACATTCTACACGGTAAAAATGAAAAAGATGAGGTCTAATCGAGAAGACTAGTAATAATATTAACGTTAATCAGATATTGGTTGTGTCAGAAATCGCCCTTTTACCCTCATATCAGTATCAAATTTATTTCTAGAGCACAGTTCCAGCAGTGGGATTGAATGTGAGATTGCACTCAATAACATCCACAATTGTTTTGGACACCCAAATGGCTGTTCCCTCAAACAGTCCCCTATTTAAAGTCTCTATGAAAAGTTTTTTGGCTTTTAGTATGAATATGTTAGCCTTACTGTTGTCTATAAGCTTGTGTGCTCCATAGCAATGACAAAATTCGAATTTAGAAGACCAAATCCAACATTGAAAATGAAAATCAGGTTGATGTCAGAATCCAAAATCAGATTGACGTTAATCTCCAACATTGGATGGGTGTTGTATTGTGGTTGAAAATGAAAATCATTTTTCATTTCCAACCAAAATCCAACGTGAATCAGACGTAAATTTTCTGACGTCAATCCGACGTCGGGTTCTGATGTCAATCTGTCATCGGGTTCTGAAGTCAACCCAATTATCATTTCCAACTACGATCCAACGTCTCTCCAAGGTTGGATGCTGATGCCAATTTGACATTTTCTGACGTCAACCCGATTTTCATTTCCAAACAAAATCCAACATCTGCTACCAAAATCATCCCCTAACTGACGTTACCACTTTCTACTCAAGAACCTTGACAGAAATTAAGTGGAGTAAAAAGTACAATATTTGTCTTTCAAATACAGATACAGATACTCAAAAAGTGTACTTAAGTAAATGTACGTTGTTACTGTCCTCTAATGTGACAACACATCTAGCACTAAGTTTTGCTTCAACTACTGTAACACAATGGGCCCTATCACACACCCGGCGCAATGTGCGCGCCAGGCACAACGCAAGTGTTTTTTGCTAGTTTCAGCCTGACGCAGTTCTCATTTTTATGTCCTGCACCACATTGTTTAAATAGCAAATGCATTTATGCCCATTTGGGCGCCCATGAGCATGCTGGTCTGAAAACGAGGTGTGTTCAGGCGCATTGTTGGCGTGTTGCTTTTTTGAGGCAACTGAAATTGAAATTGTATACATAAAGATGAATGAATGAGGCATCTATATATTAATGAATGAATAAGGGATTTATATAGCACTTTCATATGTACTATTGTACACCCATAGCGCTTTACAATCATGTCAGGGGATCTTCTTCTCAACCACCACCAGTGTGCAGCATCCACTTGGATGATGCGACGGCAGCCACAGTACAACGACGCCAGATATGGTGGAATCCGGCTTGTCCCATAGATGGTCTGCTCGCACGCTTTAACCTCGCGCACGAGTAGATCCGTTTCCTCTCTGGAGACGTGTTCAGTCTTTCTGCTTGCAAATTACGCCATGTAAATAGTGAATCCTCCATGGCACGAGCGCGACTGGCTTTTAAAGGGAATGGGAAATGAGACTCTGATTGGTTTCTTGCATGTTAAGCCCAAAACCCACCCATTACTCATTAAGAGAATAGGGACAACCCTTTTAGACCATGCGCCGGATGCGCCGACCATTTTTCCCGTCGTTAAACTAGCAAAAGTGGAGTCAGACACGCCATGCACTTAGATCATTAAAATAGTGTCATATGCATCTTTACTATGTAAAATGAGACCATGTGTTAACCAAGCGTTCATCCATTTGCATACTACTGTAGCTTGGAGCATTCTTACATCCTTACAATTTTCAGGAAATCTGCCTCTACAGAACTGAAAAACACAAACAAACACTTCTGCTTGAGGTTCTCATTTACAATTCAAATGTGAACGTGATGATTTGGCAGAGTTGGATACTTGGAGTGTCAAAGTGTTCCTGAATCAAGCAGGTCAAGTGTCTCAGAAGGAAAGAAAATGAAAATCTCCAAGCCTGCATTCCAAGCCAAAGTTTGTACACATTCCCATCTAGATGCACCTGCAGAGATTCCTAGACAGGGCCAGAGGAGGATCTGACAGCATATCTTAATAAGTGAGAGACATCCGCCGTTCAAACCCTCTCTGACACCGTATGACATCAGAAATGCTAAAAATGTATTGTATGGCATCACTGCACTGTGCACACACAACATGACACACACACACACACACACACACACACACACATATCAAGACATAGTCATGATATATTTCATCTTAAATGCTCGTCTTTAAATGCAAAAATAATCTGGGTGGGAAACTGAATTGAAAGTAAGATATTTAAAGAATAAAAACAAGAAGTGTTTGATAAGCTGTCACTGTGTTGCCCACTGGCTGTAGGAAATTGTTAGCGTGGAGAGATGTTATGTGCCCTGCATCATCAAAGAGCCCCGGGACAGTTACATAAACACACATGACACAAATCAACATGTCATGTTTACATTACATATACTCACAGTCACAGAAACACACCCACGCAGTCTCAAATGTGCTGTGTATAATATGAAAAGAATAACATTAGAACACTGAAATGCTTATGAGAACACAGACGACATCGCCCATTTAAATATGGACATACTACTAATATTGGTCATTTTTTCATTTTATTTCATTGTGAGTCGATTTGTGGCCGAGTGGCAACCTTCCAGTCTCTCTTGAGAAGCCAAAACAGAAGTGAATTAAACTGCAATTCATCGACTGGCCCCTAGAGATGGGCTCCAAAAGGGAGTCAAATCCATATATCCCCCATGTTAAAATGTTAAAACTTTACAGCAGAAAAAAAAATGTTTACAGCCTGGAACAAAAGTGGCTTTTGGTCTATATAGCTAATTTTGCCCTTCATGGCAAATTTTAGGGGGGTGAATTTTTTAACAATCATCCGTTTAAATTATATTAGGCCTAAAAGTTCTGCATAATTAAGGGCGTGGCCTTTGAGTGACATTTGAGTGACAGGTGCATTTCCGCTGCTGTCACAACTAGCCGTTTGTCTGCTGTTAGCCATCACTTCACCTCAGATAATTCCAGCTGCTGAACTTGGGATCTCTGCCGTGTTTGTGCTCTTTTCGGGATTATTTCATACAATTTAGTACACGCATTATACCTACGCCCACACTGTTGGATTCCGTCGTTGTCGAGTATCAAGAGAACAACCAGTACTGTTTTTCAGTTGTTTTCCTCTGTGAACATGCACTAATGGATGTCTGACAATTTCATTGTTTTTTGGAATGTTCAGATTTAAAAACATCTATAGTTATAGAGGCTACACTCGTTCTGCGGTACCATTGCTCTCACTGAACAGACTATATGCTTATTTAACTTTTTAATGTTAAATAAAAAGTACCGTCAGATGAAATCCTGCAAGTATCCGTGCTTTTTTCTGTCATTGCAATAAATGTGCATCCTTGAATGAGCATGGATTTCTACCACATTTACTTGAACTTCTTAGGTAAAATCTATGGTTTGACCCATAGACTGTAAAAAAAGATGGAAGACGCCCCTTCACTCTCTTCCATTGGTGAGAAGTTAAGCCGCCAGTGTCCCGATATGCCGCTGACATCTTGGGACCTGAGTCTGCGCAGGAGCGATCTTGGAACCTGAGTCTGCGCAGTAGTGAGCTGGAAGTAAAGCCGCGAAATCAAGTCCCCACCAAGGGGGTAATCCATCACCCGGAAACTGAAGCCTCCCTCCTGCCATTGTAGCAGACCATCACCTGCTGTTAGCATTCCATTGACTCCCATTAATTTTGGCTTCAGTTTGACAGCGAATAACTTTACATCTGTGGCGTCCAAAGACTTCATTTGTCCATTATTTATTTCTAAAGAAACACGACAATGTATAAAAGGCTCCATTACTTTGTATCTTATGTTATGGCCCCGTAAAATTAATAGAAAAATAGACTAACGATTGCGTCATCACCACCCGCCTCTCTGTCGCACTGTATAGAAATTACCGTATAGACAGGAGGAGAAGCTTGCAGGCAATCTTTTACTGTCTATGAGGCAATCGGGGGGACATAGAGATATAAAGTCAAGGGAGAAGCCCATAGATAGAGAGTCCATAAAAGCAACGGGAAAAAATATTTCAACAATTGTTTTGAGGAATTAGGTGATTCAGATTTGTCTTGGTACAGCTACTAGAAGATTTACAACTGTCAGACTGTCGTCAAGCTCATTTTGAGCCTGCGCAGTACACTCAGCCATCAGGAAGTGAGTGCTTCTAATGGGCTTCAGTTTTCTCCGTTGAAATCAAGGGGGTCGCTGTGTCCATTTCTTTTACTGTCTATGGGCCCCACCCTCACTCTCGCCGAATCAATCGCAAGCACACGCTCTGCACTTTTTCAGTCCTTCCGTTTCATGTTCACCAACCGCTAGGCTTGTTTGAGATGTGCCTGAAAAGTAGGCGAGAGTAGGCGGCTGCAGTGAGAGGAGGAGTGAGAAAAGTGCAGGCAAGATGGACAGTTCTCTCCTCTCGTAGTGGATCAGACACCTGTGAGATCAAAGACGGATATCGCGGGATTCACTAGATTCACGCTTGTGCACGGTGTTCCTAATAAACTGGATGTAGCCTAAGTTCTGTTGCTTTTATATGAAAATAAATATAATGAACAAGACACCCAAAGTACTTGTTATTTAATAACATACCAAAGACATGTTTATCAATAATTTTTACTTTGATTACAGACATGTTTTATTTTTATTTTTTTTATAAATATGACAACAATCAAATAAGCCATATAGAGATCACACTGTCAGAGAGTTTGGGAATACTCAAACATTATTTACACACATAAAAACACGATATCAGAGTTTTAAATTCAAACATTTTAAAAGAGAAAAATACATCATGTTTAAACCAATGAGCATTAAGCTGTGTCATCAGCAAGTCGTTTCCCATCGTGCTTTTGACCAGCGCAGTCAGTGGAGAGCAACTGCGCATGACTGCAGAATCCGATATGGCCGCCTTGCTATCGCGAGAGTTTTTTGTTATACTTCAGCATGACATCAGAGCAAGGCGGACCGAACTCGGACACATTTCTAACCGGCATGCATCTTGCGGTGATCACCAGTGATCGGTTCAGCGCAGTTTTGCTCATCTCAAACAAGCCTATTGTTCAAGTCTTACTGCTTCATGTACTGTACCTAAAGGAAAACTGCAAAAATATGTGTATTTTTTTTTACTTATTTTTTAATTAGCTGCCTTGAGAAATGGACAATCCAAGATTTGATCATTTGTAAATATAAGAATGATTTTTTAAGGATAATTCCAGCCAAAAATGAACCTAGGGCTAAATAACACATGGGTACCGAGTCGACCGTTCCATGGGATGTGTTTTTATGATAATCGAATGTACCCAGTTTTAACGTTATTTTTAGTTTAAACACAGATTAGCTTATAATGCTAGTGTATGGGGCATCGAATAAGTACGAATAAAAATCGCTAGTTAATACCACTAACAAGGCTCAAATAGCCCCACACTAACACGGAAGCATAATTAGGGTCTCTACCTGCAAACCAAAGCATTGAGAACTTTGTGAGTGTACAGACAGTTTAATAAGAAGATACTTTATAAAGACAGTCCACAGTTATTTTTCGCCCGTCTCGACCAGTCGAACCACGATAGTCACAGTTCAGCTCATGTAGCACGGCGTTCGTATGTCAACTGGTCGAGACTGTTCGATCAGTGGTTAAACTAAAAATAACATTATAACTGGGTACATTCGATTATCATGAAAACGCATCCCATTGAACGGTCGACTCGGTTCCCATGTGTTATTTAGCCCAGGTTCATTTTTGCCCGGAATTGTCCTTTAAGGTTAAGGTTTATTCAAGTAAAGTACAATTAGGTTAGCAAATGTAAAGACATACACAGCAGTAAGCAGAAAAAATAAATATGTTTAAAGGGTATTTACGTAACATGCAATACAAGAAAAAGGATTTTATCACCTTACATCTAATCATTAAAAGTAAATTGCATCTGAAAAAGGGACTGATATTAAAAAGTAGATTTTTTGCTAATTTGGGTGTAATTATTGATAAAATCATAAACATTAAAATAAATGTAATGTTATCTCTACTCTTATGTTTATTCTGTTAATTGGGATTGATTTGTATTTTAAATATACATAAATGTTTCTTAAGCGGCAATAATAATGTTTATACATTATAATTTGTACAGAATTTTTAAGTACAATCAAGTCCAAGTACAGTACAACCTTTGCTTTAGACGATAGGTTATACGTAATTTTTAACCATATTAATTTTAAAATAAAAATAATTAGTAACTTCTTCTAGCTAACGATCATCTGCTTTTAATGAGGCTTGTTGTATTTTGGCAAGGCTTGTTGTCTTTTAGCTAGCTGGCCCACAACATTTATTTACTAATTAGCTTAAATTTAACTTACCGAAAAAAACTCAAAGATCGTTCGGACATGCCAGATCGCAGTTAGCACAATCTACTGCAGAACAACCCTATGTCGGTGTGAAATAATTAATTCTAGAAATTTAGATATTAAATTTAAAGCTTCAATCTCCTCAGTCCGCCAAAGATCGCGAAAAAAAGTCTGTTGGCGCTTCAGTGACTACCTCGCTCAGAGAACCTGTCAATCACAGCTGCCAATCATGACGTTACCCCACCGTTTTTATAGCATCAAGTAACTAACTAAAAACAAACTTATTTTAAAAACAAACACTTGAACTTACATCAGTGTGATAAAAACTACAGCAAACAGAGATGGGGGACTCGAGTCACATGACTTGACTCGAGTCAGACTCGAGTCACAAATTTAAGGACTTGAGACTTGCTTGACTAAATTAAGAAAATGACTCGACTTGACTTTGCCTTGAGATCCAATGACTTGAGACTTGACTTGACTTGAACTGTATGACTCGAGAATGACTTGATATAAATTTATCATCGCAACATCAATTGATGAACAAAATTAAAGCAACGGAACCAGTAGCGGTTTTTGGCACGGGCGAACCGGGCAATTGCCCGGGGCGGCATTTTTTGGGGGGCGGCGCCGCCGGCACGAGAAAAAAAAAATAAAAAATCTGCGCCGCGAAGCGGTTTTCTATTATTGTCTATCTATCATTTCACTGTGTGGGGAATTGGCAAATTTGCGCCCCCTGCTTGCTGAGAAGATGCCATGCAAAGAAGCTGTTTGTTTGAGGGGAAAGGGGAGGGGGCGCGGAAGCGCGGGCGCGGATGACGGTCTCTCTCAAATGGAACGGACAGGGGGGGTGGACGGGGGATCCACACTAGAGCAATATACTCTAATAAAATTAATGGGCAGGGCTGGGGCTAAACTTAGTCACACACTTCGACTTTCTTCCAAATAACGCACATTTCATTCATAATATTATAAAAAATACAGGCCTATAGTTCCTGCAAATAAAAAAAGGTAATAAAAAACGATTATGCGGTCATCAAGGTGAATTGGTTTAGTCTTGACTTCTGGTCGTGAGTGACAGTTGGGGGGGATGGGAAATCTGTTGATTGTCGAGTGCGAAACAGGGATGGAGGAGAAAAGGTCAAAGCCATCAGGTGCCCAATTTCGAAAAAAAAGAAAAGAAGAAGAGGAGAAACGAGCAAAAGAAAAAGGTATGCAACTATGTTCTCTCTCTCTGTATGATTGCTGTCGGTATCCATCATGACATGAATGAAGGGCTAATGTTAATTGGGAATTACTCTTTGTTAGCCTTTTTGCTATGATGCTTGCTATGCTTATACAACAATAATTTGGTTTCAACTCAATCACGAGATCTAATTTCTAATATTGTGCTTTGCAATAAAACTGTTACAAGTTCAGTTATCATTTCCATCAGTTGGGTTAACGTTAGGCCCTGTAAATAACCATCGGAATTTTCAAATCTGTAGGTAGTGTTAAAGACGAACATTTGCTATTTATTTGCTACAGTATGCCAAGTATAGCTTTTTTAAGTATAGTTTTACAAGTCATAACTAAAAGTGCACTTGCATAAAAGTGCACTTGCAGTAACCAAAGAGCTAATGGTTCCTCCATGAAAGTTAGATTAATATACAAATTTTGGTTGAAAAATATCCTGAAACCCAAAAAGTTATTGGTGATTAAAAAATAAAATCCCATTGCTTTTGCCTATACATATAATTTAATGTCATTTTATTTTTTAAACAACTGAGTCCCAGTGACTACTACATAGCATAACATAAATAAAATTTATTTTTTCAATAACATTTTTTTAAAGTATTTTTTTACCATTTGTTTCTTCTGCTCTAAATAATGTGATGACATGAAAGAAAAAAATCGTAAAAAATGTTTTGTTTTACGGGTTTAGGAGGATATAGCGTGTGATGACAGACATTTAGCGTGTAAGAGCATGTTTATGTAACCCTTCTATTATGTTTTGGGTCAATTTGACCCCAGGCTGTTTTAGCTGTATAAAACATTATTCTATGGTCTTTTGATTTCAATTGCAATTTCAGGGGCGCTTCTAAAATATTTTGGAGCAACCTCTGCCACTGGTCAGGATGAGCCAACCACCTCCTCCGCTACACAGGCCTCTTCTGGAATGGTCTCAACCCTTCAGGATGAGCTACAATCCATGTCCTCAGCTACACATATGTCTCCACAAATATCACCACAAATATCTGATATTGAGGATGAAGACCTCTTTGCCTCTACTTCTCCCCAGCATGAGCCTTCAGGTGTGCATATCGTGTGTGTGTGTGTGTGTGTGTGTGTGTAGGCTACAAGACAACTGGACAACTGCAATTTAATGTAATTTTAATATTTCTGACAATTTATGAGTAGGACTATGTGTTGTTTCACTGCTATGTGTTTTGAGTAATGTGCCAATATGCTGTCTGATAGAAATGCCTGGAGCTGAACCCCCACTGAGCCCCACTGGTGAGGATGAGCCTCTGTCAACCGACCCTGCTAACTGATTTTTCACATTTGTGTGATGAAGAATTTGTGCTATTTAGAATATTTATTCTATATTTTATTTGTATAATATTCCTAATATTTTTTGTTGATAATAATATTGTTGCTCTCTGCTTTTGTTACTTTTTTATATATCTGATTGTATATATTTTTGGCATATTAATATAGTGTATATTTATTTAAGTTCTGATAACTTATACTCATATCATATTTTGTGCAGAATTGTGTTCATTGTCCTTTGGCAATGTTGGAGGTGGAAATTGTGCACCTTAAAAAGTGTGTTTGCTGTTTAAATTGCAATAGTTAATAACCTAATTCTCTTAAGTCTGGCTTTCTAATGAAGGATTTGTGCAATTGAGAAATGATCACATGATAAAATATAACTGTTTATGCAGAACTTTGTTTGTTTGTTTTTTTGGGGGGGAGGGGGGGAGGGGGGCGCTCGAAAGTGGTCTCGCCCAGGGTGTACTTCAATGTAGAACCGCCACTGAACGGAACCTTTGACGCCAGTCATCAGATTCTGCGCGATCGCGTGACACTGCACAAGCCCAGAAATACATCGCGGTGAGCGCGCTAAATACAAAAACATCTCCCAGCATCGTTTCTTTTTGGATATAAACACTAGAAATTGACTATATTCATACAAGAAGATTTGCTGTACGCATAATAACTGGCAAGGGATATCGGACGACCATCACAACCTCGAACAGTCGAACTTCATTCACCACGTCTAAAAGTAAGCTATGGCTTGTTTAACCTGTTTGTTATAGTTAATTTGACTATCTTTAAATCGAGAATATTGGTCAAAACAGCATGCCTCTTTATACACAATTATGTTTTCAAATGTAGCTTAATGTTGTCAATATTCAAATGATAATTAATGATGTCATATGTTTTGTATAACATTTCCCACATTTCTTTTTAAATCATGCTTTAAAGCCAAATATGTCGTTCTTTCCAATGACAAAAAACAACATAGAAAACTGTTAATGTTTTGTCGTGTTTTATGTTTCTCTTAAAGCAGGGTTAGATGTTATCAGGGGTTACATCTATTAGATGTTATCAAAATGCCAGCAGAATTAATATTGCACCCAAAATTTCAAATGTGGTGGAAAAAAATGCCACCACAAAATAAAAAAAATGAGTTATTTTCATAATTATAACATATGATATTAAAAAAATATTTCCAGAATATTAACGCGATTGCAGATGTGATAATGATTTTATAAAACAGTTCAGTAAACAAAGAGTGAATATTGTGATGTGACATTTAGACATAGCCTAATATTCCAAATATTTTCTGTTTTTGCTCGATTTCTCCAATGACAATAGTTCCAAACAAGCCACAGAAAGAGTTATGCGTATTTGTGATTCAGTGACCTAGTTGCTTAGTTCCAGAACGAATCTGCCATTTTGAACATAAGTTAAATGAATGCTTCTATTACTCGTACATTAATACGGTAATTTGGCGCCACCTATTGGCGGTTTTAACTTCATAATTATAAACATATAACTTGTATTAAGGGGATGCCAGTTTGAAGAATGCCTTTGGTCGTATAGGAATTATACTTGAATTGTGAATTATTTAATACCTTTTAATGGTCTTCTGCAATTGTTTGAGGCATATTTATTTTTTCATGCTTTAATGTTGGCCTAATTTCAGTTACATTTAGATTTTTATTGTAGTAACCACTCGCAAATAAAACCATAGTCCACAACTTATGTAGTTTTAACTTATTTTAATATATAAATTATTAAAATAACAGTGAAATCGTCAAACGTTTGTATGACTTGCCAGTGACTTGTGACCCAAGCTGCGACTTGACTTGACTTGCTTGAAATAAGGCAGTGACTTGACTTGACTTGCCTTTATAAAAAATTTCCTTGGACTTGTTTGAGACTCGAAGGTTAAGACTTGAGACTTGCTTGTGACTTGCACATGTGTGACTTACACCCACCACTGACAGCAAATGACAGAACCCATATTTGGACAAAAGATATTTGAAGTGTATTTTAATTGTTTATTTGGTTTCGCGTTCCGTTAAATAACATGGGGAGGCGGGGTTTATGACCTATAATAGGACCAGTCACCAGGGGGGGGGCGATCGAGAAGCTTTGGCTTCACTTTTCAAGGCTTGTGCGGCACGCTTGGTTTGACCCATTTGAGAGGCGGTCAAAATCAGAATTTAAAATGGACTGAATAAAGTTCTCTACGAACTTGATCAGCAATGCGGCACTGACATGTATGCACATGAATCACTGTCACACACAGTGGGGATTTCTTTAAGACTGCAAGGGAAGCTCGCCTTCCCCTATAATGTCAAAAAATTAATGGTTAAACATGTACTATTGTGTTCACATTTTATTGACTAAAAATGCGTTAGAACACGTTCATCTCGAAGACGAGTTCGTTCAGAATCAGCTACATATACAGTAGCAGGTCGGCCCACTCTATTTCCTTCTCATACATTCCCATAGAGTCCCAGTGCATTTCCCTGTTGAAACCTAGCGTCTATTCACTTCAATGGGGCTGCTTTGAACAGTTTTTTTCAGTGCTTCAAAACTAAATGGTTATTGGATAAATGCTGCGATTATGTCCCGCCCACGGACGCTCAGCATCTCTGGGGTGAATGGAGAAGTGAGTGGGCCTGGACTACGGGCTTCTGCGTTATGATTGGAGGGTCTGTCGAAAGACTTCATCTCCTTTTGATTAACAGCGATTTTGTACTATAAAAAGTCGCTGACGCTAAGGCTATTCGAACTCAGTCCCATCGCGGATTTTGCAAGTGTAGTCGAAAGACAAACTGCTGCAACCCATTTCTTGGTATTTGCTTGGTGAAATTGGTAGCCAATTTTCATCATACATTTCACACAATTATACACCACATTCCTTGTTTCAGTTTAACCTAATTCCCACATTTCCTCCGTCGAGTTTAATATCTTTTTTTAGATCATTTGTTCATTCATTCATAAATTGGGGATATCGTGGGACAGGTACATCATGGAAGAGGGGGTTTCTGGCTCAGTTTTGCTCCTCCTAAATGGCACAAGGCAGGCCCAGCTCAAAGGAGGAAGCTGGTAGTCAACGAGGTGCGAAAGCAGGAGGAGAGGATGAGATGTATAAAGGCCATTTCCCAGGCCAAGCAGGGAGAGTGGATGAGATGGGAGAGTGTGGAACAGCGCAATATGGGCTGGCAAGACCTTTGGTCAATGGAAGAGAGTAGGATCAGTTTCCTTATTAGGTCAACATATGATGTTCTCCCATCACCGCAGAACCTAAAGCTCTGGGTAGGAGAGGATCCCTCTTGTCCTTTGTGTTCATCACCTGCCACATTAAGGCACATTTTGACAGGATGTAAGGTGGCTCTTAGCCAGGGTCGGTTTACTTGGCGCCATGACCAAGTATTGCGATGTTTGGCTTTAGCATTGGAAGGCAAGCGTAGTATGACCAATAAGTTGCCGCCTGTTCTAGCAAAACATTACACGCAGAAGACAATATTCCTCCGTCCAGGCGAGCAACCACCAAGAAAAGGTGCTAACACCAATTCTCGCCCAGGACAACTGGAAGCTGCTAGGGACTGGAAGATGCTGCCTGATCTTGATCAACGGCTTATTTTTCCACCTGAGATGGCCACCACTAACCTACGACCAGATATTGTTTTGTGGTCTGGATCAGCACGCATTGTTCAACTGATAGAGTTAACAGTGCCATGGGAGGATGCGGTAGATGAGGCATATGAGAGGAAGAAACTGCGGTATGCTCATCTGGCCACTGAAGCAGAACAGCGAGGATGGAGAGTCCAGGTTTATCCAGTGGAAGTGGGTTGTCGAGGTTTTGTGGCACACTCTACAACCCGGTTCCTCAGAGACGTCGGATTCAGTGGCCAAGAGTTGCATTGCACAGTAAAGAACTTATCTAAAGCAGCAGAAAGGAGCAGCAACTGGCTGTGGTTGAGACGGAAATATTCTAGCTGGCTGTGTACAGGCCGCCATGCTACCGTTTCTTGAAGACTTGAAGCGTCTGTTGGTTTATTTGTATAGGTTGTATAGTATTTACAGTCATTACGTTCCTGTGTATGTTGCGTGAATGACGGGTGGTTGGGCAGATATTGTGTTTTGCGGTAGGTGGTATGCCATATGGAACCGTTGCCACTGAAACTGCATATTAACACACCAGTGGGGCTCGACAGCCTTAGTCAAACGGGTTGGCGGGTATGGTTGGGTTGCGGAGAGATTGCGAGATTGTGGTTAGGTCTCAGCAGCAAGAGGGAAGTAGAGGTCAGTAAGCTGGGCTGAGTTAAGTGGGGGACGGAGGGGGGTGACTCTGGGACGCCAGAGTCACTGTCGAGCCCTCTTGAGGTGTCGTGGGCTAGTCGACGAAACACTGAGGACGGAAGGTGCCCAGAAGACCCTAGAGATGTCCCCTACTCAGCTCAATCCAAACGGTTGTCATGGGGGATCGCACTGTGGTTGCAGCCGTTGTGTGTGCTGACGCGTGTTAACCTGTTAATAACCAACGCCCCCGGCGTAGATGGATTTGAATCATATTCAAATTTCTAAGCAACCACTGAAATGGAATAACACAAGAATTAGAATAGAATTAGAATAAAGCTTAGAATCTCAGCTTTTTAATGCATCTAATCACTTTGATCAACTTCTAACGAGTGCTGAGTAATCCCTCTAAAACGGAGTGTATCGCCAGCTGGCGCCACCTAGCTTCGATAAAAAATAATAATAATATTTTTCAAAAATATTACCTTGATCAACTTAAAATAGGTGTCATTTGAAAGCTTAGAGTCTGAAATTTACAATGAATGTAGCGAATTTTATAACTTCCTAAGTAGTGATGAGTTATTTGCTGATAAATAGAAAAAATGTTTTCATAATTTATGAAGTAGTACATACTACAATATGTCAAATACATCATACAGCTCAGATAGTCATGTGCCATATGTCATTTGAAAGGTCTCAATGAGTAGAATAGAACAAGCATAATTGTTTCGGGCTTTTTACTAAACTTGAGTGAGGTTTTGTACAAGAAGCCCCTCAAGAGACCATATGTAAATCATATAAGGATGCATAATTTAAGGCACATTTCCGTTCGTAACTTCATTAAACATACTCCGATTGTGGGAAATGACACATCATTATTTACAGCAGATTCTTACGATTAAAATGAGTCCAAACTTAACATAATCCATCACTCAGAACTAAAGATATTCCTCATGGATTTCTACCACAAAGAAAATCCACAGACGCACGTAGCCAAGCAAGGTAGCTTAGAGTTGGCCTTTTCACTCGTATCTTCATGAAAGATACATCGATCATGAAAAATGACATATCGTTATTTACAGCAGGGGCTCACGATTAAAAAGAGCCCAAACTCAATATATTCCATAAATCAGATCTAAAGATATTCCTCATGGCGTTCCAACACAAAAAATACCACAGACGTACCTTGCCAAGTATATACTGGTGAAGCACTCGCGTTGGTTTTTCGCTTATAACTTCATGAAACATGCACAGATCGTAGGCTATTGCACAACATTATTTTCAGCAGACTCTCGCGATCAAAAAGAGCCCAAACACAGCATAATCCATCACTCAGATCTTAAGATATTCCTAATGGAGTTGTAACACACGCACCCCCACAGGCGCACATAGAGCCTTGTATATAGATGGAGCACTAATGCCGCGATTTAACTCATAACTCAATGAAGCATGCATAAATCGTGTAAAATGGCACATCATTATTTACAGCAGATTGTTAAGATTAAAAAGAGCCCAAACTCACCATAATCCATCACTCAGATCTAAAGATATTCCTTATGGACTTCTAACACATGACGTTGCACTATGCGCACCAATGAAGTAGCAGTAGCAGTGATGCTATGTTGTTTTGATGTGACGTTTCAGCTCATAACTCCATGAAACATGCATGGATTGTGAAAAATCGAACATCTTTATTGACAGCAGATTCTCACGATTACAAAGAGCCCAAAACACAACATGATCCATTTCGTTGATCACGAGATATACCTCACGAAGTGATGCATGCTTGGCTAAAAAAACATGTCTCTCATCTTTCCGGGATGCAATGTGTTTTCCAATGTTTCCGGAGCCATCCGTGCTTTTTTCAAACGTGGGATAACACAAAATATGTATCATCTTAAAGCTTAGAATCTCAGCTTTTTAAAGCATCTAACAACTTCGATCAACTCTGAACGAGTGCTGAGTAGTCCCTCTAAATCTGAGGGCACCGCCCGCGGAGGCCACCTGGCTGCGAAAATATTAATTATCATATTTTTCAAAAATATTGCCTTGATTAACACACAATAGGTGTCATTTGAAAGCTTAGAGTCTGAACTTAATAGTGAATGTAGCCAATTTGAACATCTCCTAAGTATTGCTTAGTTATTTGCTAATAAATAGAATTTATTTTTTCACAATCTATAAAATACTTTTTTTTACTATGTACTGCAATATGCCAAAAACACAATACAGCTCATGAAAGATTCACAGATCGTTGAAAATGGCACATCATTTTTTACAGCATACTATTACAATTAAAATGAGCCCAAAATGAACATAATCTATTGCGTTTATGACAAGCTATTCTCCATGGAGGAACAATTTTAAAAATGCCCATTAGGGGGCGTCAATGACTGAACAAAAAGCCTGTCTTGGTTCCAAATGCTGTAACTTTTGATTCCTTTATCCAATCACCACACACTTTTATCCAGATGCAGCTCACATGTAGAGGGAATTCACCAAAAAAGAATTTTCCACCTACCTTATTTCCTTCCTGAGTTATTATATGTCAAATAAGAAAGATATGCAAAATCATAATAAAAATTATATTTATTTTTTGTCTTTTATCAGCAGTTTCTCGGCAGGAAAATGTCCAAATGTAATGTAATTTATATTTTCAGAAAATTTGAAAAGTGTTCTATCAAACGATACCTACCTTTTGACTCCCCTTGCTATAGTTTTGGAGTTATGAGTCTTTAGTTTTGTGTGTCACTCAGAAAACAACAATTTTTTATTGCCTTTCAAATGTGTGAGGACTAAACAAAAAGGCTACGTTTGTTCAGAATGCTGTAACTTTTGAGTACTTTATGCAATCACCACAACATTTTATCCAGATGCAGGTCACCTGTAGAGGGACTTCACCAAAAAAGAATTTTTGAGCTACCATATTTCCTTCCAGAGTTATTCCATGTCAAACAAGAAATATGCAAAATCATAATAAAAATTATATATATATTTTTGTCTTTTATCAGCAGTTTCTCAGCAGGAGAATGTCCAAATGTAATGTAATTTATATTTTCAAAAAATTTGAAAAGTGTTCTATCAAACAATACCTCCCTTTTGACTCTCCTTGTTACAGTTTTGGAGTTATGAGTCTGTACTTTTATGCGTGTCTCTCAGACAAAACAACTCAAAAATGGCTTCAGTGCTTAACAGGTTAACACTAGACAGAAGGAGATTTACATCACCATATGGAAAGAAGCGTAAATGGATGTAGAAGCATAGGTAACTGTAAAGCTATGTCTTAGTTGGTGCTTATCTTGGCGAAAGGCGAGTACAAATCAGCATGAAGTTTTAACATCTACTCTCGTGTAATGGAAATCATATAGTAGACTAGGCTAGCTTGGCTATAAATAAATGGACAATTTTAATGATGTAGGCCGAAAATGAGCTTCCTCTCTTTGAAAGACCAGCAGTCGCCCGCACACACACACGCCCGCACTCAGATCAATGTTGTAAGTTAATGCATAATACATTTACAGTAATACATTTAATACATTTACAAATACAACTAGCAGAATAATACAGCATCACAACACACAAAGTCTCACTTTTAGCTATGTCTTTTAATTATTATAGTATTTCTGAGGGCAAAAACATGAACTTTAACTATTGGCTTTACATCATCAAGTCAGCTTTCACTTTAGTGCAAGGCCCTGTGCGGTCACACACTTGGCAAAGCACTAGCGACGGTACTGTGCTAGTAGCATACAGCATTAGCTCCTTAGCCTGCTAACATGAGCTAGGTGGGTGTGGTTTCAGCAACCAGGGTCTTCAGCTGCACCCACGTCCCGCCTCTTTGCCCATTTTCTGTTATCCGGGAGTGACGTGCGGTGACGCGCTGCCAAGATGGCGATGGCCGGCTCCGCCCACTTTAGGCTTCAAAAATGCTCTTCAGAAACCTACGGGTGATGTCACGCATACTATCTCCATATTTTTTACAGTCTACCCAGATAGCAATGAGTCGGCGGGCCACTGGCGGTGCTCGGGAGGCAGTAGAAGCGTCAGAATGGCGTAATCACAAAACAAGTTTGACAGCACACCGCCTTCCTACTGCCTTCATTCCGCGGCCGGCCCGCGGGTCATCCACCGTTCCTTTCAGATCACTGAAATATAAATAACAGAAAAATACAAATATATATATATATACACACACACACACACACACACACACACACTAAAGAACATGCAGGTTTCCAAATACATTTTGGTAAAGAAATAAAAAACTCTTGTAAAAACACTATTGTAACACTTACAATAATTGTTAATTATATAAAGAGGTCAGTTCTGGAATGAAAAGAATTACCAGTAAACATAAGTAATGAGGATATTTGGTACCAAAGAAAATGCAGGATACCAAATAAATTGAGGTATAACATCATATTTACAAGTCAGTCATTTCTAACAATAGGATAAGTGGTAATAATTTAGAGTAAAGCTCTGGAGTAGAATATACCATAATAACGTCTCGGTAACTAATGTAACCCTTGTTCCCTGAAGGAGGGAACGGGAGACGTAACGTGACGTAATTGGGATCACCTTGAGAGACCAATCTACATCGAGAGTATTAAAACGAGCCAATGCACATTGGCATGCGATAATTGCATCAGCTGCTCTGCTTGCAGCGCGAGCATATAACGAGCAGCAGGTGCATCACATATTGTTTTCCGCTGAGCAACCGAGACGTGTTCGGCCATACAGCGATGGTCAGCAACCGTGGCGACGGGACGTTACGTCTCCCGTTCCCTCCTTCAGGGAACGAGGGTTACATTAGTAACCGAGACGTTCCCTTACAGTCGCTCACGTTCGACTTGACAACGTAATTGGGATCCCATGGAAAATGCCACGGTTGCTGCCACATCCAGCGCCCTACGCAAGACTCTCAGACCCCCAACTGGCTGGGGTGGAAGGCCTGCATAGAGGGAGTTCAAACTGCTGTTCCGTTATAACCCACAGAGTGGAACTCTGGGCCTTTCCAGGGTAGAAGGACGCTGCGGAAGCCACATCCTGCCCGAAGGAAGGTAACGTGGAGAATACACACATGGACTGGCCGGAGGGGCAGTGCAACATATGGAATGTCACTGGGGTGGCTCCAGCCTGAGAAGGGGGAGGCTACACCAGACAGTGACGGCAGAGCGGACTCTGCCAGGGGAAAGACACGGGCTCACCGCAGGGAGCTGATCGTTGAAGAATACGCATATGGGATTGCTGCAGGGATCACCACATATGGAACCCAGCCTAGCCCAAGTTACACAAGCATACGAGCACAAGGCCTGGCTTTGGATGCTGCACAACGTCTGACTGCTGAACGGGTGCGGAGGAATGCTACAGGGTTCGCCTGAGTGGGGAACTCGACTGGAGCAGAGAAACGCACGCATCCACTCCATGTGGAAGGGAGTGACGCAGCAAGCGGACACTAGAGTGGGAACTTTGGTGTTACCGTCTGGTTGAAGCGAGCACACAGGAAGAAACCGGCTCAACACGTAGGCTATAAAACCTAGCGAACGTGTTAGGTGTCGCCCAGCCCGCAGCTCTGCAGATATCTGTCAGCGAGGCACCGTGTGCCAGCGCCAAAAAAGAAGTGACACCCCTAGTAGAGTGGGCTCTCAACCCGGGCGGTCCTGAGGCTTTGCGTTCTGTCCACGTACAGGCACAGAGAGTGGACGGGACAGAGAAAAGCCAGGGCTGGGTCTGCCTCCTCCGAAGGCAGCGCTTGCAGGTTCACCACATGGTCCCGGAAGGGAGTGGAGGGAACCTTGGGCACGTATCCGGGCCGGGGTCTCAGGATCACATGAGAGTGAGCCGGGCTGAATTCTAGGCACGATTCGTCGACCGAAAATGCATGCAGGTCCCCTACCCTCTTGATGGAGAAGGCTCACTGGGGGAAACGCATACTTGCGTAGGCCCAGGGGCCAGCTGTGTGCCAGAGCATCCGTGCCGAGAGTCCCCTCGGTCAGGGAATAGAACAACTGGCAGTGAGACGTGTCCGGGGCGGCAAAAGATCTACCTGTGTGGTCCCGAAGCACCTGAAAAACACCTGGACCACCTGGGGATGGAGTCGCCATTCTCCTGGTAGCACCTGCTGCCATGAGAGCTCGTCGGCTGCACGGTAGAGCAGGCCCGGAATAAAAATGGCACGAAGCAACCTCAGATGCTTCTGACTCCAAAGGAGGCGATGGCAGGCGAGTTGTGACATGCTGCGGGAGGGTAGACCACCCTGACGGTTGATGTACGCAACGGTCGCAGTGCTGTCCGTACGGACCAGTACATGCTTGCCTAGTAGTGGCGTTTTGAAGCGGCCCAGCGCAAGATGTACTGCTAACAACTCGAGGCAATTGATGTGCCAATGCAGTTGAGGCCCCGTCCACAAACCTGAAGCTGTATGCCCGTTGTACGTGGCCCCCCAGCCAGTGGCAGAGGCATCCGTGGTGACCACAGAGTGGCTGGAAACTAGGGGAACACCTGCCCGCAAGAACGAAGGGTCCGACCACAAGCTGAGAGTTTGGCGACAGTGCGGGGCTACTTGGACCCGGCACGACCCGCTCCGCCACGCCCATCTCGGGACTCGATCGTGAAGCCAGTGTTGGAGCGGCCTCATATGAAGCAGTCCGAGCGGCGTTACCGCGGCTGCAGATGCCATGTGCCCCAGGAGCCTCTGAAACCGTTTCAGTGGTGCCGCTGTTTTGCGTCTGAGCGTGCTCACGCAGTTCAACACTGACTGGACGCGGGCATCAGTGAGGCGCGCTGTCATGTGGATCGAGTCAAACTCCATACCGAGAAAAGAGATCCTCTGCCCGGGGTGAGTTTGCTCTTTTCCCAGTTTACCCGAAGCCCTAGGTGGCTGAGGTGTCTGAGCACCATGTCCCTATGTTCGCAGAACTGCTCTCTCGACTGGGCGAGAATAAGCCAGTCATCGAGGAAATTGAAAATGCGAACACCACGCTCGCACATGGGAGCAATGGCCGCCTCCGCGACTTTCATAAAGACACGGGGCGACAGGGCTAACCCAAAGGATGACTTGTACTGATATGCCAATCCCTCGAATGCAAAGCGAAGAAACTGTCTGTGTCGAGGGAGAATCGAGACATGAAAGTACGCGTCCTTCAGGTCAATCGCTGCAAACCAATCTTGGGAGGGGATGCATTTGAAAATGCGTTCCTCTGTAAGCATCTTGAACGGCAGCCTGTGAAGGGACCGGTTCAGGACACGCAGGTCCAAGATAGGTCATAACCCACCGCTTTTATTGGGTACAATGAAGTATGAGCTGAGAAGCCGGTCTTCATATCGGCTGGAGGGACCGGCTCAATTGCAGTCTTTCGCCAGTAGGACTGCAATCTCTGCCTAGTGAAGGCTGAGGGACGCCGGGCAAACTGAATCACATAGCCGAGTCTGATGGTACGGATGAGCCAGCGAGACGGGCTGGGAAGCACTAGCCAGGCCCCCAGATACCGTACAAGCGGGACCAACGGTACGACAGACGTACCCGATGTGGGGCAGCCTGGCAGAATGCAGGGACCCGACTCGGACGGCATAGCGGTTCTAAGTGGGGTCTGGGTGTGCAACACTCCACCAATCGGTAGGGGATGAGTAAGACGGCATAGGCGCGGCCTCGAGCACATCAGGCTACCGCTGGCGATGCAAGAGGGGGCAGGGGGTGGCAAGGCATAGCGTCGCACACCGCCAACCTCACTCTCTTGGGACCCAGAAATAGAGAAGCTGCTTTTGCTGAGAATTTGGTACCACTGGCTGAGACGCCAGTGGTGGAACAGAATGATTCAACAAAAGTTCTCCACCCGGCCCTCCTTCGGGGAAAGAGCAGCTGCCTCTGGGTCGCCCGTCTGAGGGCTGCTGAGTCACATGGTGCCTTCTTTCTGCGAAAGCTCAAAGTCACAGTAGAGCTGGCTGTGGCGGAGGTTTTTCTTTTTGTCGCAGGGGACTGACACCCTTGGTGACAAACAGACTGAGGGGCAGCTCACCAGGGAGAGCACATTGACTCAGGGAGCACATTGTGGCAAGTTTTTGGTTAACATCAGCCTGCTTTTGAACTGCGGAGAACCGCTGGGCACAGTCTCCAACAGTGTCGCCGAAAGGCCACCTCGTAAGATGGGAGCATTGAGAAACCGAACTTTGGCGATGTCTCACACCTCTGCAAGGTTTAGCCAGGGGGCGCTTCTCTACCATTGAGGTGGACATCATCTGGCCGAGGGCCAGCGCTGTGACTTTAAACACGGTCAGTCACCAGGCCCAGATCAACCCCAACTCAGAACTACCCTCATGCATTATGACTGTTTTGGCCTTCCAAAAAAAATTTTTTTTGCAAGGGGTCTCTCACATGCAGGGAAGAGGCGGTCTGCAGTAGCACTGCCACGCCAACCTTGAGGGTAGTGAGAGAGGAAAAACTTTTTGCAGCTTTTGGCTCGTTTGGCTTGCCATTTTGGCACCAAAATGCTTCACTTCTGCAAAAAGTTTTTCACACACATTCGTGAAGGCACGGGGGCAGGGCAAGGCGATTACGCGCCGCACTGCGCCCCCAGTGTTACCCGGGAAAGCATGGCTGTCAAGTCTGAATCTGATTCAGCATGAGCATGCACACCATTATAATGGGAGCTCAGCATCATCTTCATTTCCAGAGCGTAACAACCCTCTCTCTGATGCAACGATCGACGTCTAATCCTCCCCTGGAGCCCCAAATGTAATGCTAGGTCCATCATGAGAATGACCAGCATCCCATCCAGAAGCTGCCAGGCATGCAAGACAGTAAATGTGGCCATCAACTCGACGGCACACAGCACGCTGATCGCATAACCTTAATGAAAAAGGCACGACGAATAACGTGCTGACATGGTCACGTTCTCATAAGAGAATATAACCACCCACAAACAGAGTCTCAACATGTTTGCGATGAGATAGAGGAGTGAGGGGCCCATATGTATTGGTTACCGGGCGGGGAAGCCCTCACTATAATCCTCTTATCACCCTGGCTATACGCAGAAGTAGCCCTTTTCTGGAGAACCAGAAGAAGAACTAGATCGGGGCATAGGCGAGGGGATTCCACCTTGTTTGAGGCACTTGAGCCTCGACCATGCATCTAGAGCGCTGAACGATGCGCGCTGGGTTGCCATGACAACCAGCGCTGTCAGCCGGCAGCTCAACGGCACATGGCACGCTGAACACTTAAACCTTAATAAGAAAGGCAATACGAACAACGTGCCGACGTGGTCATGCTCTCAGAGAGAACATAAACCACCCACGAGCACAGTTTCAGCACAATTAAGCCCAGGCATGTGAAACAGTGATCGTGGCCATCAGATGAGGACAGGAAACGACCAAATCCAGAAACACATGGTTTGAATGATGTCTTGAAAAAGACGCAGTATCAAACCGTGTATGCTCTTTCAGGAAAAACTGCTCTCTCTGGTGCTGAAGCACCCAGGGATGACCGCGGCAATACAACAGGACGATAGTGAAAGCCTCATGTGAGCACTCACATTTTCATCGAAGGCGCAACATTCTGAGCTGTGAAAATCGCTGTGAGATCGCGGCCAGTGCTGCCTGTGCTGTAACACCAACACCAGCTTTGAAGAGGAGTTCTCCTGAAGAGCAGACTCGTTTTCTTCTTTTGAAGTTTAACACTGTCAGAAGATTGTGGAGCAGGAACAGTAGAACCGCTCGGCTCCGAAGCGAAAGACAATATGCGATGCACCTGCTGCTCGTTATATGCTTGCGCTGCAAGCAGAGCAGCTGATACAATTATCGCATGCCAATGTGAATTGGCTCGTTTTAATACTCTCGAAGTACATTGGTCTCTCAAGGCGTTCCCAATTACGTTGTCACGTCAACGTTATGTCGAACATGAGCAACTGAAAGGGAACTGCAATGCTGACCTGCGGCGCAAGGATTTACAAGCTATATTTAACAATAGAATAACAGTTAAAGGGGTCATGACATGGAAACTAAATTTGCCTTGATCTTTTGGTATATAAGAGGTCTTTGTACTTTGTAACTTCCTGCAAGTTTCATAGCTTAAGACGTCCTCCCCATTATAAAAGAACAATTTATTTAATCAAGCTCTAAATACAGCTCTTTGGGGATCCATGGTATGAAGTGACGTCACGGTACGAAGTGAAGTACCCGTCGTTTGCATATGACCGGCTCAGAGCAAGACGACTACGCCTCATTTCACATCATCCCACTTTGTCGCGCCCACAGGTGTTCAGTCGACGTGCAGCGAGTGTGTCTGTTTACAAGGATATCGCGATGCCACAGAGATGTGCTGTTCCTGGCTGTGGACAAACAACATGTTTGAATATGATGCCGAAAGATCCAGACATCAGGGAAAAATGGTTGCAGTTTATTTTTTGTGGACGTCCCAGTCACAGCAGTGTTAATTTAAGCTGACTTCTCTACATTTCAAGGATGAGTGTTTTGAGAACAAATCGCAGTATGACGCTGGCTTTGCCAGAAAACTTTTGCTTAAAGATCAGACCGTGCCGACTATTCTAGGCCCAACAACGACACCGCACACCGTAAGTAATGTATTTCATCTTAAAACTACTTTTTAAAACATTAATTGCAGTTTCATTCATTATGAATAATCACAGTGTTTTACTTAGTTTACTTGTGTTACGTTCCCTAACTGTCTAGGGGTCGGAAGGAGAAGTAACAAAGGAAAGAAAAAGTAAAATTAACAAAAAAAAGGCGAGAACACACTTCAATTCCTCTGTCCCAGAGTGAAGACCACACTAGATGATATACGAATCAAAGAAAGGATTTTATTTACAATAGCAAAGTAAAAGACAAAACACAGGTAACTGGGAGCAATGGCTCAGGGGAGAGCAAGGCCCAAAATAACAAACAAAACAGCCCTATACCTAATTTAGAAGGAATCCTGAATAACCTAAGATTAAAGAAAAATAAATTAACATCATAAACTTCCCTCAACTCCCTCGCTATATCAAAAACTGGGACAAAACAGTATTAAAGAAAAAAAGGCACTCCTACAGCTTCCCTCACAAAAGAGCTAAACAGATTAATAACAAAATACCTTCTGGTTGATTTCGTAGTGAGAACAAGATCTCTAAGTACCAGCCACTTCTGGTTAATTTTGTAGTGAGAACAAGATCTCTAAGTACCAGCCACTGCTGAACTCAGTTAGCCACCGCTAACTCACAAGTTTAGTCTCGCTGTCAGACAAACATATCACAGATGCAAACAGCGTTCAATCTGGAGCAGGGGAGAAGTGTGTCTCTCTCTCTGCAACACTGGACTGCACCCTTATACTCTCCGTCTCAGGCACACTCACAAACGAGATACAGGTGCTGATGATTAGGCCTGAGAATGAGTAGAGAGAAAGAGAGACAGCAAGCAAACAAAAACACAGGACACACAACCATGCCCACACAGTCATAAATGATCATAATAACCAATAAATGAATGAATACGTCCTTGGACGTAACACTAGATAAATAAATAAATGAATACGTCCCATGGGACGTAACACTTGCATATTGTTTTCAGAGTCCGTCATGTTCAGGGCAGGCCCCGTATTAAAAGATGTAGGATGTCAAACTGACCAATCAGACAAATAATGTTCAACTGTTAGCAAATTATAGGATGATTACGCAACAATAACCCATTTTCAAGTGTCTCGGGTTACAAATGACATATTAATTCAAAATAGTTTCAAACTTTCCATGTGGACACGGGCTGATCCATTCTTAGTTGTTGTGGTGATGGTTAATTTTCTTCTGATTGCTCATCGGATTCCGGATCAAACATATAGGGTTGCATCATTGCAAGAGCCATCGCCTCGCACACAGCAATCGGCAGCATCCGCTACTAATGTAAACAGTTCCGCAGAATCCGCACATGTTCTGTGTCTAGGGGGCATTAATAATTTATGTGTAAGCACTGAACTTTGCCAATCATAACAGTGGGTGTTAACACTGAACTCTTAAAGGGGAAACACCCCCACAACAGACTGTTTGAATCAGAGGATGGGGAAACAGGGTGGGAAAAGGTCATAAATCACTCAATTTTAAACGATTTTCTAGGCTGATATGGCTAGGAACTATACTCTCATTCCTGCGTAATAATCAAGAAACTTTACTGCCGTACCATGAGTGCAGCAGGTGTAATGATATGACGCAGCGCAGTTGACGGATGGTAGCCTATTTTCAGGAGCTGCGTCATATCATTGTGCCTGCTGCACTCATGGTACGGCAGTAAAGTTTCTTGATTATTACGCATTATTACATTAAAATCGCAACTTTACATTTTCCGTTGGTCTTAGTGCACCATGTAACTACAGAAGAGTCAAGTTTTAAATAGGAAAAATATCGATACACTTTGGGGTTTTTTTTGGAGAAATGCTAATGGTCTTGTCCACTTCAATGATGTAAGCTAAGCTATGCTAAAAGTGGTACCGCCAGAACCGGAGATCGGGTGAATGGATTCAAAAACGGTAAAAAACAGTTTAACTCTGGGGGAGTTGTAAAATTAGCCTATTTCCAAAAAAAGTGGAGTATCCCTTTAAGCACTGATACAGAATGAAGTAGAATATTTGGTACCAGGTAATGAGCAATATCAAGTATCAGAGGTATGAAATAGTATTCCCAAGCTATTTTTAATAGAATAACAGTTAAGCACACTGATGGAATGAAAGTAGAATTTTTGGTACTAGTTAATGTGCAATATCAAATATCAGGCATGAAATAGGACTTACAAACTATAGAATCGTTAAGCACTGACGGAATGAAATAAGCCAATACTAAAGTCACGTTATAAGTAGAATATTTGATACCAGATAATGTGCAGATATCAAGTATTAGATGTATAATCTAGAATTTACAAGCTATATTTAAAAATAGAATAGTTAAGCACTGTAACAATGAAAGAAGCAGCAAATTGTATATGAAATAATTGAGATCTTTGGTACCAAAGAATATGCAGGATAACAGGTATAATATACATTTTGACATTCAATTTACACATGACAACAAGTGGGAACAAATACAATTAACAGCAGAAAATCTGGCTGTAGAGAACACAGCCAATCAGAATGTCTGGAGTGGTTGGGGTCTGCGTGGCGTAGTGGGCTAAGAATCACCGGTTTTCCCCGACCTCCAGAATGGGTTCGCCGGGTTCTTCTGGATAGCTCCTGTAGAAACAAAAGATCTGTCGTTTCAATTTGAATAGCATAAGGTCATACACATCTACTTAAATATAAAAAAATATCCAATGGCCAATTGAACAATGGTCTTCAGGAAAATGTCTCTAAAACATGCTTTATCCTACCTATTGGATACATGTAATGAATTGGACTTAAATGTAACACTTAGTTTAGCGCAACATATTACATACCTCCAGCGTTTTCACCCATATGCTGCCAGGGTAAATTTGCTGGTGGGGTTGTAAAGCTTAGTACTTGACGAGCTGGGGGAGGAAACATAACAGCTTTAATCTCACTGCAGAGTATTGCATATTCAGTAATGAAACAATAATTGAACTGTGCAAAGCTAATGGAATGTACAATACACCTCGACAACTTTCATCCACCCCACCTTACAATACACCCCACCTTTCATGGGGTGGTGATGGCGCAGTGGATAAGCACATGCCTTTGGTGTGAGAGACCTGGGTTCGAATCCACTGTGAGACACCAATGTGTCCCTGAGCAAGACACCCCTAGTTGCTCCAGAGGTGTGTGACCTCTGAAATATAGCAATTGTAAGTCGCTTTGGATAAAAGCGTCAGCTAAATTTTTAAATAAATGTAAATG
This sequence comes from Siphateles boraxobius, assembly GCF_051911475.1. Classification (NCBI taxonomy): domain Eukaryota; kingdom Metazoa; phylum Chordata; class Actinopteri; order Cypriniformes; family Leuciscidae; genus Siphateles; species Siphateles boraxobius. The sequence goes on along the minus strand of NW_027508931.1, from coordinate 16,900,362 downwards.
TCATCCAGAAACAGCTTGTAAGGAACTCAGCTTTCTGGAAATATTAATAATCAATAATATCTTGTTATTATTAATTATAAATATTTGGGTCAGTTAATTGGATTAACTTGATGTGGCTGAATTAATATTACAATCAATTAATCAGTTCTTCCAACGAACTCTTTTGATTATTAATTTATTCTAAGAAAAGGGTATCTTCCATGGCCACCGAAGAATAATTATTTCTTCGCCTGTACAGTACTTTGAGCCAGTAGCAAAAACCGTGATCGTAAAGTGACTTGTATTGCAAACAAAACAGAACCAAATACATATTATGTACAAGTTTTATTAACTAAATATAGATATTTATATGAATATAAATAAACTAAACAACATACACACATGAATACATAAATAGGTTAGTGATAGGATGAAATTGGAAACCGGAAGAGGGTCTATGAGAAGAACCATCAGAATTTCATTTTCACATTTCATTGAATTGAATACTTGCATTTGTAATGGGAACAATTCTTGAAGTTGTTGAAAATTGAAGTCTTTGATGGTTCCGGCAGTGTCAAGTGGAAGTTGGTTGAGCGTTCTCTTTCTCCAGGAACGCATGACTGGTTTGGTGAAGGCCTGGGACTCTGTTGAGGCCACACCGGGCACCCAGGAGAAGTGAGGAAGTCGGAAGGATGGGTGATTGGAGTCGTTGTTGGTTGGAGTCTTTGTTCCAAAACTCTTGAGATTGTCCTTGGTTCTTTGTGAGAGAGTCATCTCTCTCCTGCCTGTGCCCATATCTGGTTGGAATCGAGGCCTGCTAGGCCCTGGGGCCCCCGTGGAGGGGGAGGGGGTTCCCCAGAATCACCAGAACAGTGTTGCGGCTGGATGAAAGAACTAAGAGAGGGAGGTCACATGTGGACTGTCTCTAATAAGGCCTGGAGAAGATCCTCCCCTAAGGGTTGAACTCGACCAATCAGAAAGGGGACATGTCTGAGAGGGAAAGTGGCTCTTAGTTGATTTATGGATCTTTGTCCCTAGCAAGCTTATACCTTCATTAATGCTAAAATAGCTATAACACATCCACACTGCATTCTAGAAGAAGGTGATGTACATCAAAGTGTGAGTCATTAAATGAGGATTAGTTAGGTAGGAGGCATTATACAGGTGAGGTTACATTGATCGTTAGTTTGTTGTATACCAGGATACATACCATAATATATACCTAATAGTACACGAGACAGTAAACCATTTACACTGTTTCTTTCACAGTTTTATGCATGTTCATTTATAGATCAGTTAGTCTATGATTAATGCAGCAAAGTCTGTTTTAAAGAGGGTTTCTGTTTCATAGTCTCTCTCTTGAGTATGTGGCCACATTCCTCGGAGGTCGTAAAATCTCCTTGGCATGCCCTGTAACATGACACTGTTTCTGCCCTTGTGTTTGTTCATTTGGGCTGTGTGAGGAGTTTCATAAACCTTTGTATATAATGAATAATTAGTATGTGTCTGATTGGTCCATACCCTACAAGCTGCTCGTGAGTAACCTGTCAAGTGTCCTAATGAAAAACAGATGATGATTAAAGGATTCCTTATCTTAAATAGAAGCAATCATTTCCAAGAAAAAAAACATCACAAATTACATAACTTACTTGTACTCAAACTCTTTGAAGTGGATTCTGGATTACTGGGGAGAAACCTGGTTCTGAGAAAGAGGAAACACAAATTTGAAAATCTAACAAAGTGTATAGTTTAGTGGCAGGATCACAAATCAAACATCACAGCAATACATTTTACATAGCAGCTCTGAAATCTACAGATGGCTCAACATTTTCCTGGTTTTCTGGAATCGATGCAATTTCTGGAGCATCAGGGAGCACTGAAACCTTGTTAGCAGGAACAATGTTTTCAAAGCTCAAAAGAAGTTGCTGAAACGACAGCACTGCTGGTGCATCTGGAAGACTAGACTCCTCTTCATCAGAAGAGGTCTGTACTTGCAAGTTGAGATTCTCTTTCGCTTTCCCTTTTTGTCATCATCCGTCGTTTCAATGCTGGAATCTGTTTGGAAGCGCACCAAATATCTCATCGCCTCTTGCAAGATTATAGAGCAGAGAATAATGAATAAAAGAGTCAGTTATCCACCATAAATAGACAAAGAAATTACACAGATGAAATGCAGGAAAATCAAATGCACAAGTCCAACCCACTTACCTGCTCCCTTCATAAACTTAAAATGATGTTTCTCCCAGGTGCTGTATGGAGACGTGCAGCGGGTGGCTACATTTTTTCCTTTGTCTTTTTTGCGGAGGTTAAATGGGAGCCAATAGCACATGCCCTCGCTGAGCCACACTTGCGGAACCACTGCTAATGGTAGATCCTCCTCGTTGATAAACTGAACAATGGCAAACAGCATCTAAAATAGAAGAAAGATTAGCATAAAGTAAACATTTTGATTAATTTCCAGGCAATATCAATAACATTAAAAATTAATTTTTACAAAGGTCATTTTTACAAGTGGATCAACGGAAAACCAGCCTTTCCATCCGGGCAAGGAAGAAGATAATATTTCTTCTGCACATTTGCTATATGGGTAAAGCGGAGTGTATCTGATACGCCAGATAAATGAAAAATGCCTAGCTTGAAAGATTCCACAAGGTAAGTAAAGAAATCGACCATGTTCCGGAACCTCTTGTAGATGACCAAAGTGTTGTCCATTTCATCAACGACTACACTCTGTATAACAACTATGTCCTTATTTTCCAACAGGACACAGTTGTTTCCCTCTGAACGTTTCACAACAAAGTCTTGAAAGTAACACTCCTCATACTGCTTTTCACCGAAAAAGACCATTGAGGAGTGGTCCATAGTTGTGCTCCCTCAAGGACCTTGTTTTGGAGATGTTTGTTCTTCTGTGCTGACTTCTCTCCGACAATCAGCGAACAACCTGATCCAGTGGTTGTGTAGGCTTGCACAACAGTTTCTTCAGGCGCCCAAGGAAGTTTTCAAATGGGAAGCATGAGATGTTATCAAGGACACCATACTTTTTGGCATCTTGCCTGAGGTGCACCAATCCATGCATGTTGTATGTCACGTTCTTATCCATAAATCTTGCTGCAGTGATCAACAAAGAGAACCAATATTTCGTGTGCATAGTCTGCGAGGTCACCACACAGGGACACTTTCAGTAGGATGGTGATGCCAACTGAAAGCAGCATGAAGTTGTTGTTCACTTGAGTTGGTACAAGGCCTTTTAAGCTGACTGGTCCAGCGTACAAGAGGAACTGCCTGAATTCTGTAGCTTTCCAACGATCAACATCTTCCATGGATCGTTGCTTCCTGTTGAACTCAGACGGAACATGAGGTGTGAAGGTCAGGAGCACTCTTGAGATCTCTTTTACCATGCTGGGCGAAAATCTTGTCAGCCGCCGTTCCTTTAGCCAAAGATGCAACAACTTTCTTGTCACTCCAAGGCATACCAGATGCATTTAATCCAGTGAGAACTGGGTGACCAAACCAACAGACAACAATGCCAATGGCGTTTCTCCACACTCATGACTGTCATCAGAAACTGTCATCAGTGCCTCTCCTACAAAAGGATTCAAAAAGTGAAGGCTGCTTGGCTTCTTCTTCCCATAATGGAGACCAATGACAAATGGAAGTTTGTTTTGCTGGACATCACCCACGTATTGCTCAATTAAACCAAGAACTGGCCAGAACTGGGCATTTGAGCTTTTGAAAAGTGGAAGTCCATCAACATTAACTTACATTGAAACTGACGTCAGCCTCTACAATTCAGGAGACACTAACAACTGCGATAGTATTCCACTTCCGCTGTTTTCAGAAGGGTTCTTGGGTCTTTAGTAGGGGTGGGGGAAAAAATCGATTCTTAGATGCATCGCGATGCGGACGTGGACGATTCTGAATCGATTCACAAATGTCAAAAATCGATTTTCAAAAAAAAAAAATTTTTTTTTTTAGATATGTAGCCTATTTATAATGACGTAATATAGACGGAACGCAAAAGACGGAACTCTGAAGCGCGGAAGTGCAGTGCCCGGACCGTCTGTCTGTGGCGTGCGCACATAACAGAGACGCGATGGCTGAGCGCGAAATCCAAACACCCTTCTCGTTAAAAGCTGACGTGTGGAAATATTTTGGCTTCTATGAAGTTGAAGGGGGAAAGGAGCTGGACAAGAGCCACACTAGTTGTAAGCTTTGTAGAATAAAACTAAAATATTTCGGCAACACGACAAATATGAGAAGCCATATGACACGTTTCCACCCAGAGGAGGAAAAACACTCGGCTGTACCTGAGCCGTGTCTCTCTATGGCTCTGGGCTGTACCGGTGTTCAGACGATTTCTGCTGCGTTGTCGAAAAATGCTACCCAAACGCAAATCGATCATAGATAATGTTGATTCATTCTCTATTGTTTCCATAATGGTGTAAATCTCACAATATTATAACATCGTTATTTCATTTTAATCAGGGTAAGTGTATGGGGAGCATATTTGGATATTTTAAATGAACTAGCAATTATCACAGTTGATATAACAAGTAAAAATAATATTATTATATGAAATAAAATTATAATAAAATTCGAAGTTAAGAGTACAGTATAATGTACTGTTTTTATTTTTAAAACGGTGTGAAAAGTAAAAATTATCATCAAATATTCATCTTTGACCTGTCAAAGTTTCCTACAAGTATCCACAGCAAGGATGCATAGATTTATGGGCGTGGTAAGCAGAAGAAAAATGAGTCTGCACATGCACCAGTAAGTAGCACATCTCGATGGGTAGCATGAATCGTCAGAACACCTGTTGTTGTCATATTATTCATTTACTACAAGTATGCTGCTAGTTCAGGCACACATTTATTTTCCTGTTGGTTCTTTGCAATGTTAATAAAATATATTGTACGTTAATTCTTTATGGGTCATTACTTTGTACTTTTAAAGCAAAGTATTTATATTCACACACACACACACACACACACAAAAGATTCAGATAATCGATAATTGCTTTTGAATCGAATCGCAGGCCTCTGAATCGTAATCGAATCGTGAGGTGCCTAGAGATTCCCACCCCTAGTCTTTAGGAAGGGTTGGATGATCCTTGGACAAAATGGTTAAAAACTTACCAAGTGCCACATGGGGGATCATGTTGTCAATAGCCCACCCTGCCAATTGTGTCCTTAGGAAATCCCCTTCCTCTTCACAAGGAACGGGCTTGTTTTCCAAGCACTCTTCTGTGCTTGAGGAAAACATTTCACTAGGTTCAGATACCTCATCAACAGTTATTTCCTGTGCTTCAGGGATTACAGTTTGTCCATGGCTTGTTGTAGCCAGTCCATGTTGATGTTCATTAACTGTAGGATTTACTTGGTCAAAGTCGGGAATAACAGCAAGTAGAGCATTGTTTGCAGCTTCAATTTCCTGTTTGTCCCTCTCAACTCCTTTCAATATTCTTCTCTTTTTGGCCCAATAACTTGAAATTGTGACTAACAATGCATTTACCTTTAAAGCCAAAACAATTGTCCAACAGTAGGTCTCTTGGGTGAAGATAACCGGTTATGCTCCGGTCAAGGTATCTGCAAGAAAATGTGAACAAAACCAAATTGTTAACTTTAGGAATATACAGTAGCTATGCTGTGGAGAAAAAACTGAACAGCTAAATGTGGAATAGTGAAATTGTTAAACATAAAATGTATTCATTCAGTGTAGTGATTGAAGTGAACACAGCATTGTTCTCAAACATAAAAAGTACAACAGTTCAGAGAAATAGAACTCATCATAATCCCCTTAAATCCTAGAACTACAGTAGCAACACAGCACGTGTTAGCTAACACTTGCTAGCCACTGTAGCTACATTGTGAACTGAACTAGCAGCATACATACAAAATCATTTACACAACCTATACATTTACACAACACAAACTTTGGCTAACTACTGTAAGTAGCTGATTACATTTCCACATGTAACATTACATTGCTTAAACTCAGTGTGTACTGTAACAAAGGCAAAACTATAGACAGTAAAAGAAATGGACACAGCGACCCCTTGATTTCAACGGAGAAAACTGAAGCCCATTAGAAGCACTCACTTCCTGATGGCTGAGTGTACTGCGCAGGCTCAAAATGAGCTTGACGACGTAGATGTGACGTGAGCAACCTGTCTGACAGTTGTAAATCTTATAGTAGCTGTGCCACATACCAAATTATTTCCAATTCATCAAAAACGGTTTAAATATTTTGTCCCGTTGCTTTTATGGACTCTCTATCTCTGGGCTTCTCCCTTGACTTTATTTACATTTACATTTTACATTTATTCATTTAGCTGACGCTTTTATCCAAAGCGACTTACAATTGCTATATTTCAGAGGTCGCACGCCTCTGGAGCAACTAGGGGTTAAGTGTCTTGCTCAGGGACTCATTGGTGTCTCACAGTGGATTTGAACCCGGGTCTCTCACACCAAAGGCATGTGTCTTATCCGCTGGGCCATCACCACCCTTTATGCCTCTATGTCCCCCCGATTGCCTCATAGACAGTAAAATATTGCCTGCGAGCTTCTCCTCCTATCTATATGGTAATTTCTCTATGGTGCGACAGAGAGTCGAATGGTTATGACTAGGGATGGGAATTGATAAGATTTTATCAATATCAATGCCACTAACGATTCTGCTTATCGATCCGATTCTTTAACGATTCTCTTATCGATTCCTGATAGCACTGTGTGGGAAAAAGTAGTCTTTTTCGGGGGGGAAAACAAGTCGTTTTAATGCTTACACTTGACTAAGCAAACTGTACTTTTTATGTAATTTCTGTAATAAATGGAACCTTATTGTAAAGTGTTACCGATTAGTTATACACCGATTAAACGTCCCGTGAGTTCAGTGTTGGAAAGATCAGTTGTTTTAACCATTCATTAAAACGAATCGGTTCAAATGAGTCATTAGTTCGCGAATTGGACGTGTCATTATCGGACGTGTGCGCGTTGTGTGATTATCCCGCCAGTTGGGACATCCCACAAGATGTGTGTCATCACAGAAAACATTTCATCACTGGATCGTTTTTTTTCGTTTATTTGAAGTGTGATTATGTCAGCTGAATGTGCGGAAGACTTTTCAGAGAAGATAAGGCAACGTATTTTAGCACAATTCACACCCAGCGGCAATTCAGGAAAAACAAATCTCCGAATGCTCCACATAAAACTTTAGTCTCCCTACCTTACCATCGTGTCGTTTATTTTGATTAATATGTGCGAGGGAGAGAGGAAGACAGCGCTTAGTTTTGAGACGGTGAAGCCTACTTTCGCCTTGCTCCGAAGAGAGAGAGTGCGTGCGCGCGACCGGGGCTCTCTCTCTCTCTCTCTCTCTCTGCTCGATCAGTTTAACATGCGCCCTGTCACAAGCGCAGCGGTTCATCTACATTACCAGAGAGAGACAATTTTACTCACTGATCAAATAAGACTTTGCAGGACAAAGATTATCTTTGGACGCGGTGCTATGGTGCTTGATAAAGGACAAAAGGGACAGTTGTGAGTTCACGGTCTGTACATACTATGGCTGACTCAGAGCAGGAGCATCGATAAGAGGACTCGTTAACGTCGAGGGCATACAATATCGATGGATCGTAAAATTTAGAACCGGTTCTCGAGTGGAACCGGTTTTCGATTCCCATCCCTAGTTATGACGCAATCATTAGCCTATTTTTACAAAAACGGCTTCTACGGGGCCCTAACGTAAGATACAAAGTAATGGAGCCTTTTATACATTGTTGTGTTTCTTTAGAATTAAATAATGGATAAATTAAGTCTTTGTACGCCTAAGATGTAAAGTTATTCGCCGTCAAAGTGACGTCAAAATGAATGGGAGTCAATGCAATGCTAACAGCAGGTGATGGTGTGCTACAATGGTGGCCCCCAGGGAGGCTTCAGTTTCCGGCTGATGGATTAACCCCATTGGGCAAAACAGCATGTGTTAGCTTAGCTAACACTTGCTAGCCACTCTAGCTACTGGACTAGCAGCATACTACAAGAACAAAGATGACTAACTTAAATATTTTAAAAAGATAAACTAAAAACAATGTAAACATAATATTGCGTTACACAAAAAGGAAACATGTACTAACTTAACCGATGGTAGTCGAAGACTTTGCTAGCTAACTCATGATTGAGCGGCAAACTGATGCGAATGTGCTCGTCATATTTTTTTATTTTTTATTTTTTTTTTGCCTTTACAGGGACTTTAACACTTTCTTAAACATTTGTACAGGTCGTTATTGCAAATGAATCCCTTATACCTGTAAAAGGTAAAGTAACTAAAAAATCGAGGTTGGAAAAAAATTAAAGACAAACGAAATTTCTGCGCAACTGTGAAACCAGAGGAGAATTTAGCTTTTTCATTGAGTTTATCCTTCAGGACAAAACAGGGATTTTCATGTTTATGATAGATATTACCATGGTTGCAAATTAATAAAAAAAAATATAAAGTATACCCAAGATTTTGGCCATGTTGCAGATGTCTTTCACTGCTCACTGATAGTCAGGCATTGGTGAAAAGTATTCTGCTAAATTGTTCATACCATGAATTAAATATCTATTTTAAAACCTAATCAGAATCAGAAAGATTTATTGGCAAGTAAGTTTTACAAAAGGAATTATTTTTGGTTTATTGGTGCATGTCTCAAATGTGCATCAATCAAAGAAATGTATAAAAAATTCACCTAAGTGCATAAGATAATTCAATATATTTTACTGTATAATCGCTTCAGAGTTTCAAAGTCATTTAAATGTCATTTCCTAAATTTTACCTTTATCATGGAATCAAGAGTCAAGAATCTGTTATAAACCCTGATGGCTTTGGAGCAAAAAATAATAATAGCCAACATGGCTGGTCTATTTTGAGAGTAGAAAACCTTGTATTTCAAAGCGGTTTGCCGCCAGCCGGCCGTGGTCCATTAGACGGAGGCAACCGCCAGAGAAAATGCGGCATCTCGCAAGAAATGAGAGTGACGAATTCGGCGGCAAACGTTTCATCCCCGCCAGTGGGACACACTTGGGTCGGCGGCAAAAAGAAGCTGTTCGGATATTTTTTGCTATCTGGGTATGTTGCGACACATATCCGTGTGGAAGAACAAATTAGAGCACTTATTTTTTGTCAACAAAGGTACACTACCACTACGTCAGTGGCTCAGTGGTTCATGTAGGTTGTCTACAAACCGAAAGGTTGGTGGTTCAATCCCCGGTTCCACCTGACCAAGTGTCGAGGTGTCCATGAGCAAGACACCTAACCCCAACTGCTCCCGACGAGCTGGGTGGCGCCTTGCATGGCTGACACCGCCGTCGGTGTATGAATGTGTGTATGAATGGGTGAATGTGAGGCAAATATGTAAAGCGCTTTGGTGGCCATTCGGTCTGTGAAAGCGCTATATAAATGCAGTCCATTTACCATTTACCATGGTGTCAGTAGCTTTTAAGAAATTAATACTTAAATTCAGCAAGGATATATTAAAAATGTACCAAAAGAGACAGTAAGGACATTTATAATGTTACAAAAGATTTCTAGTTAAAAAAATGCTGTTCCTTTTAACTTTATATTCATTAAAGAATCATGAAAAAAATTATCACGGTTTCCAAAAAAATACAAAGCAGTACAACTGATTTCAGCATTGATAATAATACTTTTTTTTGCTAGCAAAAAAATCAGCAGTAAATCAGCATATTAGTATGATCACTGAAGGATCATGTGACACTGAAGACTGGAGTAATGATGCTGAAAATTCAGCTTTGCATCACAGGAATAAATTGCACAGGCACACACACACACACACATCAGTATATATCACATAGGTTATATATGTAGGCCTACTTTATATCGAAATATAGTTTCTTTCAAACACTTCTTTCAAAAACATTAAACATCTTACAGATCCCAAACTTTTGAACTGTAACAACAATAATAATAATAGTAATGATAATGATAATAATAATGCAATAAGCCACAGTAATTTTACGCATTAATATGTAAGGAACTCAGCTTTTTGGAAATATTAATAATCAATAATATCTTGTTATTATTAATTATAAATATTTGGGTCAGTTAATTGGATTAACTTGATGTGGCTGAATTAATATTACAATCAATTAATCAGTTCTTCCAACGAACTATTTTGATTATTAATTTATTCTAATAAAGGGTATCTTCCATGGCCACCGAAGAATAATTATTTCTTCGCCTGTACAGTACTTTGAGCCAGTAGCAAAAACCGTGATCGTAAAGTGACTTGTATTTGTAATGGGAACAATTCTTGAAGTTGTTGAAAATTGAAGTCGTTGATGGTTCCGGCACCGTCAAGTGGAAGTTGGTTGAGCGTTCTCTTTCTCCAGGAACGCATGATTGGAAGTGAGGAAGTCAAAAGGATGGGTGATTGGAGTCGTTGTTGGTTGGAGTCTTTGTTCCAAAACTCCTGAGATTGTCCTTGGTTCTTTGTGAGAGAGTCTTCTCTCTCCTGCCTGAGCCCACCTCTGGTTGGAATCGAGGCCTGCTGGGCCCTTGGGGCCCCCGTGGAGGGGGAGGGGGCTCCCCAGTCTCACCAGAACAGTGTTGCGGCTGGATGAAAAAACTAAGAGAGGGCGGTCACTGTTGCCTGCCTCTGATATACCCTGAGAAAAGAACCAACCCCTAAGGTTTGAATGGACCTATGAGTAAGGTGACATGTCCGAGAGGGGAAGCGGCTCTTAGTTGATTTATGGTCTTTGTCCCCAGCATGCTTAGACTGTTCATTCAAGCTCAAATAGACATAACAAATTCACATTGCATTCTAAGAGAAGGTGATGTACATCAAAGTGTGTGTCATTAAATGAGGATTAATTTGCTAGGAAGCATGATACAGGTGAGGTTATATTGACCGTTGAGTGGTTGTACAACCACATACACCCCAATCAAACATACCATGTTGTTATACCTAATAGTACACGAGACAGTAAATCATCACAGTTTCTGTGAGGCATGTTCCTTCATAGATCAGAGTAACACCGCAAAGTTTATTTAATTAAAGATGGTCTCTCTCTCTTAAGCATGTGGCGCATGTGGCCATATTCCTTTGAGGTCGTAAAGTCTGTTATCAGTCTTAAAGTGTTCTGTAACCGGACACCCGGCTGACAAAGTAACTTCATTTGTGAGGTTAGTTTTGGGGGAGAGTTTCATAGACCTTTATATTCATTAAATATAGTGAATATGAATAATTAGTGTGTGTCTGATTGGTCCAGACCCTAAATCCCCCCCTTTCGACCGTTGTTGTCCCCCTCAAGGACAACCATGATCGAAGTTGAAAGTGCCGACAGATCAGACCAACCTTTGTCATAGAAGGCTGGAAGGCCATGGTGGCCTCTGGTTGCTCGCGTCTTCTGGAGTGGTGGTCGTTCCACGGCGGTTGATGTGGACAGTAGCCCAGTACAGGTCTCTGCAGCAGGTGTTGGGGCAGAAGGTGCCTTGACTGGGTATCACCTGTCATTCTGGAGTTAGGGTGAAATTGTGGTTCTTGAAGAAGGATGAGGTTTCCAGCTTTGATTCAGGTTTGGCCTCAGCAGGGCAGCGTGTGTCTTGGATCAGAGACTGCAGACCAGCTGAGTTTGAGTAAAGTCATTCTGGAAGACAGTAAACAGCTGTTTCATGGAGTTCACTGTCTGGTTCAGCCGAACGCTGTGGGTGTTGAGAATTACCACAGTTCCCTTCGATGTCTTGCCGATGGACGGCAGGGAGGCACTCTGTGTTGTGAGTTGCCCTTTTAGCTGTGGGATTTCAGTTTGAATTTCAGCCACACGTTGTCTCACGGTGGCTAGGTTCAGTGCGTTGACACTGGACATGCCAATGTAAAAAGAGTTCCGACGGCAGTGGCGGTTGTGTCCATCTGGCTCTGCTTGTGTGACATTTTTTTTTCAAGTTGGTTGAGCATGTGTTCGACATTGGCCTCAGCGTGGGCGAGGGAGTGGAGTCGAACATACACTCTCTGGGTGTGGGTCCTGCAGTTGGTGATAAGGAGTCCCGGTTGTTCCTTCGGGACGCTGCCTGATACCGGACCTGGTGAGATGACCGACTGCGGCTGTCCTCTGGTTGGCTGGAGGCACAGGAAGACTAACCACAGCAGCATCCTGGAACAGACAAAGGGGAGAGGGAGAGAGAAAGGGAGGAAAGATCTCAGCGACTGTCGTCCTTTGTTGGCTAGGACAGTCTTTCCGCTTCGAGGACGCCGGTATGCCAATTGCTTCGGTGTTCTGGTGCTGCGGTGTGCAGCACATGCTGCGTCATGGGCATACACTGGCATGAACCCCCCTTTTGCGCTGTGGCACCACAAGCTTTGGCGCAGCGATGTCATCAGGTGCATAACACAGAGTGTTGTCCTGTGCACGCAGCGTGTGCTTGTTGATTTCAGTTGTCTGGGGCACCGGTTGTCGGTGGGTGCAGACGGCGTTCGTGGGTGGTTGGAGGGGTTAGAGGTGGTTTCTCATAGTGTCCATTGGTTTGTCATAGTCTTTGGTAAGCTGGAAGGTTGGGGTCAGGTTAAGCAGAGGCTCTGTGACATTTTGGCACACTTGTGGTGAGAGACTAATTCATGACCCTAAAAGTTCAGAACCACTGTTTAATGGGTTCGCTAGATATGTAGCATAAAGTTAGGTGTTTCATGTGTATCTAGCTAGTGATGTGTCTCTTGTATCTTTATCATCTTAGCTGTGGATGTTAGGAGGCTAAGACTTGTGTGGTTCCTAGAGTATTTCCTGGAAAGGGCATAGCCGAGATGAAATAAATGACTTAAGATGGTTCTTATGACTAAATTATTTCTCTGGACTTAAATGGTGGATCATCACTGCGGCTTGACGAAGTGAAGGATAGGAGGAAAAGGGACAGCTTTCCTATTCAAATTATGCTTATTATCAATCCTCAGGACTATAGTTATGCCCTAGTAATTGTTGAAATTACTTGTGTCGCAGGGTCACAAAAATGAGTGCACTTGTTGAAAATAAACACAATCACAAATAAAGGTGTCTCTGTTTCCTTTCTGGGCCCAATGGGAAATAGAACCACATTCGAACAAGAGAGGAAATGGAATTAAATCATATAGATGACCGAATAGACAAGGGAATAGCTGAATGCTATTATTATCAAAGTGGAAATAAAAGAATAAAATAAAAAAAATAAAGTAAGTAATCAAAACAGCGGTAATGATCTGAAATTGAGAATAATCAATAGCACTAGTGACTAACCTTTAGATTTGCCTGGACCAACACTCCCTAGTGGGTCACAGCTGTTGCGTGTTTAAGACCACACCGTGTGTGTCCCTCCAAAGGTTTAGTCAATATGCTGATGAAAATTCTCATAACTATAATAATTCTTCTCTAGCTACACAGCTTACATGTAATTAAACTTGGGTTTAATTGCCAGGGCATCTGCAAATTTAGCCTACAGCGCTCAGCAAGGACTATGCCTAAACTAGTGAAGGTGAAATTCAGCTGAGAAGAATTGAAAGTAAGGAAAGAGAAAAATTAGAAACCCTAAATGGGGTTAAAGAAAGTATTTTAGAATACTTTGCGCTGTATACATAAAAGCTGTAATTAAGGCTTCAAGTAAATGATGCTAACCGCTAACTGTAGAAGTTATTATGTAGCTTAGCCTAAGCTGGATGGATGCTAGGTTAGCTTAGCTTAGCCTAAGCTGGATGGACGCTAGGTTAAGTTAGCTTAGCCACCTAGGCTGGTTTGATTACAAAATGACGTCACGAGTTAGCACTTCCTGTGACAAGTCGTTGTCATGGGAACCAGTGCATGTCAGAACAATTCAACAGTACCTGAAGAATGTCTACACATTTTACTGAGTTATGCATGTTTAAACGGGTTAAAAGGGGGCGCCTATACTTTAAGTCTTTCAAGAACTTGATGTTACATTCAGTAAAATGCTAATGTGTTTTGGCATTTGCTAATTTTACTCATGGAACTCTTCTCTTTACTTTGCACAACTTATTCTATTCGTTTACAAAGTAAGGAAATAGATTTGCTGTAAGTCAAAGCTTGTCTAAGCCTATATAGTTACGTCCCTCTCATGCATAAATGCTGACTTTTCAGCGAGTGAACAGTTTTGATCGCTAGGTAGCTCTCTGCTTGTGGATGCAGCTAAAAATTTAGGTGAATTACATCAATCTAACAATAATTTGTAAGGCCTTTACATTGTAGAAAGGAGAGCATCACCCAGGTCTACGTATATATAACACTGTCCTGAGCTTTCTTTTTCAGAAACAGGTTTAGCAATACTGCAATTTGGATTTCTTTAACCAAAGCAGGATAGATATCGGTACAGTTTACAAGCTGCTGAGATGAGATTCCTTTGTCAAACAGACTTACGCTTTAATGCTGAACTTACTGATACCAGTTGGAAATCTAAGACTCTTTCACTTACAGTAGAGATGTCAATTCCCGCTATCGTTTTATCTGCATTTAGACAAGCCAGCAACCAGTGATCAAAATGCGTATCGCATGTTGTGTTCCAGTTGGACTGCAATGGTCAAATGCACGCCTGTAGGTTAACAGTAGTTTAAAACTCAGGTGGTTTTCCTACACTATGGCGTCAAGGTATGCCCTATTTGGAGCTAGTGTTTCCTGTAACCCTTCATTGTCATGGAAACTAATGTAGCAGTGCCAATTCAACCAGCATGTAGCAAATGTTTGTTTCAAAAGAGTTGTGCATAGTCTGTTGGCAGGTGAGGCTTACACGTCCATTCAAGATTTTCTTTATATCAGTAAAATTCTATTTTTACTAATGCAGAGTCTTGCTGCTCTTTGAGCACCCATTTTCATCTACTTTAAAAGTTTTATGTCCTATGCTGACCAGGGACTTTTTAGCAGAGTCTTGCATTGTGTTCATGCTGTGTGGCTTCTGGTTTTGCAGTTCAGGATCAATGGGGTCTTAGGAACCCTTTCTGGGGAGGCCTTCTGTGTTAGAGGCCTTCCGCATCAGGTCACACATCGTTGAGTGGGCATTGCGTGGGGGCAGGTGAAAATATGGTGACTAACTGGTTTTGGAGGAAAAGTTTCTTGAAGCTGGTGTCCTCCTCCGTCACAGGTTCGTTGTAAGTTCCACAGACAACTCGTTCGGAGTTGGTGGTGGTAGCACAGGGCCTTCTAGGTCTGTCCTGCTTGGTGTTTGGGCAGGGCCCAGCTGGGCTGGATGTGTCCAGATCAGATGGAGTCTGTCTCGGTGTGCCATACCGGTTGGAGACTGCAGGTGAAAATCAATGTCTCGTAGATTGGCAGGGATGTTCTGACCTTTCACTTGAGATTGTTGAGTGTCACTTCATGTGCCATTTCAGGGTTTGTCTGATTTACCTTTTCCTCCTGCAGCTGCAGGGGCTCTCAGGGCACTGTCTGGTGAAGTGTTAAGCCGAGGGCTTTGGCTCCTCCCCCCTTTGTGCAGGGCTGGGGAAGCTTACGCTGCTAATGTGAAGGTCAGCAGGGTCCATCTTTCTTGTGTGGTCCATTTGCAGTGGGTTGGACTGTTGCAGCTCTCTTTGGACCACATGGAGTGCGTCAATAATGTTACAGCATCGCTAAGTCAGTGTTCGGACTTCCGCTGCACATTGATGGCTTTAGCTCTCTTTGAGTTCAACCATTTCTTTAAGTTCTTTGAGTGAAACAGTTCTTTACCCGTCGGTTTGCAGGTGCTCAGAGCTGTCGTCCGCCTGAAAACTGATGATCTCTTTCAGTTGCTCTGCTCTGTCAGGGTCCTTGCATCTGTCCTGTGCCTTCTCCCGTTGACCAGGGTTCGTTCTCTGTGGAGTCCTGTGGCTGGCAGCGTTAGTTCATTTACCTCCTGTTTGAGGCCTGCGGGAGCATGGCCAAGGAGAAGATAATGCTGGTCAGCTCTTGGTGGCTCAGGCTGGGTGTCAGACGTCTGCTTTCATTGTTGCCTAACTGTTCCTTCCTCTGCCGTGGCAGGTCGTTGCCTGCTTCAGGCTGAAGGATGTCCATGACACTGCTCTGCCGGGTCTTCAGGTGGTCCTGGTGGCAGGGCTGGGTGTCTGAGGCCTACTGGAACACTTGTGGGAACACGAGAGAGAAATGGCAAAGGCAAATGCAAGTTTCTACAGAGGTGGTGAGCTATCTGTGTGGGAGAATGGCTATGTGGAGCAGCTAAAATTTAGTGTTGGTGAGCACACACAACAAAAAAAAAAGTTTTGAGTATCTTAGTTGACGTGCTTTAAGCAGCATCGACTGATGACTGGGCTCTTACATGTCATAACCTATTACTCAAAAATGCTGATGGTTCTTCTCACATGTTGTGCTACGAGAGTAACAGATAGAGCAAAACCAAAATAAAACAATGGGATGAAACCAGAAAAGAAGAGGAAGAAAGGAGTGTTTTACCTATTTAGGTTTAGCTAGGAGACATAGGTAAACAGGAGTCACTTATGGGTTATGCTGCTGTTAGACTAAGCTACCAGGGACACATCAGACATCTCAAGGTCCAAAAGAAGAAGAAGAAACAATGGGAAGTGTTTCCAGTTCTGTCTGGGGCCTACTGTGCGTTTGTGTTTAGCCGTACTTCATGTACTTAGCTTGGTGCTAAGGAGTGAGGATGGGTAAAACACAGACAGGAAGTAGGATATTAATGACCTGTGTAACTCGCTATGGAAACAACAGTCGCTAGATATTGTAATCCTATAGAGAGAGAGAAGATGAGGATAGTGACTAGTGATCTAAAATAAGGTAAAGGTAAAGTTAGAACGTCCTTATAGCTCTAAGAAAACTAAAAGGAAAGGGAAGCGTATCAAGTAATTTAATTAAATTTCAAATTTAGTTAAGCCCTTCTTTTTTTCTTTAGCTGAATATAAGAATTCAGGCTGAAACAAACGTAAATAACTAAATTGAAATAAAAAAATAAAAATAAAAAAAAATGTATGTAAACATTGTGTGTTCTCATAGCTCTGGTAACTAGAGGGGAACTTGACTAAGCAAATTGATTTAATTAAATTCCCAATTTAATTAAATTCAATTTAACTGAATAGGACTATTCAGGCTCAACAGGTGTAAATACACAAAATAAAATAGGGGTAGATTTAAGTAAAAATAAAAGAAACACAAATAAAAACCCAAAGTATCTGGGTTTCAATCTGAAAGTGAAACCAAGAGGAAGGGGTCGAGAGAGAGAAAGAGAGAGAGAAGAGGGTGGTTTAACCCTCTTATGAGACGTGCTTCGTGAAGCTCTGACACCAGGGTGAATCATTCGTCTCAAATCATTCGGAGTGTATCACTGCTAAGGTCACGTGATTTTATTAAACTGGGCTTCGTTACGCGTCATAGCTGTTTCGAAATTGTTTTAAATTTCAACGGTTCGTGAACCATTGTGTATCTGGTCTCTATGTGATCTCGTATCACTTAATAGATTCGTACACATTTAATGACACATTTGATAAAGGGTCTGATTGACTTTCAAGTCAAGCTTTCATAAAACGAGCCCTACGGTTTACTAAGATATTATGCCTTGAAAGACACCTCATATTAAACGATATTAGGTAGCTCGCGGATTGTCATTACCTGATTACACCTTTTGATAAAACCTTTGCGATTGGTTTGTAAAAGGTGTTCCGTTGATTTGAGTTTCCGCTACACTTCCACTGTTTTGACCAGCAGGGGTCACCAGCGAGGGCGCTTCAAACAAAGAGTCATTTGTGACTCAGTTGACTCCTTTGATTCAAAGCCTCGAAGAGCTTTGACTCTCATTACTCGTGTTCAAATCACTCAGTTCAAATCACGCAAAATCTATAGTCTTTGGTTTAAGGTTACACTTTACGCTCTAACGTGTCTAAGTTTTTAGGCGGTGCTAAAACTATCACTTGAGGTAGAGGGTTTTACTTGTAAGTCATGCGTGTAAGTTAGGATTGAGGGAGCTATTGGCTACAACCGTCGCTTGTTTACACGAGGGTCTGTGAGATTGGTGCTGTTGTCAGAAAAACGAGATAGGAACGCCTGCTCGCGTTCCGGACGCAATGCCAACCAACAACACAGATCGTTCGGAGCAGCGATCGAGCTGTGCTGACAGTTTGCACTGAGTCTCTCGCTTAGACACGACGTTGCGTGTGAGTGACTCTTTTTAACAAATCAAAACAGCACCGTTCTTTCACAGACAATGGCAAATTACTAGTTAGCTAAGCTAGAATTTATACCACTAATTCGACGCGATTGTTTCATATGAGCGCTTCAGCGGTTTAATATGAATACAATGACGTAATGCATAATAAGGCCTTAATCGGTGATTGAGGAACATCGCTCAGATCACATTCAAAAATGCTGAAAATTGAGATTTCTTCGTCCATATCAGGTTAATTAGTTCTGGTACCATTTATGCGCGCGGCTAATCTGAGATTTCTTCGTCAGAGAAGGCTCATGCTCGATTTATATCTGAAATTAGGCTTTCTTCGCTAATATCAGGAGTTTCTTATCGTACGATTTAAATATGCATTATAGCATTTGTGAACTTTCTGCCATTCGTAGGAAGGCATATTCAAGCTATAGTTTTGCTGATTTACTCAGAAACTTGTACGTGCATGTATGAGATGTTAATAAAACTTATGGGACAACATATGATTGATTACTGTCTGCTTGCATACAATGTTTAATACGATGCCTTAAAATTCTCCACCATTATGTAAGGAACTCAGCTTTTTGGAAATATTAATAATCAATAATATCTTGTTATTATTAATTATAAATATTTGGGTCAGTTAATTGGATTAACTTGATGTGGCTGAATTAATATTACAATCAATTAATCAGTTCTTCCAACGAACTATTTTGATTATTAATTTATTCTAATAAAGGGTATCTTCCATGGCCACCGAAGAATAATTATTTCTTCGCCTGTACAGTACTTTGAGCCAGTAGCAAAAACCGTGATCGTAAAGTGACTTGTATTTGTAATGGGAACAATTCTTGAAGTTGTTGAAAATTGAAGTCGTTGATGGTTCCGGCAGCGTCAAGTGGAAGTTGGTTGAGCGTTCTCTTTCTCCAGGAACGCATGATTGGAAGTGAGGAAGTCAAAAGGATGGGTGATTGGAGTCGTTGTTGGTTGGAGTCTTTGTTCCAAAACTCCTGAGATTGTCCTTGGTTCTTTGTGAGAGAGTCATCTCTCTCCTGCCTGAGCCCACCACTGGTTGGAATCGAGGCCTGCTGGGCCCTTGGGGCCCCCGTGGAGGGGGAGGGGGCTCCCAAGTCTCACCAGAACAGTGTTGCGGCTGGATGAAAAAACTAAGAGAGGGCGGTCACTGTTGCCTGCCTCTGATATACCCTGAGAAAAGAACCAACCCCTAAGGTTTGAATGGACCTATGAGTAAGGTGACATGTCCGAGAGGGGAAGCGGCTCTTAGTTGATTTATGGTCTTTGTCCCCAGCATGCTTAGACTGTTCATTCAAGCTCAAATAGACATAACAAATTCACATTGCATTCTAAGAGAAGGTGATGTACATCAAAGTGTGTGTCATTAAATGAGGATTAATTTGCTAGGAAGCATGATACAGGTGAGGTTATATTGACCGTTGGGTGGTTGTTCAACCACATACACCCCAATCAAACATACCATGTTGTTATACCTAATAGTACACGAGACAGTAAATCATCACAGTTTCTGTGAGGCATGTTCCTTCATAGATCAGAGTAACACCGCAAAGTTTATTTAATTAAAGATGGTCTCTCTCTCTTAAGCATGTGGCGCATGTGGCCACATTCCTTTGAGGTCGTAAAGTCTGTTATCAGTCTTAAAGTGTTCTGTAACCGGACACCCGGCTGACAAAGTAACTTCATTTGTGAGGTTAGTTTTGGGGGAGAGTTTCATAGACCTTTATATTCATTAAATATAGTGAATATGAATAATTAGTGTGTGTCTGATTGGTCCAGACCCTACAAATATTAAGAATAAAAAACTTCCATTAAGTAATGTCATCTGTTAGTCAAATGTTATGCTTTTTGCAGTTACCAAAATTAGAGTAAAGGTTTTTAGAGTGTTCTATGAAACTTGGCTCACCAAAACATAATTTAATAGTTAAAATAACGATCTGCCTTACAATAACACATAATAAAATAATTTCTAAAAAAATTATATGGATTTTTTTATTAAGAATAAAGTAATAAAATGAAACAATTAAGATCTTACCAATGTGGAATCACAGATTAGCTTTTCAAGTGTTCCCGAGGAGGAAAAGAAAGGTATCTCACATTTCCTGCTTCTGTGTCTCTCTCATCTCACTCAGCATGTCTAGGGCTACATGAAGGAAATGTGTCTCAGAATGTTAAATAATGGCTTTCAGAATCAAACAAATCAATTATTTTTCTCTCTGTGACCCCAGGGCAGACATGCTGGATGAATTTCAGTGTGTCAGAGCTGTGAGATTATGAAAATGATGATGGTGATGATGATGATAAGAGGATGAATCATGAGTTCAGAGGCTCTGACCCCATTCAGCACCCGCTAATATTGAGAATCATTACTGTCCGTTATTACCAGTATTATCTCATGTTATCCAATATGTTATGACAATTATCATATTTCTATAACTAGATTTTCACATTTGTCAAAGAAAACGTGAGCGATTTGACAGATTTTTATCATGTTTCTGTACGGTTGATAGGGTTTTCTGGGTGGTTATTAGGTGGTTACTGCTGGTATCTACAATGTAAAAATATATATATATATTTGTCAAAGTTGTAAATAAATCAATTATAGTATGTTTTACAAGAAAATACTTTTTCAAAATAATTACTTTTCTAATTCAGTTGTCATGTCTTAACTGCTGTTTCTTCTTTTTTTTTATGAAAATTTATGAAATTTGCTAGCAATTTCTAAGTGAAAATTGTTTCTACATTAAATTTTTTCAGTGTACACTTTTTTCACCTGTTGCATCATTCTTTCAGGAAAAAGAAATGTGTGCTTGATGGTTTAGAAAAATCCTAGACAGCAACCTGTCGGCCCAGATTCGGCCCACATCTGGTACGCGTTGAATCCATATGTACCAGATGTGGCCCGGATCTGGGCCAACACTATGTTGCTGTCTGGAATAGCAACCCCTCTCTTCATTAAGACCCAATTTTGAAGATTGAAGTTTAAAACTAATAATAAAACCAATAGTAATACTGATGCAAAGTGTGTGAGTGTGTGAGGCTTTGCGAGTGTGTGGATCAATCACATACAGTAACAAAATCTTCTTTCTGTCCAGAAAGAAGTCCCATACTCCGAAGAAAAACCTCCATATGAGCACAAAGCCTTTATAATCAGACTTGTGACCTTGTGCCATAAAACATATTGCATATTCTGACCCATATCTGCCAACGTGCATTAGATATTTCACTTTGCTAACACAGATCAGGAACTGCTCGTCAGAGTACACGCAAACACAGAGGCAATCTGAACATTTACATAATCTGTTGTGAATGGTTCAGCTCACACAATCTTTACCCCTGAGTGACTTTCACCTCGTCTCTGTTGTTTTTCTTCTCACTTTCATGTGGCTTGACATGCTTCTACAATCATTAAGGACAAACGCTTGCACCGCCGCTCTGAAAAGGAGATACTCTGCGTCTGTTTCAAGATCTGTCATCACAAATTCTGTCTTATAATCAAATTGGCAAGATAGACCTGGAAAGTCAGGATATAGTTTAACATGTCAAAAAACTGCTTGATGTGGTGGTTGTGCTGTTGAAGCCTGTCAAGAACACATCAACGTGGCCTTGATCGGGTTCTCGATGTGTTGGTCAGGCAGTTTACAGCACACTAGAGCTTTTGGTTCTGGTCTTCACCAATGTTGGGGGTAACACATTACAAGTAATGTGCCTTAAATAATCAGATTACTTCTTGATGTAACAAGTAAAGTAATGCATTACAAATTTACACATTAATATTTTTGTTACTTTTAAAAAAAGGAAAGAACGTTATTTTTCGGTTTAATCAATTTGGCCTACCGAATTACAATTCTTAGTTACACTCTTTCGATTGTAGACATTCTACCAATTATAAGTAACTTTGCAACTACGTACATGTGTACATAGGTACTCTCATTAGAGTTTTATTAGACTGTTATAGGGTAAGTAAAGCTTTATTTGCACTTACAAGTGCTTTACGGAAGAGAAATTCACAGAAAAAAACATGCATACACATAGAAATAAGATAATAAGATGAAATACAATAAAAAGAATCAAATAAATAAAATATGCATGTGCGCATTCACAGAAAAGAAAAACATTTATCTTATTCAGCTAAAATAGCTAAAATATAATGCATGTGAGAGGGTTAGGGTTTAGCCTGGGAAAACCCAGACGAACTTCCGGCAAATTTAGATTTGCTCTGCAAGTTAGTCTGGCGAAGAGCCCATTCAAGCTCATTTCCAATCTTTCCAAATCGAGGCACCAATCACAAACGTTTTTACGATCGATCTGATTGGTTTTAAGTCTATCCAATTGCGCCCAGAGGCATTTGAGCAACGTCCATTTGTGACGCCCCTTTGGAAGTGAGCTGTGAATTAACCTTCCCCAGACCCTAACTCAGTTACGACTGAGAAGGGTCTGGCTTTAACCAGGCTAGTTAGGGTTAGTAGAATAAGTTGAAATGTACTTGAAAAGTTACTAGTACTTTACGTGTAGTTGCAAAGTTACTTATGGTCAGTGTTATTACTTTTATTCTCAAGAAATAAATCAATGGTCTATTGAAATAAATTGTTTCCATAGTCTCTTCTCCATAACGCAGTCACATACATGTACACTCATGTGAGTGTGATGATAAAAAAAAACAGTAAAAAACTAACAAGATCCATTACTTTCAACGTAAAAAAATGAGTTGTACAGTAGGATATATAACTCGTACTGTTAAGAGATCTTTTGAATGGGATACATTGCTCTAGGAGTACGGAAAGTGCTCTGCATATTGTATTCTAAATGTGTTTTTAAAATAAAATGAAAGTGTATGTTATAGGGGTGGAACGGTACACAGAAGTCACGGTTCGGTTCATACCTCGGTTCAGACATCACGGTTCGGTACGATTTCGGTACAATGTAGTGAAAAGCAAAACAAAAATGCAGAAGGCATTTTTATAAATGTCTTAAGCCTTGTATTTTTTAAATAAGTTTTTATTAATAAAGGCATAGAACCAGTTTATTTGTAGTGCACTGACAATAGTTTTATATAATTTAACTAGTTTATTAATTAAATTAATAAAAAGACAAAGACCTAGCCATATGTTTGGTATGTTTGAATGAATTTAAAATTAATTTGCAATATTTCAGATCAATTTATTTGTTTTTCTTAATTTTAATTAACCCTAACTTTATTCTCATCTGAATTATAAATAATTGATTTCCGTATAAAATAATACTAGGCTACCATTAAAAACCACATTTGATTTTCTTTTTTAATCAATGTAGAATGTGTAATTTAAAAGTAAAACTGTGTGTGTGTGCGTGCGTGCGTGCGTGCGTGCGTGCGTGGGATTTTGGTGGGGTGACTTTTGTAGGTTACAGTTTGACAAGAGTGTGACAAAAGCACAATGTTGTGTTTTATTACGAGTGTACACAATTGTGTATGTTTACGGAGTATGTTTTTGTTTCCACTGTTCGATTGCGCCCGCGCCTCTCTCTATCTCACACACACACACACGCGCACACACACACACACACAGTTCGATCGCGCCCGCGCCTCTCCCTCTCTCGCGCGCGTACACACCTAGCGGCAACCTCCCTGTCTCTCTCTTGAAACCAACACGGAAGTGAATTAAACTGCAATTCATCGCATGGCTGCTTGAGGCTGACTGCAAAAGTGAGCCAAATCTGTATCTCCCCCATGTTAAAATGCCCAACTTTACCGCAGAAATAAAAATGTTTACAGCCTGGTGTCTTAAGTCTTTTTGGTCTATACAGCAAATTTTACCCTTCATGACAACTGTGAGGGGGGTGATTTTTTTTTAGAACTCATCCGTTTAAATTATATTAAGCCTTAAAATGCTGCATAATCCAAGGCGTGGCCACTTGAGTGACAGGTGGATTGCCGCTGCTGTTACTAGCCGTTTGTCTGCTCTCTGTTAGCCATCATGTCACCTCAGCTGATTCCAGCTGCTGAACTTGTTATCTCTGCCGTGTTTGTACTTTTTTCGGGATTATTTCATAGTTTATTACACGCCGCTGAATTCCGTCGTTGTCGAGTGAACAACCAGCGCTGTTCTTCAGTTGTTTTCCTCTGTGAACATGCACTCATGGATGTCTGACAATATCGTTGCTTTTTGGAGTTCAGATTTTAAAACGTCTAAGATATAGAGGCCACACTCGTTCTGCTGTACCGTTGATCTTACGGAGCAGATAGACTATAATATGCTTATTTCACTGTTTAGTGTTCAATAAAAAGTACCGTCAGATTAAATCCTGCAGGTGTCAGTGCTTTCTATTCATCCTTTAAATGAGCGCGTATTTCTAGTGCATTTACTTGAACTTCTTAGGTAATATCTATCAGAATTTAGAATGGACTGAATAAAGCTCTCTACGAACTTGACGTGCGTTACCGCGCTGACTGACATGTATGCGCATCACTGTCACACACACGCTCAGAGCAAATATTGTAAGTTACTGCATGAGAATAATAATGCATCACAATACACATAGTCTCACGGTTAGTTATGTATTTTAACTATTATAGTATTTCAAAGGGCAAAAACATGAACTTTAACTATTGGCTTTAGGTCTACTTCTTCAAGTCAGCTGTCACTTTAGCGCGAGGCCAGTAGCACATTAGCTCTTAGCCTGAGCAAACTCGAGCAAGGCGGGCGTAGTTTCAGCCTCCAGGCACCTCAACTCCACCCACGTCCCGCCTTTTTGCCCATTTTCGTTTATCCGGGAGTGACGCACTGTGACGCGCTTCCAAGATGGCGACGAGCAACTCCGCCCACTTTAGGCTTCAAAAACGCTCTTCAGAAACCTACGGGTGACGTCATGGACACTAAGTTTCCTATTTTTTTACAGTCTATGGTACACACACAGTTCAGCATTGCAATATTGACATCGCAGTCTGTTCATTATGCTGCGTTCAGACCAAAAGCGAATTGAGCGAATTTTATCGCTATTTAGAGTTTTATTTATTTTTATGCCATGTATTCTACGTGTAAATTCGTGCACCGAACCGTGACGCCCGTACTGATTCGGTTCAATACGAATACATGTACCGTTCCACCCCTAGTATATTATCTAGGCTATGTTGCTGAAAGCATTACTGCATTTAAAAATAATAGAAAAAAAAACCCGATAACACTTTAGAATACGGTTCCTTCGTTAATGAATAACTACACAAGAACCAATGAGTAACACAATATTAACAATCTAGTAACTATTATTAACTAACAGGAAACTCTGATTAACGAACTAGTAAGTAATAGCGCACAGATGAAAGTGGTAGTTCACTATTAACTAATCAATAACTACTATTTTTTTAATGTTTCCCAGAGAACTACTGAAAAAGTTTATTAACAATCTAGTAAATACTATTAACTAAAAAGAAACTCTGATTAACAAATTAGGAAGTAATAGTGCACAGATGAAAGTCATACTTCATACTTTGAAGTGGTTTCTAGTGGTTATTGAATTATGAACATTTTCAGTAGTTCTCTGGGAAGCATAAAAGAATATAGTAGTTATTGAAGTACCACTTTCATCTGTGCACTATTACTTCCTAATTTGTTAATCAGAGTTTCTTTTTAGTTAATAGTATTTACTAGATTGTTAATAAACTTTTTCAGTAGTTCTCTGGGAAGCATTAAAAAAATAGTAGTTATTGATTAGTTAATAGTGAACTACCACTTTCATCTGTGCGCTATTACTTACTAGTTCGTTAATCAGAGTTTCTTGTTAGTTAATAATAGTTACTAGATTGTTAATATTTTGTTACTCTTTGGTTCTTGTGTAGTTATTCATTAACGAAGGAACCGTATTCTAAAGTGTTACCAAAAACCCTAAATGGCCTGGAAGAGAGTGAGCCTCAGCCAGGTGAGAAAAAGTAATGCAAAAGTAACAAAAAGCCTTACTTTCTGAAAAAAAGTAACTTAGCAAAGTAATTAGTTACTTAGGGAGTAACGCAATATTGTGACTCATTAATTGTTTAAAAAGTATCTTTCCCCAACACTGGTCTTGACTGCTGTAAAAACATGATGTTTGATGTCATGAGCTGGATTGCTGCAGTATAGGCAAACATGTCTGTTAGACAGAATCATTGATCACTCTCAGACTGATTCATTGAGGGAAACAGACACAAACCCGATGCTGATGGAAGGAATTGGTCTGAAAAGGAACACACTCGGTTATTTGTTTTAGCGTGTCTGTATTTGTTTGCAACCATGATACTTTGTCAGCATGTTTGAAAATCTTCACCTGAGATATTTGATTTTCCATCATCTTTTTCTTCATCCCTTTGCATTTTGTTCTTTCCTCACCTGCAAAATCTAGAGAGGATGTTAAAATGCTTTGGTGGTGCAGGATAAAAGTTTACAACATAAAAACGACTTTTCCTATTTGACACCATCAAAGTAAAGGTATAGTAAAGCCACAATAATATGGGCATCCAATTTGTGTAAAATAAACATTATTTGCATTATTGTGCATAGTCGCATAATCTGATGTATTGTGCCATTCTTATAAACATCCTTCTTACAGAACAAATCAAATGTTTTTTTTCTTTTCAAGTAAAATAAGAATAATAATGGGATTTTGTGGTAACACTCAGCAGGGGTCTCAGGATTAACGGCAGAGCAGCACAGGCATGCGTCTAATAAATAAAAAGCCCTTATCTAATTGAATTCTGCACGACTGGTCGATGTATTGATGTTGATTAAAGTCTTTACACTGATTAATGATCGTCTTTACTGTGACTGAGCGTGCTGGGCATGAGCCTTTGAATCAAATGTTTTTGAAGAGAACATTGCTTAACAGACAATCCTCACATGTAGCTAAAATAGTGCTACTAAAACAAATAAAACTAAATACTAAAAACTAAAAACTTAATTGTCTCAAGTAAGTGGAGATGTTGTAAGTCTACAGTGCAAAAAAAAATACACTAATCACAATTATTAAAGTTGGCATGACATCAAAATTCACCATTTTTATTTACGTAATGCATATTTCAATAAAGATTTTTGGCCTTTCCGGACTTTATTTTTAATCAGAATGTTATAAAACCATGGCTGCATTTATTTGATCAATAATAACATTTTAAATAATGTAATTTATCTCTGTGATGCAAAGTTAAATTTTCAGCATCACTCCAGTCTTCAGGGTCACATCAATCATTCTAATATGCTGATTTGCTGCTCAAGAAACGTTTCTTATTATTATCAATTTTGAAAACAATTGTGCCTGCTTCATATTTGTAAGGGAAATCGCGATCATTTTTTGAATGAATAGAAAGTCGAAAAGAAATATAAATCTTTTGTAACAATGTAAAAGCCTTGCTGAATAAAAATAAAAATTAATTTATTTCAAAAAAAGAATAAAAATCTTACTTAGTCCAAACATCTGATTAACAGTATGTCATATTGTGGTAGTAAAGTCACTGTCACAGCTTCTGTTTCCTGACAACTTTAAGCAATTTTGTTTCTCTGGGAAATGTATCTTGTTTTCAAGCCACTTTTAAATCTAATTTTCCTAATACACATTCCTGGTGAAATACAAATTGTATTAATAAGAAATATATTTGTCATTCAGAATTCTTCATATTGCAATAATTTTTCTCACCTCCAACCATGTATGAAATTTTGACCATCCAGGTCCGCATCCTACATAATATCTCCCTGAATATCCTGTTTCACTGGCAAATAAGACAAAACACTAATTTAGAAATGGAAACGTCAGTGTTCATTTTGCTCTTTTTTTGCTTGCGTTGTTATCAAAATCAGTAATTTGTGAAAAGTGAGCAAGTGTTCAGTGCCTCTGTGTTTAATGATATGCAAATACTCCATTTGATAACCTGAGACATATTAAAACAGCTCCAGCGAGATCTGGACACGCAAGACACTGCCTGTGGCTTCAAATATCAGAGCTGTTTTACGTACAATATATTTAAAACACACCACTCATATGCAATCACAACACCCTAAAGGTAGAAACTTATTTGGAGAACCTTTGTGGTTTAGATAGATTTACGACGGCAAACATGATTCCCACCGCAGGAAGAGGATCTCCAGACAGCTAAAGGTGATAGATGCACACATAAGAATCTTTGCATATGAAGACGAAACCCACGCCTACTGACCTTGAGCAGAGATGCTAACATATAAATTTGGTTTCATGGATGATGGAATAACTGTTGTGTTGACGTTTATCTTAACATATGAAAGTGCCAGGAAACAATAATATCTCTGGCGCTGCAGGGCTCCGGCAGTAAACAATGCATGAAACCTCCCACAGTGCCGCTGCGCTTGCGTTGTTCTGGAATGAGCAGGTGGCTCTTATCATCAACAGGTTTTTGATCGACGGGGCTGAAGAGAAAAAGAAATATATGAATAATGTCAGTAAAATGCAACACCTTTACTTATATAAAAAATAATTTCACTGTTAACCAGTTAGTGGTGTGACTGTAGAGCAGCTGTTTACAAAATAATAATAAGACGTGTGTGTCACAACTAGCAGTGTGACAAAATACTACATTAGGCCTACTGTTGTTCCTGTCATACTGTTTTGCACAGCCTAAGGTAACCAAACAAGGTTCAACCCTGTTCTCAGACTCTCTATGCAACATTTTTACATCTTTTATAGTAAAATAAAATATCGATATTGTTTGATTCATATTAACAGTATAGCAGTAGGCTACTGTATATTACGCTGCTATCACTTTAATACACAGATCTAATATACATGCAATTTCTTTACTTGCTGTTTACGTTCACAGACATAACCGACTATGTTTATGTGAACTTTGTTGTGTTTATGACATAACCTTGTGTGTATTTGGCAGTTTAAGCTCAATAACAGGAGAAAGAGAACTTAGATTAATACTCACGGGATGCACCATCTGACATTCAGCTCTCTGTGCGCATGCTTCAGGTAATACGAAACTTTCATGATGATAAAGAACTGCAATAGAGATTATGACTGCGATAGAGATTATAATCAAAAGCAAACAGATGTTTTAATTTTTGGCAGAGTGTCTGAGGCATGAGCTGTAAAAGCTCTGCCCTCTTCTGGAAAGTGGGGTGGGAAGCAGCAGCTAGTTTCCATTTAAAGACACATGCACTGAAAAAAGGCATGTTTTTCCTTCCACTCAAAAATGCATTTACAACATGGTACAATACATATGGAAGCTTGTTTCTGCCACAGAATAAAAAAAAATTTAATTGCTTTTTATCTCGCAATTCTGACTTTTTATCTCAGAATTCTGAGATATAAAGTGTCAATTGTGCGTTATAAACTGTAACAATGACTGACTCAGTTGATGTTTGAATCCATGTGTGGTGCTTTATTAAACACAGCAATACAAACAAAGTTTTAGTCAAAGCAAGTAACGTGGTCGACAAAAAGACACAGGGTCGATAACATTAGTGGCAGTATAGCAAACTAGTCCAAATCCGTAATCCAAGAGTCGTGGTCATAAACAGGGATAGAAATATAAACAAACAGGGATAGAAATATAAACAAACAGGGTAGAGTAAACGCTTGAAAGAGACAGGGTAAGCTGGCAATACTTCGCAACATGATAAACAAACAACATGGCTTATAACAGATAGAGACAGGAAGTGATGCGGGAGGAAAACGGCAGTATTCAGTATACGGACGATGGCTCCCTCTGGTGGTTGGAGGAATGAATAGCAGATGCAGATGTTACATAAACTCAAAATTGCGTAATATAAATTAGGGGTGTATATACATCACAATAACTCTATATATTGTGATATAGAGTGTATATTTGTTGCCAAATCAAGTTAATTTAGAGAGATTTTAATAATTCTGCCTAGAATTAATATGATGCATAATTTAAAAATATCTTGGCTCCATAAATTGCTTCAATTAGCAGTAAGCTATTTGTTTGTTGGTAGCTTGTAGTGAAGGGAACTACTTTTTCAGAAGTGTAGCTTTACGGAAATTGAACTTTTTAACAACATTAAATTATTAGTCCCTTTATAGTTTGTCCATAGGGAAGCTGCAGCTTGAAAGTACTTCTGCTTGATGGGAATCTTACAGTGCTCAGAGAGAGAGAGAGAGAGAGAGAGAGAGAGAGAGAGAGAGAGAGAGAGAGAAATGGAGAGGGGGGGAGGGGAGGGGATAAAAACAGGAAACCAATACAGCCAAGGCAAGCCGAGAGCAGATGGAGTAACACACTAACACTCACAGTATAACATAGAGGCATGAAAATGAAATAAATGCAAAGTCATTCATGCATATGTTCGCTCACACACACAACGGCATCCACAATCTTCATCCTTATCACCAGCTGGACCTGTTCACCTGCCAGAGGAAAGACAGCACCCATCCGAGGAGACTAGAAAATTCGAAAGGCACAGTATTTATATGGTCAGCATCAGAATATAATGCATGTTCTGCTTCATGTGCATCAGGTCAGATCCGTGTACGGCTGACGGATCGTCTGTGAGGTGCCAATGGAAGCACAGGGCACATCTGCCCCATGGATGATAACGTTAATCGTCTCACCTCCGGGACAGCAGCGAGCACGTCGTATGAAAGCACATGTTTGAGCATGTCTGAATAATGACATGTAGTGGGATAAAAGAATGAATAAAAGCTGGTATATATAGAGTTTGGTGTTAAAATACAGTTTAATATGACAACTATAAGCTGCTCCTGGAATAAATGATTCACGGGTTGAGGACAGGTTTGCTGTTACTTTATTAAGTGATCAGGCAATTTAAATTTGGTAGACTGAAATCTCTTAGGTCGGGGGCCTGACACGGTAAAAGATTAAGGATGGATGAAGGGTGAGAGACTAAATGACTGACTCGATCCCAATTCCCCATCGAATTGCCTATTACAAAGGCCCATTTTGGCAGCAAATCAATGCGTGACGAAATGAGAACAGGAGTGCCCAGAACATAAATGATTGAAATAGACTGAATCGGGATGTAATTCGTGCAGTAACTTTAGCATGTGAATGTGTGCATCTGGTCCTGTGGGATAAATTATATGTCCATGGTTTCAATGGGAAAACAGCGATGTTAACATCGAAAAGATTACTAATTTTAAGGGATGTTTCACACCACACACAGAAGCAACACGTGGGATTAAAAAAAAAAGTCATTATTGAGTAACTACTGTACATTTAATATTTATTTTAATTTTAGGCACATATCAGGAGTGAGCTATTAACACAAGGACAGCAAGGACATTTTAACAGGATGAAAAAAAGATTGACTTAATTTCATGTTATTGTAAAACGTACTCGGTTACTAACGTAACATCGGTTCTCTCTAGAGAGGGAACGAGTACTGCTAATATCTTACGCTATGGGGAAAACCTCTTTTCCACGAGATATTGAAGCCAAAAATTATCCTTAATTTTGAATCAATGTAAAACGCGTTGCGGCAGCATGCAGACATAGGCAAGATGGCTCGCGTGCCTATTGGCTGACCTGCGGCAACAGCAGCAGCCTATCGAGAGAGGCCCTGCGTGACGCCATATCCAATGTCCATTACGTCACGTCCCGCCACGATAGGCGTGGCCTTGGCCTATAAATATAGCTCGATTGGCTGATACAAATTGGTTTTCATCTTCGAAGCAAACCAGAGCGTGTTGTAAGCACGGCAAGTTACGCAGTACTCGTTCCCTCTCTAGAGAGAACCAAGGTTACGTTAGTAACCGAGTACGTTCTCTTACGAGAGTATCTCTCATACTGCGTAATATCTTACGCTATGGGGAACACAGTGTAACACGCCGTGCGTACTGGGATCCAACTCCAAAGTCCCAAGGGCAGAAGCCCGGGGCTCATAAAGTGCATAATCACCATAGACTCACAGAGAGTCAGAGAAGAGAGGCTAGAAGCGTCATTCCCTATAAATAGCATCCCACGGGAGCTAACCATATTAATAGTGCACCACGCAGCCAGGGTGAAAGCTTTCAGCCTGAACTGGGTGGAAGTACAGGTTTTTAATACCCATGGAGCTGTTCTATCAGTCAGTGAACAATGCACAAGCAAAACTCAGCATTCTGAGCCGGCGCAGCGGGGCAGATAGTACTGAATTCTAG
Organism: Siphateles boraxobius; assembly: GCF_051911475.1. Taxonomy (NCBI): domain Eukaryota; kingdom Metazoa; phylum Chordata; class Actinopteri; order Cypriniformes; family Leuciscidae; genus Siphateles; species Siphateles boraxobius. The sequence goes on along the minus strand of NW_027508931.1, from coordinate 16,868,136 downwards.
ACCGACAGAAGCTTGGCCTGTAAGGCGGGAACCTCTAGGTTATAAAACCTTATAAATGTAGACGGCGAGGCCCAGCCTGCCGCTGTACAGATATCTTGCAAGGTAATCCCGCTAGACCACGCCCACAACGAGGCCACGCCTCTCGTAGAGTGCGCTCTGACACCCAAAGGATACTGCAGGCCCTTAGAAGTGTAAGCCAGCGCTATGTCATCGACTATCCGTCTGGATAGGCTGTTTTGATGCGGCCAGTCCCTTAGAACGTCCCCCAAACAAAACGAAGAGCTGCTCAGTCTGTCTGAAAACAGACGAGCGGGACACATAAGCTCTTAGTGCCCTGACGGGGCAAAGGAGACTCGCGTCCTTCTCCTCATCATGAACCGGAAGGGCGGACTGGGAAATAACATGGGCCCTAAACGGTGTGTTGAGGGATTTAGGCACGTACCCGTGCCTTGGTTTGAGTATGACTTTTGAGTCTTTTAGACCCAAAACTCCATACACGACGCGCTTACCGAAAACGCTTGTAAGTCCACTATGTGCTTCACATAAGCGAGAGCCATAATAAACACCGTTTTGAAAGACAGATGTTTCATGTCTGACAAATGGATTGGCTCGTATGGGGCACCTTTCATGGCTTCCAAAACCGTAGAAAGGTCCCACACAGGGACTGAAGGGGGTCTGTGAGGGTTCAGCCTCCGAGCTCCCCTGAGGAATTGCACGACCAGGTCGCTTTTCCCCAGTGACTGGACAGACGTCGGTTTTGTAAACGCCGCTATGGCCGCCACATATACTTTGAGCATGGATGGGGTTCTCCCCTTATCCAGCAGCTCTTGAAGGAAGGAGAGTACTTCCGTAACCCCGCAGTCTACGGGTGAAAAAGCCCTGAGCTTGACACCAGGCAGAGAACACAGACCATTTCGAAGAATAGAGCCGTCTAGTAGACGGGGCCCTAGCCTGCGTGATCGTGTTTAACACTCCCTCCAGGAGGTTAGCGGGTACCCGTTGATGGCCCATGCATGTAGGGACCATAGATCCGGGCGAGGATGCCAAATCGAGCCCTTTGCCTGAGAGAGGAGGTCTTTCCTCAACGGTATAGGCCACGGGGCAGTGCTGGTCAGCTGCATCTAGACTGGGAACCAAGTCTGTTTTGTCCAGAGCAGAGCCACGAGCAGTACTGGGCATCTGTTTTCCCTGATTCGTTCCGACACCTGAGGCAGGAGCGAGACGGGGGGAAAAGCATAGAGGGGGCAGCGGGGCCAGACGTGGGCCAGCGCATCCCTGCTCTTGGAGAAAAAGTTCGGACAGTGAGCGTTTTCTTGGGACGCGAACAGGTCCACCTGAGCTCTGCCGAATCTCTCCCACGGCAGTCGGATCGTCTGTGGGTGCAGCGACCATTCTCCAGCTGGAACATTGTTTCTGGACAGTCTGTCTGGTCCCAGATTTCAGGTGACCAGGCACATGCGCTGCTTTCAGTGAAAGCAGGTTGTGCTGAGCCCAGACCAGGAGGCGTTCCGTCACCTGTAAAGGTTTCGGGACCTGATGCCGCCCTGGTGATTTATGTATGCCACCACTGACATGTTGTCCGACCGGACCAAGACGTGGTGACCTTTTATCTGGGGACAGAAGCGCCGTAGCGCGTTGTCGACTGCCATCATTTATAGACAGTTTATGTGTAGAAGCTTTTCCCGTTCTGACCACTGGCCAAAGAACGGTCTGCCCTCGAGCAGCGCTCCCCATCCCAAGGTGGAGGCGTCCATGGACACCACCTTCACACTCGAGGAAGTCCCCAGACTCACACTCTTTCCTCATTTCGCCGGTGACGCACGCCCGCGGGGGGCGGGGGCTGGGTAGCTTTCTTATAACATAAAGAAAGCTAGTCGCGGTTTTGATGCTGGCCCGTTTCCCTGACGACTCGCGGGCAGAAGGGGGGAGGTCCACAGAGCTCGCCCAATCCTTACTGTCCGACGCCAGGATAGAGCAGCTGGCCTTCTCTACAGATGCAGCTATCTCGTCGTCATAATGGCGGAGGCGGCAGCGCGCGGCGGCCGTTGTCCGTCAGTGAGCGACTCGATTGAAGCTGGTGAAGCTGGTGCGCGAACCGGCAAGCTTTCACGGGCTGGAGAAGGCTCGGGGACCCGCTGAATACGGCGCTTTACGGCGCGGCACTACAGCGGGCGGGAGTGCAGACTCTGAGAAAAAATGCCAGGCGAGTCCTCAGAGTCACCATGGCAGTAGCTCGCAATGATGGCAGCCGCCGTCAGCGAGCGCGAGAGCTGCATAATCCTCCTGAGTGCAGCTCGGCACGAGCCACAGGAACGAAGCATCTTTAAAAATACGCTGCTCTTTTAGATAAAGAGAGAGAGTGTGAGTCGCGACGGCGAACACACACTCTCAGCAGAGTAAAAGGATATTGACGCCGGAAAGCGTAGCAGGTACGGCGACTGAAGGCGACGAGGTGAAGGCCAGCGACTTCAGGTTCAAGGCTCGTCCCGCAGAAGGCTTGTTCTCGACGGCGCGGCTTCTCACTCTGGATCCAGCGATGTGTGAGCTTCGCTGAAGACATGAAAATCAGTTTGTATCAGCCTATCGAGCTATATTTATAGGCCAGGGCCACACCTATCCTGGCTGGACGTGGCGTAAGGGGCGCGAAGCGCCCCCATTGGATATGGCGTCACGCAGGGCCTCTCTCGATAGGCTTCAATATCTCGTGGAAAAGAGGTTTTCCCCATAGCGTAAGATATTACGCAGTACGAGAGATACTCTCGTAAGAGAACACAAATAATTTATACTAGGCCTACATATATATATATATGCACAGTGAGATAAAGCTCAGTGAATTTATAATATATATATGTATATATATATATATATATATATATATATATATATATATAAATTCACTGATCTTTGACTAGGTTATCTTAAAGTAATATAAAAATATAATAGTTATATTTATACATTTTTAATAATGGTTATTTTTACACAAACATAAAATTTGTTTCCAAATTTAAAAATGTAAAATCAATCTCATCAGAATAATGGCTAGAAACTATTAACTAAACTTAAGAGTCTTGAAATCAAATGTACATGATTTACATAAACTTCACATTTACATCCAGTAATAAATCTGCACAGAAGGCAACCCAGACACCAAACTGGAGATCTAAGCTGCTTAAAATCATCAAAATTCTGTTTGCGTGTCTCTCACTGTGTATCAATTGTATTAATTATTGAAATTATCAAGTCATTAAATAAAAGTAGTTTGAGTAGTTCACTCCATCATTAAGCAACAATAAACAGGTTTTATATTTCACTTTCAATGCGTTTTCTGCTAAGTTCTTAGTTTGCTTCTGGTAAGCAGCATTCTCTATTTGGGTGTGAATTTTCCAATGGTACAATAGGTCAATGGGTGCTAAAATTCTGCTTATCATTGTGTGCTATGCAACAGGCCTGAGGCTATGTGAAAAAGACCAATGCAAGATGTTTAAGCCCCTAAATATTTCAAAATTATTTGAGGAAGGACCAGCATGTGCTTTCTCGAGTATATGAGTGTGTAACACTGAGTGTCTCAGTGTTTGTGTGTAAATAAATGAGTTTGTGTCCTTCCTCAGTCCAGGCCGTCTCTAGGGATCCTCCTGTAGAGGTCAGTGACAGTGGTGTGTGCTGATCCTGCTATCAATCACACTAAAAGAAAAACTCTGAGCAGAGTACAGGGAGGCAGTTTTTGCAATGAGTGAGTCTTACCAGAGAGTGAAGGAAAAGCATCACTGTGTCCATTGTACATGTTTTTCCTTCAGAAATGTTTAAAGGCATCACAGGAGGAAGTTGGTTAATGTCTAGACTGAGTAGAGCTGCACATGCATGAAAATTATTTTCTTTTTCTTTTTTTTTCTTTCTTGTTTTCCAGTACAAACATCTAAAGATTCTAAAGTCAAGATTCATTTAGGCTACTTGAGAAGCAAAATGACTGAAGATGTTAAAGAGGATAATGCTTTTTTTATGTTTTCAACTTTCCTTAGTGTTTAATGTTGCTGTTTGAGTATGACAAAGTTCTGCAAAGTTACAAAGCACAGTCACTTCTCTAAAGAGAGTTATTCTCTCTATATCATTGTTTATACACTGTTTCTTAACTCCCTGAAATGCCGTCCCTAAAAAAAAGTCACACCTTATTTAAATAATTCCCACCCAAGGCATACGGAAAATAAATAGAGAAGGCCTGGTTGAGTTGCATTAGTCCTGTGTTGAAACTGGCGTTGAAGGGGCGTGACATTTCCCAAACACACTGGAAGTGGCTGACCAATCACATCACACTGGTCCAGCTGACCAGTCAAAGCGAATTGCACTTTTTAGAAGGCGGGGTTTCAGAGACCAGAACTAAACAGAGCATTACTGACAGACAAAGGTGCTGCAACAATTTCAAATATATGAAAAAAATTGCTTTTTAAACATTCAAGCATGAAAACCTATTGTAGTAGACTCCAAAAACAAAATCAATACTTTGTAAAAATGTAAAATGTATTAAGCAAGTTTAAGTGTAAAACACGAACAAATTCATGTGTCACAGGTCGGGGTGGTCGACTGTGACCGCGCCCACCCCTAGGACCCAGAACCACCTCAAGGAGCTAACAGAGACCAGACAGACGAGGCAACAGACCGAGTAATGTACAAGTAATCTTTTATTTATTAAAAAGGAAAAAGTCCTAGCTAAAATACTCTGGCTCTTCCAGGTCTCCTAACCAGCAGCGGATTAAAGGAAGGGGAGGGGACCCGCCCAGCAGGGTCGAGCTCCAGCTCGCACCAGGGCTCTTCTTGGCCCAACAAGATAAAAGGGGGGGAAAGTCAGCCCCTCGTTAGAGTAATTCCAGACGAGGCTTACAACTGGATGGGCCTACTTCGGCCAGACGAGGTAGTTAGATCGGTAAGGTTCCTCTTCAGACGAACTTCAAGCGACAGGACAGGGGCATACAGCTGGATGGACACACTCAAGCCAGACGAGGTGAGTAGGCCGGTATGATTCCTCTTTAGACGAACTTCAAGTAACAGGACAGGGGCGTACAGCGGGATGTTCACACTCAAGCTGCCGAGGTGAGTAGGCCGGTATGGTTCCTCTTTAGACGAACTTCAAGTGACAAGACAGAGGTGTACAGCTGGATGGACACACTCAAGCCAGACCAGGTGAGTAGGCCAGTATGGTTCCTCTTTAGACAAACTTCAAGTGACAGGACAGGGGCGTACAGCTGAATGAACAGACTCAAGCCAGACAAGGTGAGTAGGCTGGTATGGTTCCTCTTTAGACAAACTTCGAGTGACAGGACAGGGGCGTACAGCTGGATGGACACACTCAAACCAGACGAGGTGAGTAGGCCGGTATGGTTCCTCTTTAGATGAACTTCAAGCGACAGGACAGGGGCGTGCAGCTGGATGGACACACTCAAGCCAGACGAGGTGAGTAGGCCGGTATGGTTCCTCTTGAGACGAACTTCAAGTGACAGAACAGGGGCGTACGCTGGATGGACACACTCAGGCCAGACGAGGTGAGTAGGCCGGTATGGTTCCTCTTCAGACGAACTTCAAGTGACAGAACAGGGGCGTACGCTGGATGGACACACTCAGGCCAGACGAGGTGAGTAGGCCGGTATGGTTCCTCTTTAGACGAACTTCAAGTAACAGGACAGGGGCAAGCAACTGGATGGACACGGTCAAACCAGACGAAGTGAGTAGGCCGGTATGGTTCCTCTTTAGACGTACTTCAAGTAACAGGACAGGGGCGTACAGCTGGATAGACACACTCAAGCCAGACGAGGTGAGTAGGCAGTATGGTTCCCCCTTTAGACGAACTTCAAGATAACACGGGACAAAGATTTACGATTGAATGGACCCGCTCCGGACGATAAAAGGTGGGTTTTACACTGATCCTCAGCGGACACGCCCTCAAGCTGGGCTGATCTTCTCCATTAACACATCTTCCATTCCCCGTATCCATATAACAGCAGTACTGAAGGTTTAGATAAAGTCAATGAGTACTTATCTTTCTAAAGTGCAACAATGTTTTCCAGTTCACCCGATTCCTCTCCCTCCAGTTAGAACAACACTCCTCAGTGATCTTCCTTGGAGACGATGAATAATAGCCAGCCCATGAACAAAACTCAGACCGTATTGTCCTGTCTCTCCAGCCGAATTGGACACCCTCTTCAGTCTCAGCGATCCCTTTTTATCAGCCGGATTCCTCATACGTGTCCCAATCATTGATCGCGGGGTTCTCGTGCACACCTGTTGTGTACTTCCTCATCAGCGGCCGCTCTCCTGATGACTCGCAAGTGGCCGTAACCAGCCTGGTGTTACACCGTGGCCGTTCCGATGGGGAAACATTTAGCGCGAAATTTTAGTTCCGCTTATTTCAGGTCAACCCGTGACATCCTCCCCCACCAAACCGTTCTAGTCCCTAGAACGCGGCTCCAAGACCCAGTCTCTGTAGCTTATCGGGGGCTGTCCCCGGTTGTCCCGCTGGGACCGCCGCGCAGGTGAAGGGGGGTCTTCCCTTCTCGGCTCCACACCTGGGCCCCTTGGAACCACTGCCCATCCTACCAAGGGAGGCCCCGGAGTCACCTCGGCAGGGTGAGGGTACGCTGTAAGCCGTGGATAGTTTGGACAGGGGCAGATCAGGTTGCGGTGTATCACCCGCTCTGGGCTTGCTCTTCCCTCCGGGTGGATGGTATAGACCGGTTGGTCCGAATGTGGCTGACCTTGCACTACATAGGGTAGAGACTCCCACCGATCACTCAACTTTCCCTTTCCTTAGCGTCAGTTATCCCTGACCAAAACTCTCTCTCCCGGTAGTAGCGGGGCCTCCCGTGCCGTCCGATCGTACAACCGCTTGTTCTTAACAGCTGCATGGTTGATCCGATCGGAGACTCGTTCGTACACCGAGTGAAGTCGCTGGTGGTGCACACCCACCCACTCCGTCAAACTCGAACCTCCCTCTGCCACAGTTGTTCCCAGCAACAGATCCGTAGGTAAACGCACATGTCTCCCAAACATCAAATAAGTTGGGGGATATCCAGTCGTACTATGCACGCTATTATTATAGGCCTGGACCAAAGCGGGGAGGCTATCCACCCAATTGCCCTGTCGATCCACATCCAGGGTCCCCAGTAAGCTCAACAAGGTCTGATTAAACCTCTCACACCCCCCGTTCCCTTGAGGGTGGTAGGGTGTGGTGTGGGTCTTCTTACACCCATAAAGCTGGCATAATTCGCAGATCACCCTGGACTCGAAATTCGGCCCTTGATCTGAATGGAGGGTTTCGGGACACCCGAACGGCTGGAATACAGTCCTCCATAAGGCGCGGGCAGTGGTGGCCACGGTTTGGTCCAGAGTTGGGATGGCCCAGGTGTACTTGGTAAACAAGTCAGTCAACACAAGGATGTTCTGGACGCTGCCTATTGGCCAACCCAACGTCAAATAAACCATAGCCACGATGTGTAACGGAGCCTTGGCTCGGATGGGGGCCAACGGAGCTCGCACGTCCTTCCTGGTCTTAAAGAGGGTACAACGCGGACACTCCCGGATGAAAGATTTCACTGTCATTCCATTCCTGGCCAATAGAAGTGCCTCCGCAATAAGGATACCATTCTTTCAGGCCCTTGATGTCCCAACTGAGTATGGTAGGCCTGTAACAGGACCTGAGTCTGACCTTCTCGCACGACCACCTGACACACCCTTTCGCCCAGAGCTGGATCATGGATGAACCGACAGACCACTCCCTCCTTCACGAAGAGCCTCTCCCACTGTCCAAGGAGCGTTCTCACCACCTGTGTCTGGGCCCGGTGTTCTCTGCCCTCGGGCCATACTCTTGTGCCAACCAGGACCGCAATGTGACCAGACCCGCATCTCTGTCCTGTCGCTCCTTCCACCACTGTGGATCCCAACCCCAACTAGAGGGGACTCCTTCCTGCTGAAGGCCGGTTGCCTCCATGATTCCCACCATAAGCCCTCCTTCACACCCAGAGATGGGCATCGGCGACGGACCCGATGCCTCGGCCTCAGGGAGTCTGGACAACACATCAGCATTAGTATGCTCTCGGCCTGGCCGACACTGGAGCTGATAATCGTAGTTTGCCAGTTGGGCCACCCACCGCTGCTCGACCGGCCCCAATTTTGCAGTCTGCAGATGGACCAAAGGGTTGTTGTCTGTCACTACGGGCATTTTAGCGCCCCACAGGTAGTCCTTGAACTTCTCACTCAACGCCCACTTCATGGTCAGTAGTTCGAGCTTGAAGGAGTTATAGTTGGAGTCGTTCCGCTCGGTTGGGTGTAGACTTCGGCTTGCATAGGCTATGACCCGCTCTAGCCCTTGCTGTCGCTGGGCTAGTATCGCTCCCAGTCCCAAGTTACTGGCGTCCAGTAATGTAGGGCTGAGAGAATTCGGCATATGCCAGGATCGGGGCTTGTAACAACTCTTGTTTAAGCCTCTGGAAGGCCGCCTCACAGGCAGAGTCCCAGATAACCGAAGGGGACCCACGGCCCCGGGAACGTCCCGAACCCCCAAGGAGCTGGTTCAATGGTTTAGCGATCTTGGAGAAGTCATTAATAAAGCACAGATAGTAACCCACGAACCCCAAGAATGACCTCACTTGCCGCACCGTCTTCGGTGCACTCCACCCTTGGACGGCGGAGACTTTCTCGGAATCCACTGAGATCCCAGAGGCGCTCACACAATGGCCCAGGAACTTCACCTCTTTCTCAAACAGTTGGCACTTTTCTGGTTGGAGCTTCAGCCCATACTTCTCTAGGGACCGGAATACTTGCTCCAGATGTTGTAAATGGGACCCGAAGTCAGGAGAGTACACGATAACGTCATCCAAATAGACCAAGGTGGTATCCATTAATTGGCCGCCCAGGCAGCGCTGCATCAGCCGTTGGAAAGTGGCAGGAGCGTTGCACAGGCCAAACGGCATCCGATCCCATTCGAAGAGCCCAAAGGGGGTGGTAAACGAGGTCTTCTCCCGATCTCCCTCCTCCACCTGCACCTGCCAATACCCGCTGGCCAGATCTAAGGTGGAGTACCATGCAGCTTGAGTAAGGCTGGTGAGGGAGTCCTCCACTCGTGGAAACGGAAAGGCATCTCTTTTAGTCACTTGGTTTAATTTGCGGTAATCCACGCTAAACCACGCTAAGCCCCACTCTTCTTCCACACCAAGACGATAGGGGCCGCCCAGGGGCTGCTGCTTTCCCGGATAATGCCTTTATCCAGCATTCCATGTAGCAAGGTGCGGACCTCGGAGTAGAGGGTGGGCGGCACCAGACGGTACCGCTCTCTGCTTGGCGTGGCCTCCCCCGTTGGAATTTGATGCTTCACGGCATCCGTATGGCCATAATCTTCATCATGCATAGAGAATAGATGTTGCCACTTGACCAAGAATTCTTGGAGCTGTTGGGTCTGATCCCCTCTCAACCCTTCGCCCCGCAAAGACTCCCCCAAGAGATGAGCTGGCATCCCCCCTCCGACCTGCCCGTGGGCGGATCCGCTTGTGCCAGGGCCACTTCCACCACACATGGGCTCACCTGACAGAATCTAACTTCCTCATTTTCTCTTACTTGCTGGGGGCTTACCGAGGTAACTCGAGCCAGTCGCTGGTGGCGGTATAGGTTGACAGGATAGGGGTTTGTGTTCCGTAACCGCACCGAGACCTGGTCCCGACGAGTAAGGCCCAGCCCTCGGGCCACCTCCACCTTCTGACAATCGAGATGAGGCTCAACTAGGATCCACTCCTCGGACCCATAGAGCTGTGGGGGCAATCGGGCCCAGATTATGGTCTCGCTCCTGGCTGGAATGGAAAGAGCATAGCGACAAGCCACCCTCCCGGGGCTTTCGCGATCTCCCCGGGCGTCCGCCATACGGACCCGTCGACAATCTGCCACGATGCGGTCCAATTCTCGCCTTTCCGAAGGAAGGGCAGTTCGAATAAGCCTGCCCTGAAACAGCTCTTCCCAGAAGTCGGCAATAACATTCATGCCCAAAAAGGCTCGATGGGTCCCCAAGCAAGCGTCCCGGTTGACTACCACTCCTTTCTGGGGTACGGTGATCCCATGGATCTCCAGATCCGTGACCAGGTAACAGACATACGGGATGTCAAGACCCTTGGCTCCTCGCAGAGTCAGCCAGGGGGCTTCTGATGTTGGTAAGTTCAGAACATCAAACAACTCCTTGGATAAACTTTCGGAGAATAAGGTGACCTGGGACCCGGTGTCCAACATGCATTGGACTGTTATACCATTCACCTGGACTACCACAAGAGGGCAACGTCCGACCAGACAATCTTGGGAGGCAGGCAAGGAAGAGGGGCCAATCGATGGGGTCCCGGCCACTTGACCCACAGTGGCCGGCAACTCAAAAAAATCCCCCAGTGAGCCGCGGCGAGAGCCACACTGGCGCACATAATGCCCCTGCTCCCCACAGCCATTACAAATGGGGCGACCCTGTCCGTCCCATTGAAATCGTGGGCCAGCCGGCCGGGTTGGACGTCGCTCGGAGAAGCCGGCCCCCGTCTGAATGAGCCTGTTCCCGAGGTAGAGGCAACGGAGGAATACGCTCCCGTCGGAACTCCTCCAGGAGAGTTTTAGACATCTCCGTCATTTGTTCCCGAACGTCCTTCATAAGCTCGGTCCGAAGGGCCTGTCTCCAATCAGGCGGGCCAGGGGGCAACGGACCACTAGTCACACCAGCGGCCATACAAGTAGAGGGATCTGGCATCTCTGTGTGATCCAGCTCGAGTGCTAGAGCTTCTTGCCGTTTTCTTTGAATGTCAAGTCAGGATTTCGGCGGAGCTGTACTCGCAAGCTCTGACGCACGGGGCCCTCTCGTAGCCCCAGGAGGAATTGATCCCGCAGCAAGGCTTCTTCCTCTCCCAGACCATGATCTTGTCTCCCTTTCAGCCTTGCGAACTGTTCCCTTAGTTGTAGGGTGAAGGCCCGCAAGGTTTGCCGAGGTCCTTGCTTGCAATTGAAGAACTGTGTCCGGAGGACATTTACATATACATTTACATTTATTCATTTAGCTGACGCTTTTATCCAAAACGACTTACAATTGCTAGATATGTCAGAGGTCGCACGCCTCTGGAGCAACTAGGGGTTAAGTGTCTTGCTCAAGGACACATTGGTGTCTCACAGTGGATTTGAACCTGGGTCTCTCACACCAAAGGCATGTGTCTTATCCATTGCGCCATCACCACCCCATTGCGCCATCACCACCCACCAGGACAGCTGCGGGGTGGCATCGCCATATTGTCTGGTCAAGAAGTTGAAAATAGCCTGGGCCGTGGCTCGAATCGCTTCGGGTGCTGCCTGTATCTCTCTCCTAGCTTCTCCCTCCAATGAATTTAGAATAAACTGCACCCATTGCGGGGTGCTTAGCCCCTGAAGTCCTGCTAAGTATTCAACCTGGGTCTTCCATGCCGATAGACTTAACTCAGATCCCGGTCCTCCGTATTTCTGGGCCCACGGGGCTCCCATGAAGATGGGCACAACTTGTGGCCGAGCCGCCGGCAATTCTTCGTCTGCCATCTAGGTCTCTGGTCACTCAACTCAAGGTGGAAAACCCTGCCGACTACGCCAAGTCTGTCACAGGTCGGGGTGGTCGACTGTGACCGCACCCACCCCTAGGACCCAGAACCACCTCAAGGAGCTAACAGAGACTAGACAGACGAAGCAACAGACCGAGTAAGGTACAAGTAATCTTTTATTTATTAAAATGGAAAAAGTCCTAGCTAAAATACTCTGGGTCTTCCAGGTCTCCTAACCAGCAGCGGATTAAAGGAAGGGGAGGGGACCCGCCCAGCAGGGTCGAGCTCCAGCTCGCACCAGGGCTCTTCTTGGCCCAACAAGATAAAAGGGGGGGAAAGTCAGCCCCTCGTTAGAGTAATTCCAGACAATGGTAGACGAGGCTTACAACTGGATGGGCCTACTTCGGCCAGACGAGGTAGTTAGATCGGTATGGTTCCTCTTCAGACGAACTTCAAGCGACAGGACAGGGGCATACAGCTGGATGGAAACACTCAAGCCAGACGAGGTAAGTAGGCCGGTATGGTTCCTCTTTAGACGAACTTCAAGTAACAGGACAGGGGCGTACAGCTGGATGGACACACTCAAGCTGCCGAGGTGAGTAGGCTGGTATGGTTCCTCTTTAGACGTACTTCAAATGACAGGACAGGGGCATACAGCTGGATGGACACACTCAAGCCAGACGAGTTGAGTAGGCCGGTAGGGTTCCTCTTGAGACGAACTTCAAGTGACAGGACAGGGGCGTACAGCTGGATGAACACACTCAAGCCAGACGAGGTGAGTAGGCCGGTATGGTTCCTCTTTAGACGAACTTCAAGTGACAGGACAGGGGCGTACAGCTGGATGGACAAACTCAAACCAGACGAGGTGAGTAGGCCGGTATGGTTCCTTTTTAGATGAACTTCAAGTGACAGGACAGGGCCGTGCAGCTGGATGGACACGCTCAAGCCAGACGAGGTGAGTAGGCCGGTATGGTTCCTCTTGAGACGAACTTCAAGTGACAGGACCGGTGCGTACAGCTGGATGGACACACTCAAACCAGACGAGGTGAGTAGGCCGGTATGGTTCCTCTTTAGACGTACTTCAAGTGACAGATCAGGGGCGTACGCTGGATGGACACACTCAGGCCAGACGAGGTGAGTGGGCCGGTATGGTTCCTCTTCAGACGATCTTCAAGTGACAGAACAGGGGCGTACGCTGGATGGACACACTCAGGCCAGACGAGGTGAGTAGGCCGGTATGGTTCCTCTTTAGACGAACTTCAAGTGACAGGACAGGGGCGTGCAGCTGGATGGACACACTCAAGCCAGACGAGGTGAGTAGGCCGGTATGGTTCCTCTTGAGACGAACTTCAAGTGACAGGACAGGGGCGTAAAGCTGGATGGACACACTCAAACCAGACGAGGTGAGTAGGCCGGTATGGTTCCTCTTCAGACGAACTTCAAGTGACAGGACAGGGGCGTACAGCTGGATGGACACACTCAAGCCAGACAAGGTGAGTAGGCCGGTATGGTTCCTCTTCAGATGAACTTTAAGTGACAGAACAGGGGCGTACGCTGGATGGACACACTCAGGCCAGACGAGGTGAGTAGGCCGGTATGGTTCCTCTTTAGACGAACTTCAAGTAACAGGACAGGGGCAAGCAGCTGGATGGACACACTCAAACCAGACGAAGTGAGTAGGCCGGTATGGTTCCTCTTTAGACGAACTTCAAGTAACAGGACAGGGGTGTACAGCTGGATAGACACACTCAAGCCAGACGAGGTGAGTAGGCAGTATGGTTCCCCCTTTAGACGAACTTCAAGATAACACGGGACAAAGACTTACGATTGAATGGACCCGCTCCGGTCGATAAAAGGTGGGTTTTACACTGATCCTCAGCGGACACGCCCTCAAGCTGGGCTGATCTTCACCATTAACACATCTTCCATTCCCCTTATCCATATAACAGCAGTACTGAAGGTTTAGATAAAGTCAATGAGTACTTATCTTTCTAAAGTGCAACTATGTTTTCCAGTTCACCCGATTCCTCTCCCTTCAGTTAGAACAACACTCCTCAATGATCTTCCTTGGAGACGATGAATAATAGCCAGCCCATGAACAAAACTCAGACCGTATCGTCCTGTCTCTCCAGCCGAATTGGACACCCTCTTCAGTCTCAGCGATCCCTTTTTATCAGCCGGATTCCTCATACGTCTCCCAATCATTGATCGCGGGGTTCTCGTGCACACCTGTTGTGTATTTCCTCATCAGCGGCCGCTCTCCCGATGACTCGCAAGTGGCCGGAACCAGCCTGGTGTTACACCGGGGGCCGCTCCGATGGGGAAACATTTACCGCGAAATTTTTGTTCCGCTTATTTCAGGTCACCCCGTGACACATGTTCATTTCAAACTGAAAACAAGATTATTTTTCTTATCTCACTGGAAGATAAACACAAAAAAACTCACTTAATTTTGATACAATTTGCAGAAAACAAGACTTAATATCTTGTGTAATTTTGCTTCTCAAGTAAATGTATCTTGATTTAAGATTTATGTATATATTGTTTAGATATTTGTACTGGAAGAAGACAATCACTTTTTGCAGCATGGAATATGGACAAAGAAGAAGCTTAAATATAAGAGAGTTTTAATTTGTGTCACATGCTGCTATTTCAGTTATTTCAGAGTTTACAACACTTTACTATTATTCTAACATGTCAAACAGTCGCAATGTAACTTTACCAGCTCAATAAAGTAGCTTGAATCCTCAATCTTTATATTTGACTGAAATGAGCGACACAAAAACAGACAGATATCCTCATGTGTTTGAGAGATTAAGTGGAGACACCTGAGAGCTTCGTGCTTTATCCTGGGAACCCAAGAAGAAAGGATGAAAAATACCAGAAGAGGAGGATGAAAAATGGAATAAGAGAAGTGCTCCATGCAGGAAAAACCTGGAAGATTGAAGATTCTCCCACAGTCATCGCCACCTCAACACACACTAGAAAACTGCCAGAAAGCTTTGTGGTGCATATTCAGCAGTACGAGCTTCAGGATGAAGAGAAGATCTTAAGCTCACTGGCTGATAGAAAGAGGAGGAGGAAGAGAGTGATGAGATTAAACAAATCACAATCACAATCATGACTAAAGACATTGAAATGAAGTGTGCAGGTACCAAAGCAAATGATATCTCAAGATGCAGCACTCATTGAGATGCTAAGAGAACAATACGATCTTTAGATCCAGGCAGAAATAAATTAGTTTAATTACAGTAAATGACCATGTCGCTACTTACAAAACTAAACTTTAAATGAAAGAGTTTGTTGCACCAACAAACTTACATGAAATTAAGGTTTATCTATTCATTTAGTCCAATTCATTAACCTTTTAAAACTATTTAAACATAATCAGGTTACATTTAAACCATAATTTTGACCTTGTTTTATTTTCTGTAAACCTACTTTAACTTTATTTATGACACTCTACTGCCCAGGTTTAAATCTTATTTAGTGATCAACTTGTAAGTTTAACATTCCAAAAAAGCACAAAAATATGAAGCAGCACAACTGTTTTTTTTTATCACTGATAATAAAAAGAAATGTTTCTTGAACAGCAAATCAGCATGATTCTGAAGGATCATGTGACACTGAAGAGTGGAGTAATGATGCTGAAAATTCAGTTTTGTATCACAGGAATAAAATAATTAATTAACAATATCAAATTAAGTTTATATTCCTGGTTCTCACTCAAAGTGGAAGAGAAACAGAAACATCGCTGCTGTTTAGTGACACTGAGATCATAACGACAGAGTGATGGGCATTCATCTTAGATAATCACTTATTTAAGTTTTATATATATATATATATATATATATATATATATATACAATGATGGAACACCCCTATAGCACTCAATTAAAAACCTAGATGACAAAACTTGGATTTGCTCTCACCTGTTTAATTTAAACCCACCCAAACAGATTGCACAGATTGAATAGTGCGCGTTGATGCCAGGACACATCAGAGAAGGGGGAATGAAAAAGAAAATATAAGTTCATCTCACCTGTTATTGGTCCTGCGTGTCACTCTGTTCTCTTATCTTCTTCTAAACTTCTCCTCAGCCCTGTCATAGTTCAGGGTGGTCAGTGCAATTCCCTCACCACTCACCCATAATCAAATGTCCAGCCCAGTCAGGCTTTTCTATTCGGCTACATACACTCATCTGGTTTGTCCATGTCTCTTTACAAGAAGGGTTTCTCATCTCATCCAGGTCTACAACATCTGTGTAATGGTGGAACACACTCTCTGTCAGTCACTATCAGAACAACCTGTTTAGCACTGACCATGTCACTTTATATTCAGACAAATAAAGACATCCTGTATGTATAAGAGTAATTTACCTGTTTGTCTCTGCAAGGAGTTGTAGAAAATATCAAAGAGATTTGCATGAAATGTGTGTCTTACCATCCATACAGAAATACACATAAAAAATGATTTGTCTTTTTTGCCCTGTTTTAAATAAAAAAGAAAAAATCTAAACATTTTAAAATCATGATTAATTTGCTAAAGAAGCAAAATGACAAAATATTAAGTCTTGTTTTCTGAAAAACAATCTTACCCTGTTAGCAGATATTTTTTATCATTTTAAGCATAAACATCAGTATAAACACAATAATAATGTATCAAAAAACAATATTTATCCTGATTTAAGAATGTTTAGATATTTGGGTCACACTTTAGTTTGGGGAACACATATTTACTATTAACTATGACTTTTGCCTCCATAAACTCCTAATTTACTCTTTATTATTAGTTAGTAAGGTAGTTGTTGTAGTGGTTATGTTTAGGTATGGTGCTTATTGCATGCTAATAAACTATTGTGAGAATTGGTTCCCAAACTAAAGTGTTACTGACATTTGTACTGGTAAACAAGAGGAAAATATTGTACTGAAAAAAAAATGCAAAAAAAACAGTAATTCTTTGGGGTTAAAAAAGGTATGTTTTTCTTGTTTTAAACAAAAACTCAATTAATTTTGATATTTTTTTTCAGGAAGCAAGAACTTACAAAGCAATCAAAAGGTATTTCACTGATGAATTTACTACTAAGTGCCACAATCAAAACTTCTAATATCTTTTTTTAAAGATCTGATGCTTCTTCAAAGCCTTTAAACACAAAAGTGTACATCACTTTTGTCTTTAATATGAATGAATGAGGCATTTATTTATTCATTCATTTTGTCTTCAATATAAATCTGACATTCAAAGAACACTTCAACTGCTGTAAGACTGCAGTTCATTAATATCTGTCAGATAATGCTCCGAAACACGGGTTGAGAATCCAAATGCAGTATTTATTTAAAGGGTAATCCACAATCGTAATCCAAAAAACAGGCAAAGGTCAAAACACAGGCAAACAGTCTAATCAATAACATAAATCCCAACCATAGCCACTAGCTTCTCTGAATCGCAACCTGTATTTTCTATCGAGTGTTCAAAATATGTACTTTTGTGTTTTATATATTGTACACCCAGTGCAGCTGTAATCCAGAAAGCAAGCATATTTGGACA
Organism: Siphateles boraxobius; assembly: GCF_051911475.1. Classification (NCBI taxonomy): domain Eukaryota; kingdom Metazoa; phylum Chordata; class Actinopteri; order Cypriniformes; family Leuciscidae; genus Siphateles; species Siphateles boraxobius. The sequence continues at coordinate 16,851,031 of NW_027508931.1, read as the reverse complement.
GATTCAGGCTGAAATGTGGCAATGTCGGCTCAATGTCGGCTTTGGTGAAAAGCAGCCTGAAAAAAAGTTTTGGTGGTTAAATCCTGAGGAGGATCTTGAATAATTTAAACTGCTAAAATGAAAGAAATTTTATTTATTTATTGTTCTAGTGTTGTCTGATGTTGTAATTGTCAAGAAGAAAAACGTTTTTTTATATCTATGGTTTGCGATGATGACATGACGCCAGAATACCCATTTGGTCCCTTCTGTTGATGAGAAAGCCCACAGTCTCTTTGGGATAACATTAGGCTTTGTAAAAAAAAAAAAAAAAAAAAAATTATACATATATATATATATATATATATATATATATATATATATATATATATATATATATAAGAAGACCTGCTGAGCTGTATCCAGAGCATTGTAATGTTGGCTAATAAAATGATATTGAGTTATATTCCATTGTGTTTGCTAAAATTCAGCCAGTCAATTCATCTTTTTCAACGAGTGATTAGTTTTTGAATCATAGGAGTCAGGGTACGCTGGTGGAGCCATATACGGGTGGTCTGATTTGATTCACCTTTGATTCATTTGTTTTTTAATCGGACTACACTGAGCATGCTGTTGTTGTATTACACTGAAAAAAGGCAACTCAATAAGAATATGTGCAATCTGAAATTAAGAATAAGATTTATTTTGTTGTAACACTGTATATATAATATGATTACATATTTTAACATATTTTACTGCAGTGGGTATTACTTATTATGAGCAAATATAAACTAAATTAGATCTGAATGAACTGTTGAAATCTGACACCAAAACTTTTTACAGATATTTTAAACTGCTGCATGAACTCTGACAACAACAATTATCAATTATATAGACACTTTAAAATTGTAATGCATAAGATTTAATAATGACCTTGCAATATGTATTCCTTTATTTAAAAGATTCAGTTCGTAGAAACTCTCATGACTAATGCTGCCGAAATGGGGGTCAAGGGAACCATGAAGAGATGGCTCCAGCTGGCAGCTATCAAGAGGAAGACAGTCAGGTTAAATCTATAGACTATTAAAGACCCATCTCTTTAAATTAGCAAACACATAACATGTATAATAATTATATAATTCAAAACTTAAAAGTTTGTTAGGCTGCATAAATTAGGTCAACCGGAACCAGAAACACCCAATGTACTTGTAACATCGTAAGATGAATGGCATCTGTCTGTCATACTTATCCCGGGGTTACCGTAGTCAGCTAGATCCGGTTCATATCCAGATCAGATGGAGGACCTGCACCCTAAGACGACCACAACACTTAATATTCAGCAATATTATTGATCTCACTGCAATGACACTATTGGAATGAGAACTCAACTTAGGATGATGACATCATTGTTATCTGCAGAGCTGCTTTAGAGCTGAATTGAACTAGTTTCATATGTTATGACCTTTACACAGTTATTGGACCAAACTGAATCAACAGTGAACTGACTAGTCCAGTCATTTTATGAAAAAAGGTTGAACAAAGTGCAACAGAAGCAAACTCAACTGATTTTGTCTCCTCAATATGTCCTGAGTAAGGGAAAAAAGCCCTGAAGAATCCCATTAGGGGAAAGTTTAGAAAAAGACCCAAACATAGCCTATTCATACGCCTGTTCATTATTTTTCTCACGTGAATATGGTAAATATAGTAACCTTTAGATATCATCATGAAACTTACTTAGTTGATTCATCACATCAAAATAAACAAAAAATGTATTACAAGTTTTTTTTTTTAATTGTTTGTTAACATTGACAAACGGTGCATAATCTAATTACTAATGTCCTAATTTCCATAAATACCCAAACAGATCTAAACAATGGGTATAGCCAGGTGAAAAGGTCTTGTTGAAACTTGTTGACATATAACAGTAAAATACTTAATGTAAAGGTCTGAATGGAACCCATTTAGGCTACCCATGAATATTAATACATAGAGGCAGGAAGAAGTACTTTAGAAACCATCCTTTATTAATTATTATTGCAGAGATGGGGTTTGGGCATTGAGTGCATTGTGTACGTAATTTGATTGTTTGATCCAGCCACTTTTTATTTTACCTACCTTTTGTCTTCTGCATTCTCCTGACCCTTGTCTCCTGTTCTTCCGTCAGACTCATCCCCCAGAAACAGTCCCACGGATCCAGCCCCAAACCCCATCTCTTCAATAATAATTAATAAAGGTATAAAGGTAATAAAGATTTCTAAAGTACTTATTCCTGCCTCTATGTATTAATGTTCATGGGTAGCCTAAATGGGTTCCATTCAGACTTTAACGTTAAGTCTTTTACTGTTATATGTCAACAAGATTCAACAAGACATTTTCACCTGGCTATGGCCATTGTTTAGGTCTGTTTGGGTATTTATGCAAATCAGCACACACGTAATTAGATTATGCATCGTTTTCCATGTTAACATCAATTTAAAAAAACTTGTAATACATTTTTTGTTTGTCTTGATGTAAGTAATCAACTCAGTATATCTGATACTATCTAAAGTGATATCTAAGGGTTAAATTTTTTACCCTATTCATTTGAGAAATAAAATGAACAGGCGTATGAATAGGCTATATTGGGTCTTTTTCGAAACTTTACCCTAATGGGATTCTTCTGGGCTTTTTTTTTTCCTTACTCAGGACATACAAAATCAGTTGACTTTGCTTCTGTTGCAATTTGTTCAAGGTTGACCCCCATTTTGGCTTAAAATGACTGGACTTAAACTCAATTTTGTCTTTTTAGAGCAGCTTTACAGCAGAATTGAACTCTGTTTGCATCATTGATCATTATTTTCCTGTTGATCACTGTAAAGTTGCTTTGAAACAATCTGTACAGTATAAAGCGCTATGTATTTAAACGTAACTTGACTTGGCTTTTGCAAAAGGAAATAATTTAGTTAAAGAGAGTGAAAGAGTTTTTGTGTGTGAGAGAGAATGTTTTTCTTTTAATAATATAAAATTAATATGAATTGTTATTTTGTGGTTTAAAAATTAGTAAAAGTATTAAAATATACACTATAATATTTTTTAAGTATTACAAATATTAAGGTGTGTTAATACATGTTTATATTAAAGTGCATTTTTTAATTTTTATAACACAAACCCTTAATCTTTTTAAATGGTTGAATTTGTGTTTCACTGCCAGTTTCTGGGCCACATATGGCCGAGGACCAAGCCGACTCTCAGAAAGATCTGTCTTACTGATATTGTTTGGTTAAATGTTTACTATTTAACTGTGGGCCCAGTTCGCTTAAGCATTCTATATCAGTCTTTATTATTATAACAGAGTGGAGCACTATCTGTATCATAATAGGATGTAAAGACGCAAGTACTGTCCACGGAAGTCCTCGCAATAACTTGCTCAAGTATTCTCTCTGTAATCACCCAGTAATGTCAAACTGTGATGCAGTTCCCACACGTGCACCTTAATAAATTAGAAATAGAATTACATTGCTATCACATCTCATAATACCACAAACTAAGTAGAAACTTACCACTGAGAAACATCCAGCTCAAGTCATGCTTGCAAAAGAGTTTCTGGTTAATTGAGTAGTTCTCCCAATGTTTCATCGTCAGACTCAGGCTCTAACTGATAAGGTAAAATCGACGCAATCTTTTCTGTCCTTACAGTGTGTACAATCTCTGAGGATTGAGAATTCTCTGAAATTCTGTTTTGGTAATAGACGTTTAGTTTCTGACACGACCTGTAGACCAATCACAACAGACTGGGCCATCTGACCAATCAGAGCAGAGTAGGCTCACGAAAAGGAGGGGTTTAGAGAGACTTAAACTTCGAACTGCATCGAATGAATCGTTTCAGACTCTTTGAGAAATTAGGTTAAAAATTAGGTGATGTTAAATGTATATTATGAGAAAATAAAAGTGCTTTTTTGACCTCGTATGCATGTAAACCTGTTGTGGGAGACTCCTAAAACAAAATTAGGAACCTTTAAAAAAGCAAAATAGGGGCACTTTAAATCAAGATGCATTTACTTGAGACGTAAAATGATTTAAGATATTACCGGTAAGTTATCCTTTCTCGGGAAAAAAGCCTCAAAATTAATAGGAATTTTTGCTTAAAACAAGAAAAAAATACAAGGTAAGAAAACACAAAATTACAACATTCATAAGATTTTCTGCAACCGAAAGTCCCACTGGAAATCCAGTGCTTTTGTAATTACACTTGTTCTTTATCTTACTGGAAAATACTTTCTTACCAAAATGACTCAAAGAATGAAAGATGGCAAAAGGCCATAAAGTGTGTGTGGAGAACATGATTAGTATTCCGCGGCGAGGCTTCATCCTGCGAATGTCAGCAGCACCTGGTCACGCCTCAGAGCGCAGGGCCACAGCATGATGGGATTGATACGGGCCTCCCTGGAGGTAGAGGAACAGTGTCAGAGAGGAGTGTGCCTAACAAGACTCTGCTCTCCTCCTCTCCCTCTGCCAGCAATACGGCCTCCTGGGCTTTTTCCGCACTGAAAGCAGCTCCCAGAGCGGAGACTGCCGGGAATGGCGGCACGCCAACGTCTCTGAATCAAAAATCCAAACTTGGGCTTTCCCACAGTGAGAAGACTACGTCTCAATGTGCAGAAAACATCCTTTTACCCGTCAAAAACTTCTGACAGTCAGAGCTGTTTCACCACGACAGACTCCTGAATTAAACTGTGCTTTTTCTGTGAAAGAAGAAAATCTTCTTTCATTTTAGAAGAAAAGCACTCCTAAACGTCTCATGAGAACTGGTTTAAATCTGTCTTAAGATTTTAGCCAGTTTCAACACTACTTGCATGTGAAAGTTGCAGCAGCATATCTGCGTTTGTGCTTCATAACAAAACTATGATGCTATTCAGTATTCACTTCATATAATGGGCATAAAATGTGTTTAAGGAGAAGGCAGATGTGAACAAACATCATGAAATTTAATTTACATAATTAACAAAAGTGGAATGCAACACTCAAAGAAAAGTGATAAATTCAACAAAATAATTAATCCAAATGAACTTCTTCATGCTAAGTGAGAAATATAGGTAATACATTTCGTTTATTAACATTAGTTAACTACATTAACATGAACTAACAATGAATGACACAGCATTTATTAATCTTAATTTCAACTGTATACATGAATATCAGATGATGTCACCAACGTCTCCTCACTGACGTCACTCACTTCTAAAACTTGTCTGCCGCCATCTTGAGTGGCTGATTCGGCAAGATCGATACGTCAGTTGCAAAGGAACGAGCTAGCTATGCCTTCAATATGTTGTGCGGTAACGACCTTACGCTAGCTTAGGAGTGTGCGATATCACGATTTTTGATCGTGGACGATTAAAATGTCTCCATGATCTGCTTTTGAAGAAATATCGTAGTATTGTGCATTCTATCAGTTGCAGTTCTGGCGCCTCCATCTCAACATAGGCTACAACGCGACGTATATTCACATCAAAGGTTAAAGCAGAGGAAAGGGACACTGCAGTTCACAAAAGTTCATTATTTGCATGTGCTTTAAACCCTTGCCGGTTTAACAAGTCATTCACTTGCTGATATGCGGTTCTAACGTGCGCTTTTCTGAGCGCATACACCCGAAGCGCACATGCACTTAGCCTATCTAACAGCGCCTGGTTACTGAACTAAGTTATCTTTCTAGTCTTATTACGCTAATACTGTCAAATACACACAAGGTTTACATAAATAAAGTTGGTAAAGTGAAACAAACAGAGAAAATTGAGAGAAAATCTGCTTGTCAAATGCGTGTAGCCTATATTAGACGCATTATGTACAAGGTATATATATATCATTGAATGCCAGGATTGGTAGTTCGGTAGCAGCGGACAGAGGCTGGAAGTACGCATCAGGTATCGCGTAAGGATCACACCCTAACGATGATATTTTTGGCATTTCTTTTCATTGCAATCGAGGTGCGAAATGTTGTCTTTCGTAGTCATTTACTGTATCCATACGAAGCTGTAAATTGTAGCAAGCTAATGCTTGTCAGTACCTTAAGGTACTCAAGATGGCGGCAGTCAACTGGAAAAAGAGCATGACTGATATTCATGTATATCTGTTAAAATTAGATAATTAAATGTGAACTAACATGAAAAACAATGAACAATTGCATTTTTAAAGAAAGATTTATTAAAACATATATAATGTAAAAATTGTATATGACATAAATATATTACATTGATAGTTCATGTGCATGATCATAATGCATTAACTAATGTTAATAAATGAGACCTTATTGTAAAGTAAAGCTAGAAATATTGAAAGACTAGGTTGACTTTTAAACAATAAATAATAAATCACCCTCATGTGTTTGGGACGAGGCCTGCGATGCCAAACAATACAGTAACACGACTCTGCGGCGCTCTGAAGTGAGATCAGCAAGAGAAACACAGACAATCATTATTATTCCAATCACAGAGATGAAGTTTACTGAGTCTCATGATATCCAAGCACTAGAGATTCACAATGTTCTTCAGTGAAGGTCTCGCACCTGCGTTATCTGCAGAGGAATTAGATGTGAGGAAGCACCTTTAAAAAACTAAACGAGAAGAAGTAGTAGATTTCCTGCAAAAACTAAAACACCAAAAATAAAAATAAAATGTTTTTGAAAACAAAACTTAAAATTTAATAAAAAATATAAGTACTTCGATCAATTGTAAAAATGTATTGATAAAAACTAAATTTCCATTGAAAATTGTTGGTACAGCAAGTAAAAAGTGATTGAGCTCAGATTAATGACCATCTAGATGACATCTACATGAAACACTAAAGCACTGACATGCATGTCATGCATTTAATTTATAATAAGATTTTAAAAAATACAGATCTCTTGGGAATCACTGTGGTAGATTAAGGAAAGACAAACTGCTATTAACAATGGCGTCAATAAACAACTTGCTTGGGTTCATTAAAAGGCTTCAAAATGTTATCCAAATACATAATTAATATCACAGTATGTACATGTCAATCACCAAGGAACCACAGTCTATGATTTTCATAAAAAAAACGGAGTTGAAGATCTTGTATAATATATACAGTGAAGCAGCTCTCTCTACAATCCACTTCTTTCATCAACATCATCCTTCATCTTTCTCTTCCTTTCTGTTTAATAGTGTTTGTTTGATGATGACCCATCGGTGTGTTTGTGTGTTATATGTTTGACAGTGTAAACCTGGATACAGAGAGGAAGAGAAAGATGGAGGATGATGGAAGAAGAGGTCAAAAATGGCCAACTGGAGGCCTAAAACTCAGAGATGCAGTATAAGCAAAGAATAAAGAAGAAGAGAAATAAAAAATAGTGAAGCAACTCCGATACAGACTCAACAGTGATTAAATACATCAAATTTAAGGATATTTCTCTGTGATGCATTTAAGAAGGAAACAAACCAGAGTTTACTGACACATTATGTAGAAGTCTTTCGATTGCTTTGTGAAAAAGCCCACAAATCACCAGCCATGTGCTCACACAAAACGCAACATGAATAGGCAGCTTTTGAAAACGTCTTGGTTTCTAACGTAACCTCGGTTCCCTGAGAGTAGGGAACAAGTATTGCGTAAGTTAGCTTACACTATGGGAAAAACTCCTTTTCTCGAGAATATTGAAGCCAAATTTTGAAAACGCAGTGCAGACATACAGCTGAGCGCCTTAGCTCGCTCATTGGCTGTGCTGCGGCAACTGTACGAACCTATGGCGAGTCGGCTAGGATGCACGAACCAACCAGGTCGCTTCGCCCGCTAGTATGAGCATGGCTTATAGTTATATAAGCCCCCATTTTCGCCATAGAATTCAGGTTAAATCGACTGAAGTGATCCCCGGATCAAAGCACAATAGCACGGCGAGTTACGCAATACTCGTTCCCTACTCTGGGAACCGAGGTTATGTTAGTAATCGAGACATTCACTTTCGAGAGGACTCTCACATTGCGTAAGTTAGCCTAGCTATGGGAACCCCCTTCATAACGCCGTGCGTGCTGTAGGATTACAAATTTATGAAAATGTTTTCATTTAGGTTCCAATACAATAGTATATAAACGGAGACAGTTTCGTATACTGAATGCCGCATTTAAGGTTATGATGATGATGATGATGATATTGGCTGTGAAACAGTTTTCCAGCAAGAGAGTCCGGCAAAACCTGTTTTCTGTATCTGGCAGAATACTGCTCTCTATATAACCGGCTATTCCTGTTTCTCTGTAATGTAAACAGATTACTAAAACTTTGGTAGTCCCACTGTTTGAATAGTTATGCTGATTGGATTGGAATTGGTAACACTCTCAGTATAGGGCAGGCTCCTAAGCCTGTATGCCTCATTTACATGCTTTTGTTTCAGAGTGTCTCCACCTTTATGTAACTCCTCCCCCTTAAAGGGTATATGAACTACTGTATACTGCTTTTAGTTAGACTTGGGTAAGATTTTGGATGAAGCAGACTACAGCAAATAAAGAATCCTGCTTAAAAGATACAACCCCGAGAACTGAATCTCAACAAAGATCTCAACAAAGCTGACTGAGTTCCAGAACCAAGCTCAACAAAGATCTCTGACTGAGTTTCCAGACGGAATTTTTCCATGCAACGAACGATTTGGTGAGTTTCACTCTATTCAAAGAACCGCTGAAGACCAGTACAAATCTGTTATTCCTCTGCGCCAACAGAGAAGAAGTTAACAGACAGCTGTAGGGTTTGTTAACTAAAGTTATCCTCTAAAGTTGCTTTTAGAGATGAAATGTATCCTCTGTTTTTCAGGCAGGGAAGATTAACGTACATGTTAATACTGTTTACCCTCTGCTTTGCCAGGGAAATGTTTTATCCTCTATAAAGTAAAGAAGATTAGCATCAAGTGCTAATATAATGTACCCTCTGTTTTCAGGCAGGGAAGATTAACGTACATGTTAATATTGTTTTATCCTCTGCTTTGCCAGGGAAGTGGCAAAAGTTTTTTTCAGGCAGGCAAGATGTTAGCATAAATTGCTAGTAATTTGTGTATCCTTTGCTTTAGGCAGAGAAGGTTAGCATTAACAACAGTATTCTGTGTTAACGAGTGTACCCTCTGTGGATCAGAGAAGTTTTAGTGTCTGTTTGTGTTGGCAACAAAGAAAACGTCTCGGTTTACGCATGTAACCCTTGTTCCCTGAGAAAGGACACTGCGTCGGTTACGACACTAGGGGAATGCCCTTCAGCGTAGCGCATCTGAATTTATGAATGAAACCGAATCCAATCCTATTGGCGTTGCGTGATGACGTAGCGTGTAAAGGCATAAGCGGATGTGTACAAAAGCACGCCGGCACACAGAAATGTCCGCTTTTGCTATGAAGCAAGTGCTCCAGGCGAGGTGAGGTGTGGCGAACCGACGCAGTGTCTCGTTCCCTTTCTCAGGGAAAAAGACATAACGCTCACAACCTGGGACCCTGGGACAGAAACCAAGGCTTCTTCCATATTGATAGAGAACGAAGTCACCTGTGCGTAACCCTTATCATGCGGAACGGATTTCCCCTCGGGGAAAACCCCTTGGCTTTCAACCACCACTGCAAGGCCCTCATGTGTAGCAGGCCAGAAGTTATCACGCTGGACGCTGCTGCCATGAGACCCAACAGTCTTTGGAAGTGTTTCACTGTGATGGTGTTGCCTAGCTTCACCCTGGCTAGTGTGGTCAATATGGACTCGATGGGAAAGGGAACTCACAACAATGTTTAGAAGGAATGCAAGACTAATCCCCACAACAGAAAAAGGTGGTCTTGCTACTCCTTTATGAACAGACAGCGAGTTCAGGTCATTGTTAGGGGAGCAGATGGACTCCATAGTGACTGAGTCAGTCAGATTGGATTTGAGAAAGAAATTTGGTGTTCACCCAGAAAAAGTATGGTCTATTGAAGAATGCAAGAAGGTGTTAGGTGCATGTATCAGAAAGCGAAATATAAAAGGGATTATCTGCTGCCACCAAGAATTTAGCTTATCCATTGCACAAGAACAAGCTAGGTGTATTGCTAAGTTAAAAGAACAGAACAAACAAGTGTTCACTCAAGTTTCCTGTCTCACAAAAAAGGTGGGCCATAACAAGGCCTCAACCAAATGTGACTCAGAAGACCAACAGTCAGATGAGATTTATCCTGATTTAAAAGCTTTCTTTGAAACAGATGTAGCCATCCAATCAGAAACTGATAAGTCTGTAGATTCAGTAAAGGTATGTGTCGCAAAAAGATCTCATGGAATTGAGGGAACTGAAAGTGTTCCTCCCAATTCTTCTGTTGTCCAAAACCAAACTGTTGCCAAAGTGTTAAGACCTAAGGATATAGAAAAAATATTCCAAAGCTTACCTTCAGTACGCACAGATTTTTCTGAATTAAGAAGGGCATTGATCAGTAAAATGCGTCTTTACGACATGTCATTGGCAGAAGTCACACAGCTGATGTCACAAATTCTAACTGAATCTGAATTCAACAGTTTTGAGTCTGCTGTTACTTCTCAACTACAACATGTCAGAAAAGATAAACTGAGAGAGGGAGTTCTGAAATCGTTGAAAAACATTGTTGGACCAAACATGGACTGGGCAAAGATCACTGGTTGTGTACAGAAGAAAGATGAGAATGTTAGTGAGTACACTCAAAGATTTTGTCAGTCAGCAGCAGCATACAGTGGTATAGCTGACACTTCAGAGAAGGTGCTAGAAGATAATGGTCCCCTAGTTCGCACATGGTTTGATGGTCTGTTGTCAGAACATAGAAAAGCATTGCCTTTCTTAGACTTAACATGGTCCACTAGAACCATACAAAACAACTTGGAGAGGTTAGCTGCATGGGAAAGAGACTCTGATGTCAAGGCAAGAGTAAAAATTGCAGCAACATCTTTTAAGGTCAACACAGAGAATCAACAGAAACGCAAATGTTCTAAGAGAGAGGGCAGTAGTTGTCATTACTGTGGTAAACATGGACATTGGGGAAAAGAGTGTAGGAAAATCAAAAAGAACTTTAGAGAAGTTGACAAGGTTGCTCAGCTCCTACTCAGTCTGCTTGCTACTCTGAAGCAGCCCATCCCCTCGTCATTAAACTCGTTGGGCAGCTTGTTGATGTGTTAACCATTTGGGCTGTGAGTGCTTAATTTCCCCAGTAACTTACAACAAAGATGAAAGACTTATTTTTGTTTAATAGAACAAAAGGAAAGTGACGGTCTCACCCTTCCTTTGGGGAACACTAAGTTAAGTAGACTCACAGCCTTAAATGTTATGCTACAGCACAGGCCCTTCATCAGTAATGGTGTTAGGTCAGACTGTAAATGTAAAATGCCATCATGCAGTGTCCACACTGATGAATGAAACAAAAGAAACTTCTGTCACCTCCTCCCATTGGGGAAATTGGTTAACTACCCCCACAGCTCCGAACATTGTTTTACCGCGTGCACCAGTCAAGAACCCATCCTCATGTATGATATCTGAAATGACTGAGAATTTGTTAGAGGATGAAGGAGAAATGACTCACTGTTGTGTTACGCTTACATGTACACCTACGAGTGAAGTAAAAGAAACTCCCATAGAGAATTCAGAATTTGAGTTGTTTGTTGACGGTTCATCTCAAGTAATTGAAGGTAACAGATGAGCAGGTTATGCAGTAACGTCCACCACGGAAGTGTTAGCTTTAGGTCATCTTCCAGATCATTTTTCAGCTCAAGCTGCAGAACTAGTAGCCTTAACAAGACCATGCACACTAGCTTCAGGATCAGTTGCTAATATCTACACAGATTCCTGATATGCTTTTGGGGTAATTCATGATTTTGGTGTCATTTGGCAAACCAGACAGTTTCTAACTTCTGCTGGATCACCCATTAAGCATGCTGAATTAGTGAAAGATGTAATGTTTTCCATGAAACTTCCAAAGAAATTAGCAGTGATCAAAGTGAAAGCACATCTCACAACTAATACTACGGAAGCTAAAGGTAATGCTCATGCTGATATAGCAGCTAAACAGGCATGTTTCTATGCAACTGTACAAGTGTGTTCATGTAGTGCAGCACAGTAGACAATTATGCCTCCTGAATCAATAAATGATCTGTACAAAGACGTTCCTCTGTATGAAGCATGGTCCATACAGAGGAGTCTCAGAGTCTCCTGGTTTTCACTTCTGAGTTTCTCTACACTTAAGAAGAACAAGGTTTACAACATTGCTTAACAACTTCGCCCCATACTATAGCCTAGGGCCAAGCACCTGAGGCAAATAGAACAGTAAAGTTATGAGTCCTAATATAGGCCAGATCAGTAATGAGCCTCATATAGGGAAAATATAGGAATGGGCCTTATAAGGGGTCAGGCTCCTTCTTATATGGTATATAGAACTGTGTGTTCATGTTCACCCAGGACCAGTCAGACATCGGACCTTATAGTTGTGGAAAATGTGCTTAAACACTTTATTCATACGGTAAGAACCCTCGCTTGTAAAGCGGGAACTTCCATGTTATAAAACCTCATAAATGTGGACGGTGAAGCCCAGCCTGCCGACGCACAAATATCTTGAATTGGTATTCCACTCGACCATGCTCATGACCAGGCCATGCCTCTCGTGGAATGAACTTTGATGCCTATGGGAGAACGGAGGCCCTAAGACTCATAAGCCAGCGAGATAGCATCAACTATCCAACGTGACAGTCTCTGCTTCGTGACCGCGAAACCGACAGTGCGGCCATCGAAGCATAAAAAGAGCTGTTCTTACTGCCTGAAGGGGGCAGAACACACCAAATAGACTCTGAGAGCCTTCACAGGGCATAGAAGATTTGAGTCTCTTTCGTCTTCCGACAAAGGAAGAGCTGACAGCGAAATGACCTGCGCTCTGAACGGAATAGTGAGCACTTTAGGAGCATACCCATGCCTTGGCTTAAGGATGACTCTGGAGTCGTTGGGCCCGAATTTAAGGCAGGAAGCACTCACTGAGAGTGCTTGCAAATCACCCACTCGCGTGACTGATGCCAGTGCTAGCAAGAGAGCAGTTTTGAGTGAAAGAGGCTTCAGGTCAGCAGACTGAAGCGGCTCGAAAGGGGCCCCTTTCATGGCCTCCAGGACCGTGGAAAGGTCCCAAAAAGGTACAGAGGAGGTTCGAGGCAGCGCATGACTAGGTTGTTTCTTTCCAGCTGCTATGGCCGCCACATATACTTTGGTTCCGTGCTGTGCACCAGCTGGAGAACACTGACCGTTTTAGAGTATAAAGACGCCTGGTTGAAGGCGCTCTTGCTTCAGTAATAGTATTTAGCACCCTACCCTACCCGTTGATGGGCCATACATGGAGGGCCCACAAGTCGGGACCGGGATGCCAGATCGTCCCTTTCGCCTGTGTGAGGAGGTCTCTCCCCCAGCGGTATCAGCCATGGGGCTGATTCCAGCAGCTGTGTCAACTCGGAGAACCATGGCTGGTTCCTCCAGAGAGGGGCTATCAAGAGCACTGCACACTTGCTCTCCCTGATCCGTTCGATGACCTAGCCTCGTGACCAGCGGGAATGCATACAGTGGGTGGCGTTGCCAGTTCTGTCTGCCCTGTCTTTGGAGAAAAAGGCTTGGCAACGAGCGTTGTCTTCTGAGGCAAAGATGTCGACCTCTGCCTCGCCAAAGATGCTCCATATCAGCTGAACCGTTTGCGGATGAAGAGGCCATTCCCTCGGAGGAATATTGTCTCTAGATAGCATATCTGCACCCTGGTTTCAGAATGCCTGGCACGTGCGCTGCTCTCAGTGAGCGCAGGTTGAGCTGAGCCCATAGCAAGTGGTGTTTGGCCAGGTGTGAAGGTTGCTCGACCTGAGCCTGCCTTGGCGATTAATATAGGAAACCACTGACATGCTGTCCAACCGGACCAAGACATGGTGACCTTTTATGAATGGGAGGAAAGCTTTTAGTGATAGAGCGACCGCTCTCATTTTTAGACAGTTTATGTGCTCTCCGGGCTCGACCAAAGGCCGGAGATGGGCCTGCCCTTGTATAGGCCCCCCATACTCTGTTGGAAGCATCCCTTCGAGATCACTTTCCTCACGAATCACGCCCATACTCTCGCCGGACTGATACCAGTCGGCTGCTTTCCAAGGAGCCAGGGCTCTGACACAGCTTTGGTTCACTTTGATGCATAAGTGGCCAGATCGCCACGTGTGAATCTGAACACAGGGTTTCAACCAGCGCTGGAGGTGACGCATATACAGTAGACCCAGCTGGAGTACTGATGATGCTGAGGCCATGAGACCTAACATCCTCTGAAATCTCTTGAGAGGCGCGCAAGTGCCCACTCTGAACGATGCCGCTAGATGCTGGATGGTGAGCGCACGCTCTGACGTCAGCTGCGCTCTCATCTGTATAGAATTTATGACTGTTCCCAGAAAAGATGCTCTCTGGCTGGGAGATAGTACGCTTTTTGGAGCATTGATCCTGAGACCTAGGCATTCTAGATGGCTGAGGAGCCAGGATCTGTGATTTAATAAGCCGGATGGAAAACTGACACTGTAGGAACAGTGCTTATGTGCAGGGGTGCATAATTCATATTGGACACACAACCTACATTTATTACACTTCCAGTACGCGCCAGAGGGAAAGCTGATACTGTGGGGACAGTGCTTATGTGCAGGGGTGCGTACTTTATAGTGGGCACACAACCTACATTTATTAGGTTGCTCTTTTCGTGCTTTATTTTGGTCGCCGCAAAAACAGCATTTGTTTGCAGGTGTGCATGTTTCAAAACAGACTCATTAACTGCAATATTGACATTCCCAGCTGCCTGAACTAAATAGGGGACTGGGAGACGTGTAAAAGGCTTTTTGGAGGTTGGTCTGAACTCAAACACTCTCTTTTCCTTCCTGTCACCGTGGCTAGGAAGGTTTCCGAGCCTCTGGGTCCAACACAATCTTGTCGCAGAGCCAGGTCTGTGGTGCTGCGCAGGTCTCTGAAAGCTTCTGGTTCAGGTCCAGACTCATCCATCGAGCAGAGAAGTTTGGCCTGAAAAACCTGGAGGACAGCAATGGTGTGAAGGGTGCGAAGCAGCTTGGCCAGCGGAGGTGTAGGCTCTGCCAGCGAGAGCTGAAGTGCGCGGCAAGGTTTAGACGGGTGAGTCGCTTTAGCTTTCCAACCCACACACCTTTTCGCTGCACACGTTTGGCCGCCCACCGCTTCTTCGAGGGGAGGAATTACTTCTTTCTTCACAGAGCCGTCGATGGTCGAGAGCGTTGAGGAGTTGGATGTGATGAGCTGAATGTGGCACTTTCCACGAATTTGTTAGCTCGTCGTGTACTTCTTGAAAGAAGGGAGCTGGTCTCTGCTGAGGGGCCTGCCGGCGCCCCTGCAGGAACCAATAGTCTAGCCTGCTGCGCGTGGGGTCCTCGGGCTAAGACCACTCGAGCCCGAGGTCTTCAGCGGCCTTAGTCAACACACGGAGAAGCTCTGCGTCAAGACTGGTTCTCACGTCGTTCGCGCTGGTTTGTGTTGAGGGTGTGGGATCGGAGCCCGCCCACTCCTCACATTCGGATGCAGCGAGAGAAACGCTGTCATCCTTCTCGTCTGATCCCCCAAAAGAGACGAGACCGGCTGCTCGCTGAGAGGGGGACCGGAGAGGGGGTGGAGGCACGTGGGGACTGGGCCGGCGTGTGCTCACTCGTATTCATCCACTCTGGCATCCTCTCTGCGCAACGCTTTTTCTTGCGCGGCTCGAGCAAAGGAAAAGGGGGAGCGGGTGGCGCGGGGTAGTCGTCGGCGAAGGTGGCCAATTGAGCAAGCACTAGCTTTAAAAGGATATAGCATGCCGGATGGCACAGCAGAACTGCGGGCTGAAGGCAGTGTCTAGGTGAAAACCAGGAATCCGGCGTCCTCAGAGCTGCTTAGCAGGTGGCTTGTTCCGCTGAAGGCTTTTCGACGGCGGCGAAGAAGGCTTCTCAATCCAGAGGTTTAAGTCTGAGATTCTATGGCGAAAATGGGGCCTTATATAGCTATAAGCCACGCCTAAATTGGCGGGCTTGGACCTCTCTGGTGTGAAGTGACCTGATTGGTTCGCGCATCCTGTCCGACTCGCCAGGTTCGTGCAGTTGCCGCAGCACAGCCAATGAGCGCGCAAGACGCTCAGCTATGTCTGCTGTGCAGCTGCACTGCGTTTTAAAAATTTGGCTTCAATATTCTCGAGAAAAGGAGTTTTTCTCATAGCGTAAGCTAATTTAAGTAATATGAGAGAACTCTCGAAAGGGAACACTCATAAGCCACGTGTTCACACAAAACAGGACAACATGAAAGCACACAGCTAGTGGAAAACACAAGCTGTGTGCTACACAGCACAAGACAAAACATGACATGAAAGCATGCGGCCAATGTAAACATTAACCACAAGCTACACAAAACACAACACACGTGGAGCGTACGGCCCGAGCAAACTTGAAACCGCATGCTCACACGACACGACGCGCGAGAACAAGCGTATGCTCCTCCTGTGTGCTCACAACAGAGGACAAACACGCGGAGCATGAATGTCCGAATCCCGACACAGAACCGAAACCAAACTAGATAGATGTGCCGGGATCCAAACACCACGCCCCCCACATGTAACAAGGCATACATAGACAAGAGAGTACGCGGGTCGAGAACGCTCAAAGCCGCGCGCCCACTCAAAGACATGACAAAACAGGAGTGTCAGAGCTCTGTCACAAAACCAAGAAATAAACTAGACAGAAGTGACAGAACTCTGACACTGATCAAATTGGTAATGTGTCACATTAGAAACAATAGTGTTCATGCACATGCAGTGAATATCAACTTCAACGCCAAACTTTGATTTATCTTAGACTTAGGAATAAGGCACATAAGTCAATTTCTTTTTTCACCAAACCTTTTTGTTGTTTTTTGGAGCTCGACTGCACATGGTTACTGTATCACTCTCAGAAAAAAAGGTTCAGTGGAGTTCTATATAAATCCATGGGTTCTTTACTCAATTTTAAAGAACCTTAATGCCAAAAAGGTTCTATATTTAAGGATAAATGTCTTAACGATTACATAATACTGTAATAATGTATAATGGGTTATTTAAATTTTTCTAATTAAAAAGTAAATTTATGTGTATGGATGACCAAACCTGCAGAAATTTAAAATAAATACATCTATAAATAAATTATTAAAAAAATTATCCCAGGTTGGGAACCCCTAAAAGATTCTTTATACGAAGCGCCTGAAAGGAACCCTTTAAGGTTCTATGTAGAAGAGTGTAAGAGTGTAGTGTAAAAAGTCTGCTAATTGTCCATTTTATGTTTCATAGAAGAAAAAGAACAGCATAAGGGAGTGTAAATTATGACCATTTTCATTTCTTGGTGAACAAATCAGTAACTCTCTTTGGCTCAGCTACAAACCTCGGACAGGTAAGTCCACTAATGATATATTTGTGTTGCTTTACTATTTACGGTTACCTAGCTTGGTACACGTAGCCACAAGCGAAGCGTGGCAGTTGCTGGTGTTTGGATGTACAAATGAACACAAAGCTCTGCTTGAAGTGGGAAAAGAAAGGTGCCGGTACTCTCGTGCATTGGCAAATTATGACATTTGAGATTTCTACAGTGAAAAACAACACTTATAACAAAACTTGTTGTTATTTATTAACAACATAAATGTAGCCTATTAAAACAAGTCGTGCGTGTGTGAATGTGCGTGCGAAAACGGAACTCCTCCAAGTCTGCAAGTCCAAAAATTCATTTAGATTATTACATTTTATTTAATTAAATGCATTTATGGTGAGATTATTATATTTCATGTCAATCTGTGTTTTGACCACGAACCATGAGCTGTCACTTTAATTCACCGCGTGCAGCACACCAAAAATACACTCGGAACGATCTCTGAACTGCTGTATCCGCACAGCACCAGGAGTGCATTGACGGACCGCATGCGCGTGCTGTGTGAAAGCTCGAACCTGTTAACATGGGTGCGGAAAAAATACGCACTGCATACGCACTGCAAATGAAGTATATCAACGGGCGTGACACTGGCGCTTTTTCTGTCAGTGGTCGAGTACCGGCTACATGCGAGAAGTAGCGGTATGCAAGAAAAAGTGCAGGTACGCTTAAGAGTAAAATGTAGAAGTGCCGGTACTGCGTACCGGTGAGTACCGCCCCACTTCGAGCACTGACACAAAGGTATTTTTTTAGTTCTTTCATTCGAGCCTCAAAGAACCAATGGGTTATGTGAATTTCTGATGTGTAATTGTTCAAGTTCAGACAGATAATCGTTCTCTCAAAATCGTTTATGAATCAGTAAATCAAGCCAGTGACTAAAAATATCAACTTCACATCTTTTCTCTTAGTAGGATGAAAATAATCATATTTAAACTGTGATTAAAATATATACAGAAAGCAATCAAAAGTAAACCCTTTCCAATCGCCCAAGCTGTCAATCGTACAGTGTGAGTTTATCTGGATACTTGACAAAACTCGTTATGAAATCAGTGACGCTGTTACACTGCACAATGAAGCTCTTACTGTATTTACATCATGTTTGCATTGGTGAAAGCATTAGTGAGAGTGCAGAAACTGCGTTGTAATGATAAGATCTTCATTCACACGATCAACAGTGTGTTATCTGCTCAATCATCACTGCAACATTTTATGTGATGGGAATAGGTCTAAATACTTTAAAAACTTCTCATGATTCGTTAATCCCGATAGCTGTAATAGTAAAAACGTATAATAGCTGTAATAGTAAAAGTTTGCGAGAGAGTTCCACATGTAATGCTATTAATTTCATATGCACGCATGTCAGCCAATCACAGCAGTGGGCGTTTACACTGAAGTCTCACAGCAGACACGCCCCTTCAAACAGAGCATTCAAGTCAGAGGCTAAAATCAGGCTAGGAAAAATGCCTTTAATTTCTAAATTATGACAATTTTTAATCTAAAAAACATACTAACATCACAAGGGCAAACCAGGAAACATTATAAAATAATAAAATAATCCATGTCATGGGACCTTTAAAACAGACTCACATTTACACTCCTTCACAGTTTTGCCTTAGAGCAGGGAGTTTACCAATGTTCCCATGACAATAAAGTTTGAATACAGCATTTAATGCAAAACCCAGGGGAGTTAACCTTTGATTGAGCAGCTGTAAACCATATCAACTATTCACAACCTGTTTTATCGGTTCCCCAAAATGATCAAGTTGGGAGAATTAATTTTTCAACCCAAAGACAGATGGCTAGAAACCCAAAGCCCCAGAACATGTCTAAATAAGTGCATGCCATATCCTCAGCTCGAGTGAGTCTTAAAGATAAAAGCTTCAGATGGCTCAGGCTGAACGAACACGCTGAAACCGAGGCCTTTAATGGACCCTTCAGACCAGAGCGTGTTCCACTGGGGTTTTTATGCTGTGGTTTTATTGGAACTATGAATATGATTTTGTTATGGTCCAAAAACAAATCACAACGTTGATTGCTTTAGATTCTGGGGCCTTCTTTAGGTTTTGCTGGACAGCTAGAGGCCCGAGGATGGCGTTTATTATCTGCTTTAAATGGCTGGAAGACTTTATTGTCTAGAAACACAGCATGCAGATCCAAACTGCCCCAAAGGATCCTCGGTTTGCGCACATACACACACATAAACATTTAATAGCCATATAAAGCTCACTGCATGCAGAGATTTTAATTTAGGTTTTTGTACAATTAGTAAAACAAATTACCACTCACTGTGTTTGATAACAGTGGGTCATCTGGACTTCACTTCAAACCATTTGCTCATTGTTTATCATCATCTTGCATCTAATGAGAAAATTACAGAACACAACTTTGATAATTATTTACTAGCTTTAAAAGCATGTGCACCTGCATATATATCAATCACAGGTACCGTATTACGACTCAAACAGCATCATTTTTACAATACAAACAAACTCATGCACTCAATTACACTCATAAGACTCAAACTCAATACTTATCCATAGTCAAGTCATCCTCATATATATAGTGCTTTTAACAATGTAGATTGTTTCAAAGCAGCTTTACAGAGATAAACATCTAATTTAAGGTAACAGAGATTGGTTTGGTTTTATAGTGGTTCTTGAAAAATGTTTTTTCCAGCTAAAGTTAGTTTTGATTGATTCACTTCCGTCTAAATGATCATTTGTTATTAAATTAGGGGCCGCTAAGACGACACCGTTCTCTCTAAACAGACTTTAAACGTGAACTTGTAAAAGACGCTGATGGCGTTCACATGCGCATTAAGAATTGATTCTATAGTTATGTGAGTTTGAATATATGTGCGCAGGTTTGTAATTCCTTACAAACCATGCCTAAACAAACTATTTGTCTTGTCTATAAATTTTGATGCAGAATTTTATTTAATCTTATCACTTTGGGTAGGTACGCGAACCGAAAAATTCCACAACGCTTTATCTGTAGAGTTGTGTAGGGATCCTCCATAGGGAGAGGCTAGTTGGCACTTCAGCACTCCATTGTCATCAGGTCCAGGCGAAAGTCCTTCGTCAGATCTGGAAACGGCCTGGATCCGGCAGGGAGCGGGAAAACCTCGGGATAAACAAAGACACTAAAATTAGTGTAGATGCCATTCTTTTTATGATGTAACGAGTACATCAGGATTTAAGGGAAGTGTTCCCAGTTCCGGCTGACCTAATCTAAGCAGCCTAATATTGAATTATAGAAGTCTATAGAGTGTTATGTGAATGCTAGGTCAAAGAGATGTGTTTTTAGTCTAGCTTTGAACTGACAGACTGTGTCTGCTTCCCGGACAATGTTAGGAAGATTGTTCCAAAGTTTTGGTGCTAAAAAGGAAAAGGATCTACTGCCAGCAGTCGATTTAGATATTCTAGGTTTTATCAACTGGCCAGAACTTTGAGATCGCAATAGACGTGAAGGACTATAATGCGTTAAGAGCTCGCTCAAGTACTGGGGAGCTAAACCATTTAGTGCTTTGTAAGTAATCAGCAATATTTTAAAATGTATACGATGTTTAATAGGGAGCCAATGCAGTGTTGACAGAACCGGGCTAATATGGTCGTACTTCCTGGTTCTGGTAAGAACTCTAGCGGCTGCGTTTTGAACTAGCTGTAGTTTGTTTATTAAGCGTGCAGGGCAACCACCCAGTAGAGCATTACAATAATCTAGCCTTGATGTCATGAACGCATGAACTAGTTGTTCCGCATTTGTCAATGAAAGAATATGACGTAATTTAGATATATTTTTAAGATGGAAAAATCCGGTTTTACAGACACTAGACACGTGACTTTCAAATGAAAGATTGGTATCAAAGAGCACACCCAGGTTCCTAACTGATGACCAAGACTTAACAGAGCAGCCATCAAGTGTTTTACGGTATTCTAGGTTATTACGTGTGGAAGTTTTTTGTCCAATAATTAGAATCTCTGTTTTTTCAGAATTTAGTAGTAGGAAATTACTAGTCATCCAATTTTTGATATCAACTATGCATTCCGATAATTTTGTGAATTAGTGAGTTTCGTTAGGTTTGGAAGAAATATAGAGCTGAGTATCATCAGCATAACAGTGAAAGCTAATTCCATGTTTCCTAATGATATCTCCTAAAGGTAGCATGTACAGAGTGAACAGCAGCGGTCCTAGTACTGAGCCTTGTGGTACGCCATACTGAACGTGTGTTCGATAAGACATCTCTTCATTTACTGCTACAAACTGATAGCGGTCAGATAAATATGATTTAAACCATGCTAATGCAATTCCACTAATGCCAACATAGTTTTCTAGTCTATTTAAGAGAATGTTGTGGTCAATGGTGTCAAATGCAGCACTAAGATCAAGTAACACTAATAGAGAGATACAACCACGATCGGATGATAAGAGCAAATCATTTGTGACTCTTATGAGAGCTGTCTCAGTGCTATGGTGCGGTCTAAATCCTGACTGGAAATCCTCGCAGATACCATTTCTTTCAAGAAAGGAACACAGTTGTGAGGATACTGCCTTTTCTAGTATCTTTGACAGAAAAGGTAGATTTGAGATCGGCCTGTAATTGACTAATTCTGTAGGATCAAGTTGCGTTTTTTTAACAAGCGGTTTAATCATAGCCAGCTTAAAGGTTTTTGGTACGTATCCTAGAGACAAAGACAAATTAATGATGTTAAGAAGAGGATCTATGACTTCTGGAAGCATCTCTTTCAGTAGTTTAGTCGGTATAGGGTCTAACATACATATTGTCGATTTAGATGAATTAACGAGTTTGCAAAATTCTTCCTCTCCTATGGCAACAAAATAATCAAATTTTACCTCAGGGAGACTATAATGCACTCCCTGATGCAATGCTGTAGTAGACGGTTGCATAGTTATAATTTTGTCCCTAATATTGTCAATCTTATAAGTGAAGAAGTTCATAAAGTCATTACTGCTGTGTTTCTTGGAAACTTCTGGGCTTGAAGCTTTCTTTTTCGTTAGTGTAGCCACTTTTTCAAATAAATACCTTGGATTATGTTTATTTTCTTTAAATAGGGTTGAAAAATAAGCAGATCTAGCAGCTTTTAAAGCCTCTCTGTAAGCAATCGAGCTCTCCTTCCATGAAATCCGAAATACCTCTAGTTTTGTTTTCTTCCAGTTGCACTCCATTTTTCTGGCTGCTCTCTTAAGGGCCCGGGTGTGCTCGTTGTACCACGGCGTTGGACTATTTTCTTTAATCTTCTTTAAGCGCAACGGAGCAACTGTGTCTAAAGTGCTGGAAAGGAGAGAGTTAAAAGTTTCTGTTGCAATATAAAGTTCTTCTAAGCTATCTGGGATGCTGAGACGATGAAACTGATTAGGAAGATTATTGATAAAGCAATCTTTAGTGGCAGAAGTGATAGGTCTAACATACTTGTAACACGGAGTTGGCTTTACAGCCTTGGCTAAATGTAATTTACATGATACTAGATAATGATCTGAGATGTCGTCGCTCTGCTGCAGAATTTCGACAGCATCAACATTGATTCCATGTGATAATATTAGATCTAGAGTATGATTACGACAATGAGTAGGTCCTGACACGTGTTGTCTAATTCCAATAGAGTTAAGAATGTCTTTAAATGCCAATCCCATTGCATCTTTTCCATTATCTACATGTATATTAAAATCACCAACAATTAGGACTTTATCTGCAGTCAATACTAATTCTGATAGAAAGTCAGCAAATTCTTTGATAAAATCTTTATGGTGCCCTGGTGGCCTGTATACAGTTGCCAGCAGAATTCTCAAACTTGATTTATCGTTTACATTATATATTTTTACATTAAGCACCAACACTTCAAAAGAGGTATATTTAAAACTAGATTTTTTAGTGGTTTTGAATATATTACTATAAATTACAGCAACACCTCCCCCTTTTCCTTTTAGGTGAGGTTCATGTTTATAACAGTAATCATGGGGGGTTGACTCATTTAAAGTAATGTAATCGTCTGGTTTTAGCCAGGTTTCTGTCATACACAGCACATCTAGGTTATAATCTGAAATCATATCCATACAATATGCATATGCATTTGTGAGGCCTGCTGATTGATATTGTTATCGGATTACGACTCAAACAGCATAATTATTACATTACATTGCAAGCGCAAGAATTCACATGCACTGTTCTAGTAAACCTACAGCGACCAACAGAAAGGAAACATCTCGGTTACTGGTGTAACTCTTGTTCCCTGATGGAGGTTTGCGCATTTTTGAAAGAAAAATATCCATATTTATAACTTTATAAACTATAATCGCTGGTTTCCGGTAACGGTCGTACGTGAGTCGAGTTCTGGCTGAAGTATGAGTATCAGAAGTATAAGTAGATTAAGTGATGGCTTATGTTACTGAAAATCTGCATCAGGTTATTAAAGGACTAGATTCCAGTTTTGAGTGGAGCATAGGCCACACCATCTGCAATTTTAGAGCTCCTGCCAACACTTGGCACTAGTTCAAGTGTACTTAGACTGTAAAGGCTAAAAAGGGAATATCCATTTAGGAAAACAAAATGTTGATCGACCAACCTAAATAGGGTGAGTGTCACGGTTATGTTCATCTGTCCTGTTGTTTTTTCTGTTTTTCATTAGTCATGTGTCTTCCTTGTTCAGTTTTCCCGCTCCTCGTTAGTCTTCAGTTGTAGCACCTGCGTCTAATCTTCGTCATTTCATTCACCTGTGTCCTGTTAATGTTCCTTTGTTTGCCCTTGTATTTATCCCTCATTCTTGGTCCGTTCTTGTAGATGTATAGAGTGTTTTTGTGGTTCCTGAGTTTTTTAATTAAATCCTGTTTCCTGATCCTCCTCGTCTTCTCGTCCTTTATACCACGTAACATAACAGAAGAACGGACCCAAAACATACGATGGATCCTGTAGTTCAGCTCATCCTTTTGGCATGACGAGTCTCTTCTCGTCATGCCTGGCCAGCCTGATCTTCATGTCATGCCTGATCTTCACATCACACCTGATCAGCCCGATCTTCACGTCAAACCTGATCTTCACATCATGCCTAATCTCACGTCATGCCTGTTCAGCCTGATCTTCACGTCATGCCTGGCCAGTCTGATCTTCACGTCATGCCTGATCAGCCTGTGCTCCACGTCAGCCCTGCCGAACCAGAGCTTCTTAACATCGGTCCTGCCGAGCCTGAGCTTCTTGACACCAGTCCTGCCGAGCCTGCACTTCACATCAGTCCCACCGAACCTGCTCATCACGTCATGCCCGCCGAGCCAGAGACTGTTCTCGTCATGCACGCCGAGCCAGAGACTGTTCACATCAGTCCTGCCGAGCTTGCGCTTCACGTCAGTCCTGCCGAGCCTGCGTGTCACGTCATGCCCGCCGAGCTAGAGACTGTTCATGTCATGTCTGCCTCACCCGAACCCTCATCTCCAGCCAGGGGGGCCCCCTGAGCCAGTCCGTGAACCTGTCCCTGTCCCTAAGCCCATAGTTCTGCCCTGGGTATTACGTCTTCACCGTGGCCGCCTGAAGGGCCGCCTCCGCCACGGCCGTCCGAAGGGTCGTCTTCGCCACTACTGCCCGAAGGATCATGACCGTCTGAAGGGTCGTCTCCGAACTTGCCGCCTGCACAGTATACATGCTTAATGTGGTGGTCACAAATCATAGAATTCAAAGAGGTAATTGAATTTCCTTCAAATGTCTGTGACATTAAACCAGATGTCACCAAATTCCACCAAATTCAGGTAGCTAGATATATAAAAGAGAAAAATAGAAAGCAAAGATTGATGATTAACATGGTGTCAAAATAAATATTTGCCACTTATACGTACAGATTAAAACAAGCCTGGCACGTATCGAAATGCATTTATAGGTAAAAAGTAAGCTTGCATAGCTAGAAGCATCTACATTCATATATTAGCAAAGAGGATGTTTGAGGCCTAACATAGCACTCGAATGCTGTGAATCCACACACACACACACACACACACACACACACACACAAGGCATGGTCATACTGCCAGAGCTCTTGAGACTCAGTTCACTCTATAATGAGGCGTCAAGCTCCAGCATTACTAATGCAAAGCCCCCAGGTAATAACTGTACACTGTTCCACATCTCTTCTCTTCTTTTGCACCTCGAGAGCCAAGCAGAGATGAAACGCTGTTCTATATAATGAATGTGTGTGTATGAGCAGCAACTGGGCAATTATGTGTGTTACCTCGGTTTCTCGTGGCTTGTGTTGCGGTGAGTTTCCTGCCGTGGCGTCACACCAGCCCGTGTAATTAATCAACACTGGATCACACACACACGGTGCATGAAGACAGTAGAGATGGACCATCTGCCCTGGAGTATGTGTGTGTGTGTGTATGCGTGTTCAAATACACTTAGTGTAATGTTAGTGTGTGTTACTTTGTTACAAAACCTGTGCTGTCGACATGCAGGTGTCTACTAAGGCAGCATACTAATAGGGATAGGTATTGTGAGAAGAAAGGTAATGATTCAGGATCTGATTGCACTTAAATGATTTAGTTTTCTCAACAATTCCATTACTCAGTCTTTCATTACTAGAAGACTAATTGGTCCTACCTATGTATCATATGTATGTATGTATGTGTGTGTGTGTGTGTATATATATATATATATATATATATACATATACATATATATATATATATATATATATATATATATATATATATATATATATATATATATATATATATAAATTTGTCAGGCTGGCGGCTGATGTCAATATATATACAGGTCCTTCTCAAAAAATTAGCATATTGTGATAAAGTTCATTATTTTCCATAATGTAATGATAAAAATTAAACGTTCATATATTTTAGATTCATTGTACACCAACTGAAATATTTCAGGTCTTTTATTGTTTTAATACTGATGATTTTGGCATACAGCTCATGAAAACTGTATCCTGCATTCCTATCTCAAAAAATTTGCATATCATGAAAAGGGTCTCTAAACGAGCTATTAACCTAATCATCTGAATCAACTAATTAACTCTAAACAGCTGCAAAAGATTCCTGAGGCTTTTAAAAACTCCCAGCCTGTTTCATTACTCAAAACCGCAATCATGGGTAAGACTGCCGACCTGACTACTGTCCAGAAGGCCATCATTGACACCCTCAAGCAAGAGGGTAAGACACAAAGAAATTTCTGAACAAATAGGCTGTTCCCAGAGTGTTGTATCAAGGCACCTCAGTGGGAAGTCTGTGGAAAGGAAAAAGTGTGGCAAAAAAACGCTGCACAACGAGAAGAGGTGACCGGACCCTGAGGAAGATTGTGGAGAAGGACCGATTCCAGACCTTGGGGGACCTGCGGAAGCAGTGGACTGAGTCAGGAGTAGAAACATCCAGAGCCACCGTGCACAGGCGTGTGCAGAAAATAGGCTACAGGTGCCGCATCTCCCAGGTCAAGCCACTTTTGAACCAGAAACAGCGGCAGAAGCGCCTGATCTGGGCTACAGAGAAGCAGCACATGTCGAGGAACATGTCGAGGAACAGGAACAGTTCTTGGAACAGGAACAGGTCGAGGAATAGGAACAGGTTTGGGCCAGAGACGAGGGCTCAGGCGTGGCGGTGGCCATCTTGGCCAGAGACGAGAACTCAGACATGGCGGTAGCCGTCTTGGCCAGAGACGAGGGCTCAGGCGTGGTGGCGGCCATCTTGGCCGGAGATGAGGGCTCAGGCATGGTGGCGGCCATCTTGGCCGAAGACAAGGGCTCAGGCGTGGCGTGAAGCTCAGGCTGGACAGGCATGACGTGAAGAAGCTCAGGCTGGACAGGCATGACGTGAAGAAGCTCAGGCTTGACAGGCTTGACAGGCATGACGTGAAGAAGCTCAGGCTTGATAGGCTTGACGTGAAGAAGCTCAGGCTTGATAGACATGACGTGAAGAAGCTCTGGAAGGATGGTCTCGACGGGACGAGGGTCTGGAAGGGTGGTGGCCATGACGGAACAAGGTTCTGGATGGTCTCGATGGGAACGAAGCTCTCTAGATATCTGAAGATGGCCTCTCTCCAGTCCAGTCCTGAGATATCTGGGAGCTCTCTGGGATTTACAAAGTTCGCCCCAGTCGGGACACCGCTTTGATGATTTTATCATTCAAGGGGCAGGTGACTGCGAGATGACAGAACCCTTCTGTGTATTCAAAACAGATTGCGGCTATTTTGAGCCACCACCGCGATCTGTCCTGCAAGGTCAAAACTCATTGTTTCTTGTTATCCGATCTTCTGTCACGGGTGGTTGCAGGAAGACAGAACAAGATGAGGGTATCTTTTCAACATGAAGTTTTTTTGATGATCAAAAATAAGACAAAGAAGTGCAGTTCAGCAGACTGATGGGAGTATGTAAGAAGTAAGTATATTTTACAAAAACAAACATAATGGAAACAGAACGATGGAAAGTCTCTCAAGAGAAACGAGGACAGATAGAGAAATAGTTTTAAACTGCCTTGTGTTTGTGTAAAAGTAATTCAGGTTCCAGCTCTACACATAATAAGGGAAATAGACAGACAGACAGACTCCTGGATGAGGAAGGTGCATCAATAGCAGGAAAAATCAGGCTGGGTTTCCGATAGCTCCTCTCTGAGCCTGTGGGGAAAGAGATCAGAGTTTTTTAACGCTTTTAATCAATGTTTATACTTAGATACAGATCAATCAGTCGACCTTCAGTGTGTTTGTCAGAGGTACTATCCTTCCCTGAGCGCAGGTGGAAATAACACACTCAACTCTTTACAATCCAGGTGACATCTTATTAAGTGAAATTAACGCTGCATCACTCTGTGGTGATGTCTTTATCCCTGAGCACAAAAATGGGTTTCAAATGGTTTCCAAGCAATAAAAACCCAGCAACAAGTTTATAAAATATATTAGAATTTTAAGATTTAAAAAAAAGTTTTTTTTAAGAAAGTTAAGATTGAATTAGCCGCATTCAAAATCTGATTTATTCAATTATTATGCACTGGGACACTTCACTGTTCACTGCATTGATTCTGATTTGACTTTGTTTGGAACTATTACCAGAGCAAAAATAGATGACATAACTGCCAGCATTGCCTAAAATGTAAGATACTCTATGTTATCGTGTTTAATATCAAAGCAATATAACACTCACGACTCACGTCTGTTACAGGGATGTGCGACAGAATTTAATTGAAAATGCCTTTTAAATTAAAAAATTTGATTCCTGAATTGAAAGGCAAACAGGATACAGGATTGCAAGATGGATGGATGGATGGATGGATGGATAGATAGATACTACAATGTAGCATGGTACTGTTTAAAACATTTATCTTAATGCCTGTATTCCATTCTTAACATATAGACCATGCACAGTTTACATAGTGCATACTACAAACCGAGCATCTGCCCTAAAAAAATAGTAAACCACCAGTTAAAGGAATGCAAAGAGAGCACACTAATCTTTTTTTTTTACATGACCCAGTTTATGAAAACAGGGAGAGCGGTAGAGACAGAACTGGGTATGGATGGACACTAATTATTCAATTTCAATTCTGAGGATGGAAAAATAAGAGAATGATTCAGATCATTCCCGTTATTACAGTCCATTTCAATTTGCCTCACACAAAAGGAGCATTAGTGACACTAAAAACCAACATGAATTATGCAAATAGCAAGCAGAATATTCCAAAACACTGGCTTTCTGTTGGGCAGAGGTGGGCAAATATTAATTTGGCTCATGAAAAGTGACTCTTATGCTGCTGTGAGAGCTCTTTAAACAGTTGGTCATTAGAATGGAGTAAATATTGGCAAGAATAAATATAATTTTCCTAGCAAATCTCAAGATAAGCATTAAAACTTGGGAGTGTCATTCATAAAACAGTGTGGACTTTCTTTCATTTATATATTTACATACACACAGTTTGCAGTTATGATAGAGACCATGGTTTTTAAATTGATTGATTTTAATATGTTCTACAACTAGTCCTTGCCCTCCAAACCTGTCTGCATTTTTACATTTCCATTATTTTTATGTTTATTAAGAAGTTTCCTCATGAGGACCGTTGGCTGCTCAACACAGTGTAGCTCATTTCAGGTATTACTATCCTTGACGGAATATTTTGTCACATACCGTGTAAAATACATGCAAATTTGAATCACACACAGGTTTATTTTTTTCTAATATCTAATGAAGATATTCATATAACTTAATAAAAAATAAATTTAATACAGATTAACATGTACCCTACAACTGCATTCTTAAAATTTTAAAAAACAAATACCTCATATTGAAAATGTCCCCAGATGTGATATTTAGCTCACTTTTGGGGACAAAAAGTGCATGCACACACTCTCTCACACACACACACACACACACACACACACACACACACACACACACACACACACACACACACACACACCAAAGAGCATGTCTCTGATGAATGGACTCAGGCATCATGACTGGTGTTATGCAACATTCACAACACTGTTTTCCGAGAGAGAGGTCACACCCGTGTTGATGCTTGCGACTGCCTGCAGTGGACCTGCACATCTTCTCGAATCAATCACATGGAGCCGCAGCGCCGGGGGACAGGCTTTCCTCACCCCCGCACATGGAACCTCAACGTCCACACATCAGCGCTCATTCCCAGTTCTCTCGCTGCTCACGGACAGAGCGACACGCTACACTACACACTATCTAACTGTCGCATCATGAAAACGCTGACTTACAACATCTCAGACAAGTGTGAATTCATCATGTTGTCAGTGATTCAGTAAATCAAGGGATCTGGAAACAATAAGTTGATACTGACATTTTGGTGAACCTGATTTCACCAGGCACAGCATGTTCCTGGAACAACATTCCAATCAACCAATCAGCCTTGGGAGACAAGTTTATACAGTTTATGTCAGTTTTAGGCTTATAACAGGGTTAGGTGTTTCTCCAACTCCACGAAGGTGCTTCGTTATTTCCGTCTGATTTTGTCTAGACAAGAATGTTGTTCCAGTATCAACAAAAAATGTTGACCCAGGGACATGTCTTACTTGGCAAAATTATAGGTTACCTGACATATAGACACACAGGCTCTCATTTACAAAACAAAAGCACGACAGAAATTGGGCGTATGGTCGTTTCCACGCAAAACTTGGAATTAATCATTATGGATGTGAGCAGGGGCTATGATGGCGTCCCCTTCCCGATGTGCCCTTCAAGGGAGCAAAAATGCAGTTTGAAATTTGCCCTTCCTCTTCTTGGTCGGGTTACATTTCTCCGTGTCGTAAACTTGTGGGGCAAAGCTTCTAAACCATGAATTTTTAGGAGCGTGATTTTCAATGACGATTTTCTTGAGCCACCACATTTATCAACGTACGCTCATTCATAGGATGGAATTGGCAGCATACGAATGTTTCATGAATCACAAGTGAACTCTGTCGTAAGATGATTTTGGATCTCGTATTTTTTTATTTTATTTGGGGGTTTTTTCAATTGATTTTTTCAATTTATTTTATTTATTGGGAATTGATTGGATGGTTGTGGTTTGCTATTGGTGGATCTCCTGTGAGCGACAGGTTGTCCCGCCCTCGCACCAGTAAACACATCATCAGAGAATGTGTGTGTGCGTGTGTGTCTGTGTGTGTGTGTGTGTGTGTGTGTGTGTGTGTGTGTGTGTGTGTGTGTGTGTGTGTGTGTGTGTGTGTGTGTGTGTGTGTGTGTGTGTGTGTGTGTGTGTCACATCTGATCAGGCACAGCAGAGGAGGGTAAAGAGAGAAAATTAAAGAAGGGAATATAGGAATAAAAGAGCTATGGACAAATAAACAAATGCTGCCTTCATTCCCACAGCCCCACATACAGTAGATCACAGAATAATGTAGATCAAAATCTTTAAATGGTACCCACGGGTACATTCAACTGCATGGAACCAGTGAAAAATCGAGAAATTGTACTTCTAATCTGATTTGCTTGCCTCTTTATATAGTTGGTTTGCAATGGTTAGCTGTACGGCTCTGTGAAGTCATGTTAATTTGATTAGACACTTAGATTTAAGAAATCAACAACGCTGAGATATAAAAAATTCATAATGCTTGTGAGAATTCATTAACATTCATTAAGGACAAAGAAATTTAATTATTCTTCCTTGAACAATGACAGTGATTAAAGGTTTAAAAAAAAGCACCAGTGTGTTATTGTCAGAAGCTCAACTCAAACAGCTAGATATTATTCAAGTATATCAAAACAAACATCCCACCAGATTATGTTGGTCCTTCATCATAGAGTTGGAGATCTATGTTATAGATCTATTCCAAGGCTTTTCAGCATGTTCTTTCCATTAAGGAGACACGAACGAGTTTATGTAATCAGAAGAAAAAGACATCACATCTTTTCTGTATTAAAAAAGGACAGAAGTTAAACAGTCATTTTAGGAAATTTCACATTATATTTTAGTATTTATGAAAACAATTAAGCCATAAAATGATTATTAAGCCTTGTTTTATATGTAGCAATACATTTGAAATTGGAATGTGACAGTGGACACGTAGATTCAACAGTGCAGATTAATGCAGCGTCGGATGTGCTCCAATTTAACATGCTTATCTAAACATTACTCTCCCCCGAGTCTTTAGAAATGAGTCCTGAAGGCTGGATGAAATCTCTTTCGAACATCTGTACAGAGGCACAAAGGCTAATGCCTCAACCAGATGGCTTTTCTAACACTGCAAAAGCTTCGAAAGACAGATGTACACGTCGTAAAATGTTAATCGGGTGACTCTAAACTAGAGATATTTATACTCAATAAACATGAGGACCCATCAGATGTGTTTTACATTTTACAGATGTTTTGAAATACGGTTGGCGTTCTGAAACGCTGCTAACGTTCATTCATACATTTAGCCGATCTTCCAGCTCAAAGGTCAACTGACTTCCATTTTTTCATGCAACTTGATCAATGTCATTTTTAAAGGTGATATATCATACACAGATGACAGACGACATAGAATACTAGTGTACTATAGTATATAGGCCTACTGCTAAATAAATATTATTCATCTTTTATTTATGTATTTGCTCTGAAATAAGGTGATGTTCTCTTACGAGAGGTTCTCTCGTATTGCGTAAGTTGCTTACGCTACGGGTAAAGTCATCTTTTCTCGAGATATGAAGCCAAAAATTATCCTTAATTTTGTATTTATTGTCAACGCAGTGCAGCAGCCAGCAGACCTAGAGCAGGCTGTCTAGCGTGCTCATTTGGCTGCCCTGCGGCAACTGCAGCAGCCTACCACTGAGCCTCGCGTCACTTCGCACCCTCTAAGCGTCATAGCCCGCCAGAATGAGTGTGGCTTAGCGTATAAAAAGAGGCTCGGAGGCTGCTTCCCTGATTTTCATCTCTTCAGCGAAGCTCTCCGCATCGCTGGATCCTGAGAGAAGCCACGGCCGTTGAAACCAGCGACCAGCAAGAAGAGGAAAGCGCCTGAGGAAGCCGGTCGTCTTCGCCGCCTTCAGCCTTCCGTGCCTGCTAAGCTATCCGGCGACGAGAATCCTTTGCTCTTTTGCTTTGCTGTGCGTGTTCGCCGCCGCGAAACTCAATTTCTAAAAGAGCGTGAGGCGTTTTTGTCAAAATGCCTCGCACTTCCTGTGGCTCGTGCCGAGCCCCGCTCAGCGCCGGAGACCGCCATGTGATCTGCGCTCTCTGCCTCGGCCCCAGACCACACAGCCCTCGCTCTTTCGTCGGGAGGCTGCGTCCACTGCGAAGAGCTTCCGATGTCGACCCTGCGGGCTCGACTCGAAGTCTTCAACATCGAGGCTGTCACTCCGCCCTCTTCTGGACCGCGCAAGGAGAAGCGCCGTTCTCAAACGCTACCGGAGCCTGAGGCCACAGTGAAACGCTCGCCGGAGCCCCTCCCTAGAGCTTCGCTCTCCCCTTCTCCGCCTCTCCCGGACGCGCAGCTGCCGGCTTCGGCCCTCACTGCCGTCGTTTCAGGTGACGAGGCGGAAGGAGACGTCGCAGGTGACAGCTGTTCCATCCTGGCCTCGGACAGTGAGGAGTGGTCGGGTTCTCATCACTCCGCCTCCTCCTCGATCCAGGAATCCGTCTGGACTCGGGCTGGCGTGGACGCGGAGCTTTTGCGCCTCCTGCCTAAGGCGTCGACCAGCTTGGCCTTGAGTGGTCACCGCCTAAGGAGCCCGTGCTTAACAGACTCGACGGCTGTTTTCTACATCGCCGCCGCCAAGCGCCTGCTTACAGGTCTGCAGCCTTTCCTGCAGGAGCTCCATACAGAGCTTTCTAAATCGTGGAATGCACCATTCTCTTCAACTCTCTCCAACGTGGACGGCGCCGCCGAGAAGGGATACAATTCTATTCCCCCAGTGGAGGAGGCGGTAGCAGCGCACAGCCCTCTGCGAGATGGCGCTCAAAGTCTGCCCTCCCGTCTAAAGCCTGCAGGACCACTTCAGCCCTTGTCGGCCGTTTCAGCCGCCGGACAGGCCGCGTCCACCCTGCACTCTATGGCTGTTCTCCAGATCCTTCAGGCCGATCTCCTCCGCGAGTGGGAGGAGAAGGGCTCAGATCCAGCTGGCATCACAGATTTGAGGAGTACGACGGACCTTTCCCTTCGTGCACAAAATCCGCAGCTCAGGCTATCGGGAGATGCATGGCCTCGCTCACCGTCACAGAGAGGCACCTCTGGCTGACGCTCACCGACATGAGAGAGTCCGAGCGCGCCGCGTTTCTCAACGCGCCGCTCTCCCCCACTGGTCTCTTCAGCCCAGCGGTGAACGGGATCATTGACCGCTTCTCCGAAGTGCAAAAGACCTCGCAGGCCATGAATCTCTTTCTGCCTCGATGCTCCAGCTCAACTGCAGGCCGCTCACGTGACCAGCCTCCTGCGCAAAGCTCTGCAGAGCGTCCAGCTCAGCCTCAACCTTCGCACCGACGACAGGGCGGCCGCCCTAGATCGCGCTCATCCAGCCATCACAGGTCCTCCTATCAACAGCAAGGAGAAAAAGACAGCTGGGTCCCACCGAGGCCGGACCACCGTCAAAGCTTTTTGCCCTAGAAAAGGCTACTGCAGCGATGTATTTGGCAGCCAACGAGCCGGTGATACAACCCATTCGCCTGCACACAACCGCCGTTTTTACGGTGACCCAGAGAAATCTCAAAAAGGGTATAATGTCTGGTTATCCAGCTCAGGCCGATGGTGTCATAAGTGTAGAAAATGTGCCCACATCTCAGCGTTCACCCCTACACACAAGCACTATACACCCCGTGTCTCTCGCTCTCACAGAGCCCACTCTCATAAAGCTGGCGAATGCCGCTCGAGTGTTAGATGTAGGAAACGTGCCCGCAACTACGTGCCCATGCCTACTCTCTGCCCGCTCTGTTGCACGGCCAAAGCAGCCTCATATCGGTCAGGTTATGAATGTAAGTTATGTGCCCGCTCACGAGCGCTCACGCTTACTAACAACTACCTCGCCCCAGGCGCTGCTCGCGTATCACAAAGTTATCGCAAAACGTTCCCCATTCAAAGCAATCGGAACATCACATATGAATGTAAGCTACGTGCCCGCTCACGAGCGCTCACGCTTACTAACAAACATTTCGCCCCGGGCGCCTCTCGCGTATCACAAAGCTATCACAAAACGTTACCCATTCAAAGCAATTGGGACGTCACATATGAAACAGGCAGCTACCGCTGTCAGCCAGCCGCCGTATTTGAGCACCGAGGGCGCGCCAGCCACGCCCATACCTCAGGTTCAGTTTCCCGAGCCCACGAAGTGCGGCGATCGGAACCCGGAGGCCATTCTGCCCCTAGCTGTACATGTAAAAACATGGGAAGCGATTCCAAGGATATCAGAGTGAGAATAAGACAAGGCTATTCACTACAGTTTGCTCGTCGTCCCACTCGCTTTCGAGCACGGACCGAGACGAAAGTGAAAGTGGAAGTAGCACATCTACTCCGCGCAGAAATAGCCAAACTGTTGAGCAAAGGGGCCATAGAACCGGTACCTCCTTCTCTGAGCGAGTCAGGCTTTTACAGCCATTATTTTCTCGTACCCAAGAAGGACGGAGCTCTCAGACATATCTTAGATCTGAGATATTTGAACAAAGCTCACATGAGAAGACCGTTCAAAATGCTCATGACCAGACAAATTCTCACGCAAATTCGCCCGAGGGACTGGTTTATCTCTCTCGATCTGAAAGACGCCTACTTTCAGATTCAGATAATACTCCGTCACAGGCCATTCTTGAGATTCGCCTTCGACGGTCAGGTACATCAATACACCGTCCTCCCGTTCGGCCTGTCTTTAGCACCCCGTACATTTACGAAGTGCATGGACGCGGCACTCGCCCCCTTGAGAAATCAGGGCATGCAGATTCTGAACTATTTGGACGATTGGCTGATTCTGGCACAGTCAGAGATAGAACTCTTATCTCACAGAACTGTGCTCCTCAGTCATCTGGAAAGCCTGGGTCTCACGGTCAACTGGACCAAGAGCTCATTACTGCCCAGTCAGTCACTTTCCTTTCTGAGGATAGAACTGGACTATGTGGCTATGACGGCTCGCTTATCGACACAGCTCGCACGCCGTGTTCGACACTTGGCCGCATCTTTCCAGAAGGGCAGAAAAACATTTCAGAGGATGCTGGGCTGTATGGCATCAGCTGCAGCAGTGCTTCAGCTGGGCCTACTGCACATGCACCTACTACAATGCTGGTTGAACGCTCGGGTGCCTCACCGGGTTTGGGCGTCCGGCTTCAGACAAATCAGAGTGACTCAGAGCTGCGTTTCAGCTCTGCAAGCCCTGGTTAGCGGCTGACTGGTACCAGTGGGGGGTGACGAAGGGGGCTGTCTCATACTGGAAGGTCATTTCGACGGACGCCTCCAACTTAGGTTGGGGCGCTCTCTTCGAGGGCAGACCGGTCTTTGGCCTGTGGTCAGACCTAGAGAAATGCCTTCATACTGTCTGGAGATGATAGCGGTCGAGAACGCGCTGAAGCGCTTCCTCTCATTCATACGAGACCACCACGTTCTAGTCCGGTCGGACAACATATCTGTGGTGTCCTACGTGAACCGTGAGGGCGGTGTCAGATCCAGGAATCTCTGTGATCTGACAGAACGCCTCCTCGTATGGTCTCAGCACTTACTGTGCTCTCTGAGAGCGGCGCATGTGCCAGGCCACCTGAACGACGGCCCAGACAGACTGTCCAGGGACAACGTTCCCCCAGGGGAATGGTCCCTGCACCCCCAGACAGTACAGTTGCTATGGCGCCTTTTCGGCAAAGCGGAAGTCGACCTTTTTGCGTCAACAGACAACGCTCACTGCCCGATGTTCCTTTCAAAGAAGGAGGACGCGCTGGCCCAAATCTGGCCCAGCTGCCCGCTTTATGCCTTCCCTCCAGTCTCACTGTTGCCACAGGTAATCAAGAGAATCATGGAAACGCGCCACTCGGTACTCCTTATAGCCCTGCGATGGGAGAACCAAATCTGGTTCCCAGAGCTGACGCGGCTGACACGCACAGCCCCTTGGCCGATTCCGGTCAAGGCACTCAATCTGGCATCCCCATCCAGAGCGCTGGTCTCTGCACATATGGTTAATCAACGGATACCCGTTGTCCTGCCAGAAGGGGTTATAAACACGATCACGCAGTCTAGAGCTCCCTCTACGAGACGGCTCTACGCGTCTAAACGGTCTGTGTTCTCCAAATGGTGTGCCGACTGAAATCTGGACCCACGAACGTGTGGGATCTGGTGGTTGCTTGGCTTCCTTCAAGTCGCTGAGTCGCTGAGTCGTGACCTGAAATGTCAACGTCCTGGGCAACTTTCCTCACGCAGCAGCCTTCCTATTAATATCTCTATAACCCTCATCAGAGAGATCATACAGAACTGACAAAATCAACCTTTCTAATCTCTCCGCCATTTTTTTTCTACCCGCTTCCGACGCTTTTCCCTGTCTAGTACGACGTCCGTTGGGTGCGTATTGCGTATTACGGAGCTGATTTCAACTGCCAGTGTGAAGGCGGCGTAAGCCACACCCATTCTGGCTATGATGCGTAGAGGGCGCGAAGCACCCTCACTGGCCGTGACGTCACGTGAGGCTCAGTGGTAGGCTGCTGCAGTTGCCGCAGGGCAGCCAATGAGCACGCTAGACAGCCTGCTCTAGATCTTCTGGCTGCTGCACTGTGTTGACAATAAATACAAAATTAAGGATAATTTTTGGCTTCATATCTCGAGAAAAGATGACTTTACCCGTAGCGTAAGCAACTTACGCAATACTCGTTCCCTCTACTAGAGAGAACCGAGGCACCATTAGGTAACCGAGTAAGTTTTTCATGTTCAACAGTCATTGTTGCAAAGTAGATTAAATACATCTAATGCAAAAGGTACATTAAATAAAGTAGCCTACATTTAAATACAGTAAAAAATATAGTTTAAAAAAATTATATATATAATGAATATATTTTAAAATATTGGACTATTAATTCCTGTGATGCAAAGCTGAATTTTCAGCATTATCACTCCAGTTTTCAGTGTCACATGATCCTTCAAAAATCCTTCTAATATGCTGATTTGCTGCTCAAGAAATATTTCTTCTTATCATCAATGTTGATAACAGTTTTTCTGCTTCATATTTTTGTGTAAACAGTGAAATGTTTTTATCAGGATTCTTTAATGAATAGAGTTCAAAATAACCGCTTTTTGTAGAGAGATCTTTTGTAACTGTGTATTTTAATCTTTTTTTTATCAACTTTAAGCATCCTTGCTGAACAAAATTGTACATTTTTGGAACGGTTGTAGATATATGGTATATGTGTTGCTTAATTTTATATCTTTATATATATATTTAATAAGGTTCATTGCAAATATATAGTGAATATACAACATGTCCAGCCTTACTGAATACTGCTTACTTTTTCATGCAACTTGATCAATGTGCATTTTTAAAGGTGATATATATCATACACAACTGACAGACGACAGTAAAAGCCCACTCGGACTTCATGAGTGTAACTCGACAACAATGAAACACACTGATGTTTGAAATGTTTATTGTTGTATAAACATTTCAAACATCAGTATGTTACATTGACTACGTTTACATGCAGCCAATAACCCGTTCAAAACCGGGATATTAGCAATAACCCGGTCACGCACGGCCATGTAAACACCCGGATTTTAAAAACAGGGATATGATACCTGGGGTACCCCTTTTCTAACCCGAATTTTTGGTCATGTAAACGCGTATCGGCATATCCCCATAATGATTTGTGTTCTGCGCATATTCTATTCGCAAGGAATCTTGGTCTTTTGAGTAGAGGCACTTGAGTTGAGTTGTATGCACTTCTTGGTGCATACAAAAACCCGCATGCAGTATACCGGAAGTAAACATGGCGAGACGCAGCACAGCATACATTTGGAGCGAGGTCAGTACCAGCACCAAAGCGCAAGGCGATCGCTATCTGCCCCGAACTATTCATTATCCGCGTGCTGCTGCTGTTGTTGTTGTCTTTGGATACAGGAAGAAGAATCGGAAAGGACGCATATTGCGTTTTAAGGTTGTCCGTATGTCCAGACGCTAACCGTGCGTCGCTGTTTACATCGGGATATTGCAATTCCATGTATACAGGAGTAAGTCCAGAGACTATTTATATAGAGACATGCCACTTCCTCAATCCTCAATACAACTATATAGGGAAAACCTGTAACGCCAAAGATGGCGGTTTGACTGTTTGAAAAGGCGGCAGATTTGATATGCAGTGTATGTGTGAATTGTGTAAATATCCCTAAGTCCTCCCGGAAGTTTATGGAGTTTTCCCACATATTGATAGCGGCTCCCTGATTCCCGCAAATTAGTTCAAATCTCCCGGGAATCTAGAGCGAGCGAGCAAGAGCTTGCATACTGTGCTTCAAACAGTGTAGTGCGCGCACGACAGAGAGGGAGAGAACCCTTGCGCATGCGTAGTGAAAGTATAACCTGTGGGGAAAAGGGCATTTTAAACCTTATTTTGGGGCAAAGTCATCAAACTTTTTCAGCGATTTTTATCACATTTTACTGCTGTTTCTATACATGCAGTTTTTATGTCCCGGTGAGCAATGAAAGTGCAGTTCTGACTCTCTGCCCATTCATTTAGATAGGAGCCTGGTCTTGTTAGTCCGAACTAGCTGCCCGGAGGCGTTGCCAGGATGGCGGCCGAGTGGCATGACTTGCCTAAAAGGACTTTGGTAACTCTCTCTGCTCACAAATGTAAACGGGTTATTCCTAATGTTTCAGAAACCCGAATAGTGACCTTAACCCGACTATAACCCGAAAATTGGCTGCATGTAAACGTAGTCATTGTTGTCGAGTTGCACTCGTGAAGTACAAGTGGGCTCCCGTTAGTTATTATCTTAGAATAAATACGGTTGCTTTACATTTTTAATTACATTTTTGTGTCTAATTAAATAAGTCAACAAAAAGATCTTAAAATTACGCATTATTTCTGGTTCATTTGTTATTGTGGGGCACAGTAATCCTCGCTGTGTGCTCTAGGCTACCACACATTTTATTTAAATAGTAAATAGTACATAGTTGTTACGAGTGGCAGCACAACAGAAGTGTACGAAGACAAAGATTCAGAACTCACGGTACAGGCAGGCAAAAACGCTGGAAAACACAAGAGAAACAACCATAAAGCATTTACGAGACAGGACAAAGAACTGAAAAGAACAGGGTGTATAAATAGACATGAGATAAATAATGAGACAACACTGGAAAACTGCACTGAACTAACTCAATGAAACATAACATAACCCTGACAATAGTACAAATACTGTGCACAGTATCTATATTTTTGCTTGGATGACCTACTGCCATCCATGCATACAAAAATGGACATCCACGTTTGTAGTACACTTAAAATATGCTGCAGAAATAGCATTATGGTTGTGTGCTATTATGATACTCAGTCATATCTTAATGGCTCCACCCACTGTCATTATGACATGAGAGTCAAAACATATCAAAACAATGTAATTCTGCTGTGAATACCTTGAAGGAGCCGACGAGATGGGCCAAAGCTTTAAAGCACAGCAGGTGCTGCATGAATAAAGGAATGCATATTCATGAATATTAGCATTCATTTGCATACATTGATAGAGCTTTCGTCAAATTAAGGTCAGTTTAAAGCAGTCTGGAGGTGAAACACCTAGAGCAGTAATAATAAGAGTTTACAATTTCCACCAGTTATGCTTAAAGGTATATTTTAACATATTATTCACAGTGTTGGGGGAAACACTTGGGGGAAACTGTATCTTTCCAAACTAGCTATGCATCATTTAAAGTAGCTAAAGCAATGTAATGGTTTTTGGTGTTAAATTACTTCATCCTGTCCCAGTTTGATATGCAGACAATTATAAGTAGTTGTAGGTCAATTCACGTGAAAAGTTTAACACTGTATCGAGGATGTGGTTTGTTTGACCAATCAGCCAACAAAAAATCTGTTCTTAGAATTTTTTGCTAACATTCCCATTAAGGTATGAAAATGTTTGGTTTTTTTAAATGTTCAAAAAGGACAGTTTTTAAAAGAAAAACAGTTTTTTAAGAACGTTTTTTCTTGGTTTATGTGAACAAGAGGAACATTCCATTCTATAATTTAGAAAAATGTTATGAAAACGTTATTTCTGAATGTTTTCTGAACGTTCAAAACGTCCAGTTTTTAAATATTTTAAGAACGTTTTTTCTTGATTATGCAAGAATCCTCCAAACGTTTCCCGGGAACATTGCTTCTATTCATCCATCCATCCATCCATTCTCCACACCACTTATCCTCTCTAGGCTCGTGCAGGTTGCTAGAACCTATCCAAACATGTCTGCATGCTGCATGTCTTTAAATTGTGGGGGAAACTGGAGCACTTGAAGAAACCACTGACACAGGGAGAACATGCAAACTCCACACAGAAAGGAGTCCTGGCTCAGCTGGGACTCGAACAGAGGACCTTCTTGCTGTGAGGTTACAGTCCTACAAAATGTAGTAGTACACTAAACTGTGTAAGAGTCTCTGGGAAGTACACAGTCCAAAACATGCAATCATAAAGAGCAAAGCCAAATGAAATCTGAGAGATTTCTGTCCCTCCATTGACTACACAACTGACACTTTGATGTTTCAAAAAGTTCATAAAAAAATCGTAAAACTAATCCATTTGAATTGAGCGGTTTAGTACAAACTTTCTGAAGAGACGGGATTG
This sequence comes from Siphateles boraxobius, assembly GCF_051911475.1. Taxonomy (NCBI): domain Eukaryota; kingdom Metazoa; phylum Chordata; class Actinopteri; order Cypriniformes; family Leuciscidae; genus Siphateles; species Siphateles boraxobius. Next base: position 16,809,423 of record NW_027508931.1, on the reverse strand, counting down.
CTTTATATGATGAACAGATTTAATTTAGGATTTTGTCCAAATATGAACTTTCCTCAACACACACATCAGTTTAGTAAAAGGAAGCTCAATCATGGTTGACGTGCGAGAACCAATGAGGTTCAATCTGGTGTGTTACTGCACGTTTGAGCTTCCGCAAGAACCAATGAGGTTTGTTCTCGTGTGTCAAGCAAGTACAGTTGAGCTTATTTTTATGTTTGCTGATCAATGTTTATATTTGAGGAAAAGCTTAAATTCAAATTGTTCATTATAGGCTAAAGTGATCAAGTCTCTTCAGGTCATTTCTTTATGAATTTTCTGAAATCTCTTTATAACTTTTCATTCATTGTTTAATTTAAAATGTCTTCATTTGTGTTTCGAAGATAATTGATGACGATTGTTTTGAATTAACCCTTTAATACTATTGCTAAAAAAAAGTTTTTTAGAAGCCTGCCTGTGGTTTAATGGAGCAGTGTGTATTTTCTGCACCACTAATGTCGCTAAACAAACAGCAAAAATAATTATTGTTTTCAAACAGGTTTCATGAACAGTCACGCAACAAACTCCATATCATTTGTGAGGCAGTGTTCCTGTGTCAAGATGCCCAGCTAACAGGGAATGTACCTATAAATTTAATTAAATTCCTTTAAAAGATTTTGTAAATGTTATTACAAAACGTTCTTAAAATACCGTTTATGAAGCATTCTTATATTAATTGTTAAAGCTGCAGTCCTTAACGTTTGGTGCTCTAGTGGTTTATATACAGAACTGCATGTGTCTTGAGGAAGAACATAGTAGCCGGAGCTACTTCTCTCTGTTTATGTCTATGACGAGTCACACAGCTACTGGGCTACTCCGCAGTGGTACGACCCGAACCAGTCTAAAATAGTCCCAATATAAAGACTTATTATAGGTGTACCGTAGTGATTCAGAATAATACAAAAACGCGGTTTGGAAAATGGATTCATGATGTAGTCGCTGATAATATAATTTCCGTAAATTTTGAACACAAAAAAAGTTACACACTGCAGCTTCTACAGAAACTAATTACATTTAGCTTACTCAAACACTTTACACCACTGGTTTTTGAAAGAAGCCCCTTATGCTCATCAGGACTGTGTTTATTTGATCAAATGTACAGTTAAAACAGTAATAATGTGAATTATTTGTACAATTTAATATAACCTATGTTTTAAAATGTAACTTATTTCTGTGTTGTCAAAGTGGTATTTTCAGCATCATCACTCCAGTCTTCAGTATCACATGATCCTTCAGAAATTATTCTAATATGCTGATTTGCTGCTGAAGAAATATGTATTATCAATGTTGAAAACAGTTGTGCTGCTTCATATTTTTGTAGAAACCGTGATACATTTTCTTCCAAGATTTTTTGATATAAAGAACAAAAAAACAGCGAAATAGAAATAATGTTTTTGATCACTTTTGATTTATTTAATGCATCATTGATGAATAAAAGTATTTAAAATAATTTCACTGACCCTAAAATTCTGAACAGTAGTGTATATTTTATAAGTTTACAATTACATTTACATTTATCCATTTAGCAGACACTTTTATCCAAAGCGACTTACAAATGAGAACAATAGAAGCAGTTAAACTAACAGTAGGACAACAATATGCAAGTGCTATGACCCCTCTCAGTTTAATCTTTTTAATTTGATTTAAAAAAAATATATAAATAAAAAATAGAATAGAAGAGAAAGTGTTAGTATTACTGGATCAAGTGCTGCTGAATAAGATACGTCTTCAGCAGTTTCTTGAAAGTGGCTATGGACTCAGCAGCTCTGGTTGAGTTAGGCAGATCATTCCACCAACAGGGAACAGTCATGGTAAAGGTCAGAGAAAGAGATGTTGTGCCTCTTTGAGATGGTACAACAAGACGACATTCACTTGCAGAGCTCAAGTTTCTGGATGGCACATAAGTCTGAAGTAATGAGTTGAGGTAAAAGGGAGGAGAGCCAGTGGTTGTTCTGTAGTAGAGCTTAGATTGGGCCCAAAAATTCTAGCCCGACCCGAGCCCGTGCACGTTGTGTCCGAGCCCAGCCCGGCCCGACACATTAACTGTAATTATCAGCCAGAGCCCGATTTAAACCCGAACATTTTTAATATGTGGGCCGTTATAACCAGGGGCGACGCCAGATCATGCAGGTGCTGAATGGGTACTAGACCAGGGGGGGAGCTGAGCAATGTTATATATATATATTATATAAATACTATTAATAAATGTGCAAAAATTGCCCACTTAATATTTAATATTCAATTATTTCAATTATCACAATGAAAATTTTAATTTTATTAAATTGAACAAGCACAACATTCAACATTCAATGAAATATTCTTAAAGTTTCATTATTATTAATAATGTTATTTCGACATATGTGACCAGTCACGGAAACTAGGGACACAAGTCGGTTCTGGGGCATTTTGAGTTATTCATAGATTCTGAGAGTGTAATATCCAAGCTTTCCAACGATGTGTAACATGTGGAAATCTGATAATATTTGGAGAAGTTGTGGCCATTTTAAAGTAGGCACTTAAAAAAGCTCAAAGAGGAGAAAACGAGCTAAAGATTGTGCAGTTCTCACCTGTCTCTGCTGCTGGGGGTGACAATAGGGCTCATTTACATCTCATTTAGATAAGCCATACCCCCTGTAAAGCTCCTCCATGTGCTTTACAGCTTTTTTTACACTTCGAATGAGTGCACTTCTGCCGCACTAGGCGAAAAACAATTGTGCTGCCCCTCTATTTGCAACGTACCAGCAACAACACACAAAGACCAATAATGCCATATAGCCTGCATATAACGCGAAACCAGCAACAACACATAAAGACCAATATGCCATATACATATAACGCAAAACCAGCAACAACACACAAAGACCAATATGCCATATAGCCTGCATATAACGCAAAACCAGCAACGACACACAAAGGCCAATATGCCATATACATACAGTATAACGCAAAACCAGCAACAACACACAAAGACCAATATGCCATATACATATAACGCAAAACCAACAACAACAAACAAAGACCAATAAGCCATAGGCCTACATATCTATAGCGCAAATAGTACGCAACGCTCGTGTGCCCAAAATGTCAACAATATTAAAGTTTATGTAGGAGGCAAATGCCTGCTGGCATTTTTCTTTAAGCAGTCATTTCTGCAATTTTCCAAATAATCACATTTCACCTCCTCAAATTACTGTTGCAAATCTCTTTACACCACTTTCTTATGTGCGTATACACACACAAATGAAATGTCCGCAAGCACATTATATCATCAGCAGGTTCAGCATCTTAAATAACGACTAAAGAGCAAATGAAGCTTAACTTACATTTCAGAAACACGCACGGCAGGCCTTCATCGCAGCAGCAAAGGTCTTAACTGCATCCTCTATTTCGATTCTCCGTCACATATGAAACAGCCAGCCACCGCTGTCAGCGAGCCGAGCCGCCGTATTGAAGCACTGAGGGCGAGCGCGCTGCGCCCATACCTCCGGTTCAGTTTCCCGAGCCCACGAAGTGCGGCGAAAACATTTTCGGTGTAACTGCCAGACGGTTCATCTCGTCTGCGACAATCTTTGCGGCATCCATCTTCATTGAATTTTGATATCAGAGAGAGCTGGCCAGAGCACAGCATAATAAGTAGCCATGTGGTTGACTTGGAGGGCGGGGGCAAAAGCGCCGGGTTATTCAGTATGGAAATACACACAGACAATGACACGCCACGCCCCTACTGCATGCTAGAATCTCCGAAAACAAGCCGATTTCAACCTCAAAATGTAAGCTTTTAAATATACCAATACTGCTATCTCAAACATGGAGAGGCTTCTTCGTGATTTCAGTTAACAGATTCTCCAAAAAATTGAAAATCACCAATTTTGAAAAAAAACTCTTCTTTCTCATTTTGCTCGAAAGTTGTGCTGCCGACTTGTGTCCCTGGTTTCTGTGACGGGTCACATATGTGTGCGTGTGCAACAAGCAAGATGTGCATTTGTAAATTCGGTGACAAGCGTGCCAAAAATTGATTTAATTTATGATGAGATGGCTCCAGTTCACGTGCTATGGTAACCGCGGCTCGCCGGCGCCTCCATGTCATGATTATATTGTCTGCTATATTTGATTCTTATTTATTAAATCCAGGCAATTGGTTGATGAAAAATGTATTAAAATTAAGATACAATTTATAGAAAACGAAATTCACTTTAAAGAAAGGCTTTCTACAAAACAGAACATAATGAAGTGGTCATGCCTGAACCATTCAATGTCTCCCGATTATATTGCGCTTCATCCTATCTATCTCTGTTCCCTTTCAGTCGATAACGTCGGACGTAGTCGACGCGACTGAAATGGGATCACGCTAGGGAGCCTATCATCTTCGAGTACTATTGAACGAGCCAATGTAATTGGCGTGCGTGATTCGCATCACACACTCCGCCCCCGCGGCGCGGGTATAAATACGGAAGTGGATGCACGCACTAGTTGCCTTTCGCTTCGGAGCCGATCGTTTGATGTCTCTGAGAGTGCTGTTGTCTACAACGAGCGAGTGTGTCGGTGTTCTTCAGGAAGACTCTCCCAGTGCTGGTGTTCTACAGCGCGAGTGCAGCGGTGATCGCGAGCTTTGAGCTCTCAACTGCTGTTTTAACAGCAACAAATTTCTAAATGTTTGTGTGTGTTGATGACTGGTTAGAGGGCGGAAAAGTGAGTGCTTCACTGTTTCAGTTCTCTGTTCAGTGTTGCCGCGGTCATTTCCCTGTGTGCTCCGGCACTGGTGACGGTCCTATTTTCTGAAAGAGCAACACGGGTGCGTTTGCGTCTTTTTCAAGATGTCATTCCGCCCGTGCGTTTCTGGGTGCGGTCGTTCCCTGTCTCTCTCTGATGGTCACAACTGTTGTGTCACGTGTTTGGCTTACAGCACGCTGAGACAGCTTTTGTGGACAGCTCATGTTTTCACTGAATGGGAACATGACTGTCGCAGTGTTGAGGGCGAGACTCGCCTTCGTTCGCGGAGAGCGAGTCCCCATTACCATGCCCCACCCTCGGGTGCTGTGTGGGATGGGTGACCGGAGGATAGTGTTGGATGTCCCGCCCGGTAACCATTCCCTGTGGGCTCCTCACTCCTCCCTTCCACTGCAACCACTGGAGCCTCCGGTGTTTTCTGCTGGTCCATCTGTAATGGGTGGGCCAGCGGTTTCACTCGGGGCTCCCCTGGAGGACAGGACGCCGATTGCAGCATCAGAGGGTGAGCTGACTTCTGGAGATGATGACTCGGCTGCATTGTCTCCCTCCGGGAGTTCAATGTTGCCCGAGCCGGATCCAGAATTATCAGCTATGCTGAAACGGGCCGCCGAGGCTGCCGGGCTCGAGTGGAACCTCCACCGTGTCCCGTTCAGTCTCGGTTGGAATCTGGAGTTTGGTATCTTGGGGCGGGCCGCGCTGGTTCTCAGCTCGCCGCCCCAGTGCCTTTCTTTCCCGAAATGCATGGAGAGCTTATCAGGTGGTGAACAGCATCTTTCTCTGCCAGAAACTGCCTGAATAGCTTTTCCCCCTCATTACCCTTGATGGAGGAACGGTGAAGGGTTGCGAGGTGTCCCTCCATTGGAGCGGTCTGTCGACACAGGTGCACCTGTGTCCGGCGGCCGCTGCCTTTTGGGGGGATCCTCGTCTCCCCCCTAAGGCCTGTGAGTTTCGTCCGTTCCGACGGGCAGAGCTTACAAAGCCTGTGGGCAAGCCCCTTCCTCTTGCGTGCCATGGCGTTGCTGCAGGCTAGGGCACCCATGGCATGCACGAGGGTAATCCAGACCGTGCGCTCATAGGTGAGCACCGCACTGCATCCGACCTCACCCTCCGGGGTACGGGTGTCGTAGCGTGCGTGATCGGTCTGGCGATGTCCACCTTGGTGGTCCAGTAGCGCCTTCGTTGGCTCAGCCTGGTTGGTATGGCGGATGCGGACAAGGTTCGGTTCCTGGTCTCCCCAATTTCCCAGGTTGGGCTGGTCGGCGACGCGGTGGAGAACTGCATCAAACAGTTCTCTGCCGCTCAAGCGCAGACGGAGGTCATCCGGCACATCCTGCCCCGGTGGCCAGCTGCTGCCTCCACCCGCCGCCGGTGGCAGCTCCTCCGCCTGCTCGTCGCCGTGGGCGTTCTCCGGCCGCCGCTCCTGCTGGCCCTCCGCAGCAGCCTCCACCCAGGCCTCAGCAGGGAGCCGGCCGCAGTAGAGACGCCCAGCCCGCTCCAGGCGCTGCCAAGCCAGGTGGCAAGCGACAGCGAAAGCATTCCGGAGCGGGCCGCCCAGGAATGGATGAGATGCTCTTGGAGTGGCACGATCACTCCCTCCCCCCGGGTGAGGGCCGGGTGGAGCCTTTGTTTGTGTGTGTGTCTGTTCCGCCGCTGGCTCCCTAAAAAAAAAAAAAAAAAGCGGAGCAAGCGGTACCCACACTTCAAAGAGAGAGCAATTTCATCTGTTCCTGGGTCCCAAGAGGGCCAGTCTGGCGGGTGTGACCCTGTATAGCCTTACACCCCTCAGCTCCCCCTTGGTCGCCAGCAGGCAGCTTGGTGCGTTCGAGGACCCGGTCATCCGCCTTCTCACGCGCCCCCTGCCGCTTGTGGAGACAGGTAAGTGTTGCACAGCACACTAACACCACTCTCTCTACTTTGCTGCCCCACCTCAGGCTCGGCTACCCCGCTCAAGTCAGTGATAGTCATCACATTAGGTGTTGAGCAGACGTGCTCCTGAAAATTCAGTGATATTCATCACACCGAGTGTTGAGCAGTGCTCCTGACTTGTGCGTGCTTATCTTATCCTGCTGGCGAAGGATTTGATATAGCCGCTCCTCCAGCCGGTACGAAGGCCAGTTGTAAACTCGTTCTTCGTGCTACTAGGTGGTGGGTCGTGACCATCTTGGCCCAAGATTGGTCTGCAGCTTTGACCTGAAAGACATGTGCTTCAGATCTCTACCTCCCGCACCGCAGGCCATCCTGTGTGTTGCGTCTAAGGGTGGAGTATCAGTACAGTGTCCTTCCCCTCGAGTGCTCCAGAGCCCGTTGGGTCTTCAGGTCAACTGGAAGAGAGTAATCTCGCCCACGGGCTGAGTATCTCTTTTCTAGTTTTGGAGAGGTACTCGGTCCAACATGTCTCTCCAATGAGAATGTGTTCAGCTGGTGTTGAAGTGAGAAAGGGTCCCACTGAAAGAACTTTCAGAGGCTCCTGGGGTATATGGTAGTCGCAGCCTTTGGCTCCCTCCATATGTGACCGCTTCAGCGCTAGCTTCACGATCGAGTCCCGAGGTGACCGTGGCAGAGCAGCTCACCCTGTGTGACTATAGTTCATCCCGGTCTGCTGCCAAACCCTCTTCAACAGAGCGGCCATGTACAAAGGGCGTGTTTTAACGGGGGCCTGGGCGACCCCCGACTACACGGGCATTCGTGCCTCGAGTTGTTAGACATTGCGACCGTTGCGCAAGCTTCCCTTGCATGTCACAAACTCACCCGTCACCTCCTCCTTGGAGTCAGACGCTTCTGAGGGCGCCTTATTCCACTCCTCCTGCTTACTCAATCGTGCCGCCATCGAGCCTCACGACAGTTATAGCCAGGGCAAGTGGAGACTCCATCCCCTGGGTCCGGCTGGGTCATGACCATTCCGGGGCCGCTCAGTTGCCCCCCCGGTTTTATTTTTCCGCCAGTGTTTGGGTAAACCGAGCGGACTACCCTTGGACAAACACTGGGACTCAGCGGCCCCAGGGGCCCGCAGAAATGCGTTTAACCCCAGTGAGCCTTCTAAAAGTGACTGCGACTCATGGTCGCCTTGCGCCTGCAAGTCAGTGAAATCATCACTCTTCATGTTGAGCAGATTTGCTCCTGAAACTCAGTGAAGTTCATCGCACTCTGGTGTTGAGCAGCAATGCTCCTGTAGCTCAGTGAGTCCATCACAGGTAGCTCAGTGAATTCATCACACGCAGTGCTGAGCAGAAATGCTCCTGGTGCTCAGTGAAGTTCCTCGCACTCAAGTGTTGAGCAGAAATGCTCCTGAAGCTCAGTGAGTTTATCACACTCAGGTGTTGAGCAGTAATGCTCCTGAAGCTCAGTGAACTTGTCACACTCAAGTGCTGAGCAGAAATGCTCCTGTCGCTCAGTGAGGTTCTTCGTACTCAAGTGTTGAGCAGAAATGCTCCTGAAGCTCGGTGAGTTTATCACACTCAGGTGTTGAGCAGGAATGCTCCTGAAGCTCAGTGAACTTGTCACACCCAAGTGCTGAGCAGAAAATGCTCCTGAAGCCCAGTGATCTTCACATGTTGTGTTGAGCAATGCTCCTGTCTTTTGCGCCCGTCACTTGCACCTACGTGCCATGTCAGGAGAGGAACAGGTCTTCATAGTTGCCCCTCATTGGCCCAACTAGACCTGGTTCCCTTCAACAGCCTTCCTGACTTCCCCTGGATTCGGGGACGGGGCACGATGGCACACGCGTTCTTCCCCCGGAGATTCCGGGCGGTCTTACATCCGAACGCGGAGGTTCAGGTGGCTATCACAAGAACATGTGTTAGTTACCATCACTTCTGCGAGCACCCCCTAGAATTGGGTAGCGTGCTTACGCCTTTAGAAGTGGAACCTAGTCGTTGAGTGCGTCTTCTCCCCTGAGGAGATCCTGAAAGCTTTCGATCACTTCGGTGCTCTCTTTCCTGCAAAATGGGTTGCAGTAGGCTGTTTTCCTAAATCACCCTCAAAATGATGTTGCCTCGGTGTTTAAACGACGCTCATCGTGTTGCAGAAGTATGCAGAAGCACGTTCTGATCGTCAGGTTCCTGAGGAGCAAGGTCTTGTAAATCCTTGTGTCCCTCTTTATCCTCTTGGGCCTTGTCCCTGGTGCGACTGCACTGCAGAGACCGCCCCTGAGCCACTGCAGGTAGTGAGTTAAAAATTCTGTTATATCAGTTCTCCTGCTCGCGTGGTCTCTACTAGAGGGTAGGGACTTGCTCGCTTTCGGTCAACGTATTGTGCCTGGAGTCTGGGCCGGCTAACTCTCACAAGCTGAGATCCCGGCTCGGATTGTGCCCAAGGTTCCTACCTCTCCCGTAATAGGAGCAGGTGGTGAGCCTGCAAGCGCTGCCCTGGAGGAGGCAGATCCAGCCCTGGCTTCTCTGTCCGATTCGCTTGGACGTGTACAGAATGCAAGTCATAGACCTCAGACCAGCTCTTCAAATATCTGTGGAATTCAGCAGAGAGGGAAGGCTGTTTCCATGCAAAGTTGCACTTAGTGCTTGCCTTCATTTCGGCAAAGATCCGAGATGCAACATGTCCACTTAGGTGTTGAGCTCCTCTATGATGAGTGTAAAGTGCTCCGCCTGGGCGTTGACGATATACTTTGCTAAACAGATTCTAGAGTTGGGGGCTGGACGACACCTAGTTGAACCGCTGCTTCCCGTGGGCTCCCTTCTCATGAAGCCAGTTTCACCGTGAGCCCGGTTCAAGTGTCGGCTTGCTGCGCCATTCCCCTCCTATGGACTGGATACGTGCGCCTTTCTACTCCAGTTGAGTTCCCTTAAAATTGAACCCTGTTGAGTTCCTCCACACCCCTCTGACGTCGGACGTGCGGAACGTCTGGTGTTAGGCCTACCACTCGTAAGCAGTGTGGAACCTGTGTTAGGCTGGGTCCATATGTTGCGGTCCCTTCGGTGACCCCATATGTGTATTCTTCCACGATACGGCTCCCTGCGGTGAGCCCGTGTCTTCCCTCGGCAGAGTCTCTCTGCCGTCACTGTCCGGTGTGTCTCCCCCCGTCTTAGGCTGGAGCCACCCCAGTGACATTCCATATGTTAGACTGCCCGGTTTCCGCCCAGTTCATATGTGTATTCTCCACATTTCCTCCCTCGGGTTGGATGTGGCTTCCGCAGCGTCCCTTCCTTCCACGTACGGGGAACGCTTTCCCAGTGGTCCTGTAGGAACAGCAGTGACTTCCCTGGCCTAAGCCCTGTCCTTCCCCGCCTTAAGTTTGCGGGGGCATCAGGAGGCTTTGGTTTAGGCACTGGAAGGTGGCAGCGTTAGTGGCGTGTTCAATGGTTGATCCCATTTCAGTCGCGTCGACTACGTCCGACGTTATCGACTGAAAGGGAACGTCCTGGTTGCGTATGCAACCCACCGTTCCCTGAAGGAGGGAACGGAGGACGTAGTCCCCTTGCCACTACCGCTGGACCACCGCTGACCCCGGGTTACTCTCGGCTCCTCAGCGAAAAGCAACTAGTGCGTGCATCCACTTCCGTATTTATACCCGCGCCGCGGGGGCGGAGTGTGTGATGCGAATCACGCACGCCAATTACATTGGCTCGTTCAATAGTACTCGAAGATGATAGGCTCCCTAGCGTGATCCCATTTCAGTCGCGTCGACTACGTCCTCCGTTCCCTCCTTCAGGGAACGGTGGGTTGCATACGCAACCAGGACGTTCACTTTCATAATCAACATAGATGGAAAAAAATAATATTATAATATTTTAATAAATATGACAATAAATGCGCTTATTTAATGGCTACAACACATACTACAGACTCTCTATAAATTGCTGCACATTCATTTAATTATGAATTTTGCACAGATAACTTGAAAGGCATGTATTGCCTTTATTGCGTGCATTTATTAATTATTATCTTTATGAATAAAGTAACAAGGACAAAGCATGTAAACTGCGTTTTTTATTTATTCAGAATGGAATGGAATGCAAATGGATCCGAATGAAGAAACGTAAAAAAAAAAAAAAAACTGAACAATGACGAACACAGAAAATGAAAAATAATTAACTTTGGAGGGCCTAGCTAGGAGTAGGCTACTTTAATATAATTTAACAATGTTTTAGAACATAGAATCTTTTTTAAACAAAATCAATATTTGTAAAGCCTGTGAAACGCAGGCCTATAGTGCAAAAACTCTGCTCCAATCTGGTAGCCTCCTGCCTTTGTATGAGCCTGTAGACGAAGTGTGAGGAATTGATTAGGCCAAGGCTATATATGCTGCATGTAACCATTATATAATAGCATATTAATCATAAAGTTATAGCCTACTTACATTGTTCTACATGTTGTCATGCAAGAACAAGATTGCGTCCACAGTTGCTGGTTTCAGAGCGGTCCTCCTCTGCTCTATCGTTCGGCCAGCTGCGCTGAACACGCGCTCGCTGCTGCTGCTGCTTGCTGGAATGCAGAGGATGGATCTTGCCAGCCTGGCTAGTTTTGGGTACACCAATCCATTGACTTTCCTCCATTTCAGTAGATCCCTGTCATCATCCATGGTATGCCTCTGTGAATTGTACATGGCCACTTCATCCTCATCTGGTTCGTTATCATCGTCTTGGTTCTCCCATTCGGCAAAGTCTGAGTCTCTCCTGGGCCTGGCTGCTGGTGGTGTGAAGCCAGTACTGCTCATTGCACTGACAGTCGCTGCAGCATCTTCCTCCACAGACAAGAGTAGGGTTCGAACGTGGGCATGTACTTCAGCTATATCTACAGGAGACATCATCCTCAATTTGTTGAATTTGGGCCAGAGGAAAAGAGCAAATTTGTGCAGAATGTTCACCTTGATTTTTTGCACTATGAAATCGGAATGTCTCTGGCGCACAAAGGCTTGCTGCGGAGAGTCGGAGGGAGAGGGCTGGCAATGTCTCTTCAGTCTCTCAAGCCAGAGGCAGACCAGGTTTATGGTTGGATATTTGTCACCCTCCAACTCTCTCTGGGCATTATAGAATGGCTCCAAAAAGGTGACCAAAAAGCTCAATAAGTCAGGTGCAATATTTTCGATGCGCTCAAGCTCACCGCGGGTCTCCAGCTTCTCCCGTAGCTCTGGGTATATGTCCTGCACCGACTTGATTGTGAGGTAAACTGTGCTAAATCGTGTCTCCCCCATCTGTAGCACTGTCTTTGATAATTGCGCAACCAGGCCAGATTGTTTCAGATATCTCACGAGCCCTTTAGCAGCAGATATGGTCTCTCCTATATCCGACGCGTTTTGCGCCAGTGTGTCGGCATGCAGACCCTGACGAAGGACAGTATTAATTAGGTTATCGAGACAAGAAAGCCTCCTATTTGGTTCCAGTGCTTTGATTATGTTGCTGCCTTCATCTGTTACCCACACTATTCGGCTAAGGGAGCTAGGGTCGAGGACAAATTTGTTGACCAGCAGACAAACTATCTCGAGTCGGATATTTTTAGCATCCTCCACGGGAAACATTGCTGTGGTGAGATTTTTACCAACTAATGTATAGTCGTCGGTGATAAAATGACACGTTATTGCGATGTAACTTAGCTTTTTGTAGTCATCAGTCCACATATCCGTGCTCATCCCTACGTCTCCATTCTTCTGAGCATCTTTGAGCGTCTGTGCCAAAACTTCCCTCCTCTCATCGGCCTTTTTTAGGCAAGCATTGGAAACGGTGCTATGGTGAGGCAGGATGGACTGGGCCGATACACGACCATCTGTAGCACCAACATCGATCAATTCTTGAGCTAGCACCTGGAAGCCCTGGCCACTTACAACGTAAAATGGCCTTATGTCCCTGCAGCAAAACTCAACGCATTTCTCTGTCAGAGCTTGCCTCGCCCTCAGCGGTATGCTTGGAGAAGTAACAAAAGAGGACATTGAAGGCTGACTATCATCCTTTCTGTCATGGCAAGCCTGCTTCATGTGTCTGTTCATTGTCGAAGTCCCCGTTTTTTTGCTGTCATAGGCGAGCAGCGTGCCGCACTTGCACTCGACAAAGCCAACACATATGTTGTCACTGCCTACGGCTAGTTTGAAATGTTTCCATACCTCTGACTTTCCTTCATACTTCTGCAAAGTTAATTCTCCTGTTGTAATTTTTTTCTTGACTTCTTCAAGCTCCATATTGCACTTAAGCTAGGCCTACAGTACACAACACAATATAGCACAGCGCGCGAGTGGAGGAGACGCTGCGCGTGACACGTGAGGTGCTTGATCAAGGGCCCGGCCCGACCCGACCCGACCCGAGCATAGTGGCGTGAAATATCGGGCTAGGGCTCGGGCAGAGAATCTAAGCTCTATTCTGTAGGCAAATGTCAGACACTTGAATTTAACGCGAGCGGCAACTGGCAACCAGTGCAATTTTGTGAGGAGAGGAGTGCCTTGTGCTCTCTTCGGCTCGTTAAAGACCACTCTGGCTGCAGCATTCTGGATCAGTTGCAGAGGTTTGACAGAGCAAGCTGGAAGACCAGCCAGGAGAGCATTTCAATAGTCCAGTCTGGATAGAACAAGCACTTGGACAAGGAGTTGTGTAGCATGCACTGTTAGGAAGGCCCTGATCCTCCTTATGTTGTACAAGGCAAATTGTGGCGAACTGGACGGCCGAGGGACGTGAGAGAACGGCGCGAGGCCGGTAGTGCGATTGCTAATGAGCAACACCTGTGAAGCACACCGGTCTCGCATCTCTCACGGAGGAGCGGAAGCATAAGGGAGGAGCGACAACGTTGATGATAGAGAGAGGAACAGGCCTGTATTTTAGTTGAGTTTTGTTTTTTGTATTTGTGTTTTATTTTAGCCAGCAGTCGTCCGCGAGGGGCTGCTGGCGGTATTTTAGTTTGGTTTGTTTTATTTTAATAAAGTTTATTTGATTGTTCGCCGGTTCCCGCTTCCTTCTTCCCTGAACATTGCTACACTGGTGCCGAAACCCGGGAAGAGGGAGGAACGCGGTGCCATCGAGCATGGTGCACGAGTCGCCGCCGCTCGCCGTGGGCCGGAGCCTGCTGCCATCCGCCGAACGAGGGGAGGAGCAGGGAGCGGGGGGACTCGCGGCCATGGACGCTCGAGGCAGTGCGCTGGAGTGAGTTGCCGGTGGGACGGGTCGAGCTCGCTGCCGGCCGCCTGGGTATTGGAGGGGCGGCTGCCATCCTGGAGGGAGAGGAGGAGTCGCCGCCGCTCGCCGTGGGCCGGAGCCTGCTGCCGTCCACCAGCAAAGGGGAGGAGCAGGGAGCGGGGGACTCCTACCGTCTGCCCTAGAGCCCAAGGAGCCGTCGCCGTCCACCGGGCGGCGGAGGAGCGTCGAGCCGTCCACCGAGGGCTACCCAGCGTCACCACCAGGCACCGCCGAGGAGATCGCCCAGCTGGTGGGGGACCAGATGGCAGCGCATTGTGCGAACCGGACCAATTTTATTTTTTCCTCTCTCCCCTCTCTCGATCTGTCGCTCCTCATTCTTCCGTCTCTGTTTCCCTCGGCTTGTCGGTCCATACCCCCCAGGGATCGCCGGTCTGTGAGGGGCGATGGGGGTATGTGGCGAACAGGACGGCCGAGGGACGTGACGGAACGGCGCGAGGCCTCCATAAAGGAGGAGCAACGACGTTGATAATAGAGAGAGGAACAGGCCTGTATTTTAGTTGAGTTTTGTTTTTTGTATTTGTGTTTTATTTTAGCCAGCAGTCGTCCGCGAGGGGCTGCTGGCCGTTATGTTTATTTTAGGTAAGCCAGCAGTCGACCACGAGGGGCTGCTGGCGGTATTTTAGTTTGGTTTGTTTTGTTTTAATAAAGTTTATTTGATTGTTCGCCGGTTCCCGCCTCCTTCTTCCCTGAACATTGCTACACAAATGTACACAACCGGGCAGTTCTAGCAATGTGGTCTGTGAAGTTCAATTGATCATCAATTACAAACCCAAGGTTCCTGGCTGACCTTGATGGAGTTATGGATGATGAGCCTAGTTGAGTGGAGAAGTTGTGGTGTAGTGTTGGGTTGGCCGGGACCACAAGTAGCTCTGTCTTCGCAAGGTTTAGTAGAAGGTGGTGGTCCTTCATCCAGCCAGAAATGTCTGTCAGGCAGGCTGAGATACGAGCAGCTACCGTCAGATCTTCAGGTTGGAACGAGAGGTAGAGTTGTGTGTCATCAGCGTAGCAGTGATAGGAAAAGCAATGTTTCTGAATCACAGATCCTAGTGATGTCATGTAGATGGAGAAGAGGAGTGGTCCAAGCACTGAGCCCTGAGGCACCCCAGTAGCTAGATGTTGGGTCTTAGATGCCACACCCCTCCACGACACCCTAAAGGACCTACCTGAGGTAAGACTTGAACCATTGGAGTGCGGTTCCTGAGATGCCCTTCATCTTTAGGATTGACAGGAAGATCTGGTGGTTAACTGTGTCAAAAGCAGCATACAGATCCAACAGGATGAGGATTTGGAAGCTGCTCTTGCCAGTCTCAGAGATTCAATTACTGAGAGCAGGGCAGTCTCAGTTGAGTGTCCGCTTTTGAAACCAGACTGATTGTCGTCCAAGAGGTTGTTTTGTGTAAGGAAGAGATCTGATTGAAAACAACTCGTTCAAGTGTTTTTGCAACGAATTTTCCAGATTTGCTGGATTTAGAGTGGGTTTATTAAGCAGTGGGGTTACCTGAGCCTGCTTAAAAGCTGTGGGAAAGGTACCAGTGTGAGGATAGGTGTTTATGATGTGCTTGAGTGTGGGTACAACTGAGGAAGAAATGGTTTGAAGTAGATCAGTGGGAATAGGATCAAACGGACAGGTGGTAGGGCGATTGGAAAGGAGGAGTTTGGAGACTTCTGCCTCTGAAAGTAGAGAGAAATAGGGTAGAATGTGTGCGTTTGCTGGTAAAAAGTGTGTGTCAGTTTGTGGATTGGTAAATTGGCCGCTGATGGTGGTTGCTTTATCTATGAAGAATGTGGCAAAATCGTCAGCTGTTAGGGTTGATTGAGGAGGAGGAGGGTTGAGAAGAGAGGATAAGGTTTTGAAAAGCATGCAAGAGTCAGAAGAATTGTTATTTTTGTTGTGATAGTAAGTCATTTTAGCAGTAGAGATATTAGCAGAGAAGGAAAAGAGGAGGGATTGACAAAGACCAAGGTCTGTAGGATCTTTAGATTTGCGCCACTTCCTCTCTGCTCCCCTGAGTTTAGAACGATATGCGCGGAGAACATCAGATAACCAGGGGGCAGAGGGTGTGTCGCGCGGGCTGGCCTGGAGGACAGGGGGCAGAAGTTGTCCAAGCAGGATGTTAAAGTGGAGAAAAGAGTATCAATTGCACTGTTAGTATCTAGTGTTGAGAGCTGATCAGGTAGAGGAAGTGTGGATGAGACCAAAGAGGATAGGCGAGAAGGTGAAAGTGAGCGTAGGTTCCACCGAAAGGTGACCTGTAGAGGAGTGTGTGTTGTGTTCTGAGGCAGGTTGAGGTTGAGAGTGAGGAGGAAGTGATCTGAGGTGTGCAGTGGAGTGACCAGTGTATTGTCAGTGGAGCAGTAGCGCGTGTAAATAAGGTCCAATTGGTTACCTGTTTTGTGAGTAGCCACAGTAGATACTCGTTTGAGGTCAAATGAGGCAAGCAGAGTGTGGAAATCAGCAGCCTGAGGTTTTTCTAGGTGGATGTTGAAGTCTCCAAGAATTATGAGAGGAGTACCATCTTCAGGCAAGGATGAGAGTAGCACATCAAGTTCCTCCAAGAAACTGCCAAGTTGACCTGGGGGACGATATACAACTACAAAATGGATTTTAATAAGACTAGTGATGGTATTTGAATGTGATTCAAATGAGCTGTTGTCACACAGAGGTGGTAAAGGATCAAATTTCAAGTCATTTGAGATGAGCACACCAGTACCTCCACCCCTTCCGGTCAGGCGAGGGGTGTGTGAGAAATAAGTGTGTTATATAGAAGTTTATTTTGTGATAATGATCTTCTGTACATTACCCTGCAAAGCCACTTAAATGAATAAATACACCATCACGAAATGTTAATGTCTAGCCATCTATCAATGGTTTTATACTCACCATATACATTAAAATGATCACTGAAGTCCTCCAAGGCCTTTTTTTACGTTTGAGCCACAATTGAGCCTCACCAGTAACTTTTACCAGAGAGGAACTATTGAACATCAGGCAATACTCTATAGGAACTTTTTCTCCGGTTTTCGCTAACCCAGAGTACTTTGCTGAAATACTGATCAGAGGTGTAGCGGCTCTACATGGAATCTGCCGGAGACGCAGGCGGGGGAAACGACCAGGAGCGCTAGTGAAATTAAGAAAGCGGGGACTACGTACCTCGCTTCCAGCCATTCACCTGGCAAACGTCCGGTCTTTGACCAACAAAATGGATGAGCTTCTCCTCAACCAAACCAACCGGGATATCTACAGCTCCGCCGCCCTGTGTTTTACTGAAACATGGTTGTGTGAACGCATTCCAGATAGCGCGCTTCAGCTGCCTGGTTTCCGACTCATCCGGGCGGACCGCAACACTATGCTTTCGGGGAAAATAAAAGGCGGAGGAATCGGCTTCTATCTAAACAAAGGTTGGTGCACTGATTTTACTGTGTTGAAAAAGATGTGCAACCCCTACCTAGAAACTCTCATCATAAACTGCAAGCCTTTCTATTCTCCGCGTGAGTTCTCTTCGTTTGTTTTGGTCGGTGTTTATATACCACCACAAGCCTGCGTAGCAGACGCAATACAACAGCTTGCCGATCAGATAACAGACGCAGAGAAACAGCACCCAGACTCTCTCGTGATTATTGTCGGTGATTTTAACAGTGCTAAACTCAATAAAGAACTCCCTAAATATAGGCAACATATCAAGATTCCAACCAGGGACAAAAGCACTCTGGACCACTGTTATACAGTCTTAAAGGATGCCTATCACGCAGTCTCCCGGGCAACTCTGGGACAATCCGATCATTGTCTGCTTCATCTCATCCCAACTTACAGGCAAAAACTTAAAACCTCTAAACCTGTGGCAAGCTCTGTTAAAAAATGGACAAGAGAATCAAAGCTGGAGCTACAGGCTTGCTTTGACTGCACCAACTGGAGTGTCTTTGAAGCTGCAGCTACAGACCTCAACGACCTCACTGATATTGTAACATCTTATATCAGCTTTTGTGAGGACATCTGTGTAAAAACCAAGACATTTTGCACATATAACAACAGCAAACCTTGGTTTAACCCTAATCTTAGGAAGTTGTGCCAGGCTAAAGAGGAAGCCTACAGTAGTGGGGACCAGGATCTACAGTATATAGGCAGGCCAGGAACAATCTAACGAAGGAGATTATTGTAGCCAAGACTACCTACAGTGAGAGACTAAAAAATAGCCTCTCAGTCAACGATCCTGCATCAGTTTGGAAGGGACTGAAACAGATCACAGATTACAAGAGCCCATCTCCTCATCCTGCAGGAAATCTCAGACTGGCTAATGATCTGAACGACTTCTACTGTAGGTTTGAAAGGCACCCATTATCATACCCCTCACGCACAAAAGATTATTCCCCAACACTCTACCCCCTCCCCTCACCTGTGTTGATAATCTGTGAGAATGAGGTGCGCCGACTGTTCCAGAAGCAAAAGCTCAAAAAGGCCCCCGGCCCTGATGGCGTTTCCCCATCCTGCCTGCGTGCCTGTGCGGACCAGCTGGCACCGATTTTCACGCGGATTTTCAACCGTTCTATGGAGTTGGGTTTGGTGCCCTCCTGTTTTAAGCGGTCCACCATCATTCCTATCCCCAAAAAACCCTTTATCACAGGACTAAATGACTACAGGCCTGTCGCCTTGACCTCTGTGGTCATGAAATCTTTTGAGAGACTGGTGTTGTGTCATCTGAAGGACATTACAGACCCCCAGCTAGACCCCCTGCAGTTTGCCTATAGGACAAACAGGTCTGCAGATGATGCTGTTAACATCGGACTGCAATACATACTGCACCACCTCGACTCCCCACGGACGTATGCTAGGATCCTGTTTGTTGACTTCTCCTCAGCGTTCAACACCATCATACCTGAACTCTTACATCAGAAGCTCACCCAGTTCTCAGTGCCTGCCTCCACCTGCCAGCTGATCACCAGTTTCTTGAGTGAAAGGCAGCAGCATGTCAGATTGGGGAGCATTTCATCCAAAACCCGGTCCATCAGCACCGGTGCTCCTCAGGGGTGTGTCCTCTCCCCACTGCTCTTTTCCCTCTATACCAATGACTGCATTTCAAAGCACCCGTCTGTGAAACTCTTGAAGTTTGCTGATGACACAACTATCATTGGTTTGATCCGGGAAGGAGATGAGTCTGCTTACAGACAGGAGGTGTAGCAGCTTGTCCAATGGTGCAGTCAAAATCACTTGGAGTTAAATCCAAAGAAGACTGTGGAGATGACAGTGGATTTTAGGAGAGGGTCCCCCCCACTACATCCACTCATCATCCAGAATGACACAGTGTCCTCTGTGGACTCCTTTAGGTTCCTGGGCTCTACCATCTCACGGGACCTAAAGTGGTCCACCCACATTGATTGTGTCCTTAAAAAAGGCGCAGCAAAGGTTGTACTTCCTAAGACAGCTAAGGAAGTTTAACCTGTCAAAGGACCTACTGATCACATTCTATTCAGCCATCATTCAGTCTGTCATCTGCACCTCCATCACTGTCTGGTTTGGGTCAGCCACCAACGGGACAGGGCCAGACTGCAACGGACAATAAGGGCTGCGGAGAGGATCATTGGAGCTGACCTTCCCTCCATCTAGGACCTTCACCTGTCCAGGTTCAGGAAAAGGGTAGCAAAAATCTCTGCAGACCCCTCTCATCCTGGTCATCCTGGTCTTTTTGCCCTCCTCCCCTCTGGTAGACGATACAAGGCACTGTATGCTAAAACCAGCCGACACAAAGTCAGCTTCTATCTCCAAGCAGTTACTCTGTTAAATACTCAGAAACTGCCCCTACCTTTATACTGGACATAGTCAACCAATATTATTCTGTTTATTCTAGTTATCTACCTCATGCCTTTATTTTCTCCTGCACTTGTAATTGCCACGGTATTGCCAGACTAAGTATTGTTATACTAAATATATAACAATATTCTGTTTTAACATACATTTCTTTACTCTGTGTTTGTATGTCATGTGAGTGTTGTAGCCTGTTGCAGTTAATGAGTGATGTAATTTGAGAGCCTTGTTGTTACCAAGTCAAATTCCTAGTTTGTTTCTGCAAACATGGCAAATAAAGCTGATAACTGATACCTATCTGTATATACCAGTTAGTTAATTGCTTTATTTAATTTTTTAACATTTATGAAAAGATATACAGATGAAAAAGAAAGTCTATTGGTCATTATACCACTCAATGCTGGTACTAACCAATCAGAATCCAGAGAGCAGTGTAATAAATGTAACTAATGTAGACTGTGATTGGCCTCTATGAGTGTATGATTTGCAGAATGAGCTGTGGTGTGGACTGTATTCTTCAGATACAGACAGAGTGATGTCTTCAGCATATCTGTGGCCCTGAGGGAAGCTTTGATCTGTTCTTCACTTCTTTCATCCCCTCCGGTTGAGCTGCCGAAAGGGAAAGAGGGGGAGGTGCAGAGATCAACGGGCTAAGAGAGGGAGTGGAAGACATGCGGAGGAGGAAAACAAGAGGAGGTCACAGAAAAAAGGATTAGTGTTGTACCTTCTGATGCATTCAGAGAGACAGAAAGTCCATTGAGAATCGAGTACCTGTATTTAAAGCATGCTCATCTCAACTGGTGGGACTCGAGCTAAAAGTGAACCTCTGTTCTGATAACAGATATAAACATGCTAATAATGCAAACAATAAAATGCAAATAACTATAATCTAGCAGAGTTAGAGAAATAAATATACTTACCTTTTTTAAACTGTCTTGTTTTTTTGTTTTGTTTTTCTGATGATGTCCAAGGATGGATGTCAAGTCAAACAAATTTTGGGACAAATTCAGCTGTCATCACTTGCTTAAAGTCAACATAGATTTCAGCATGGAACAATGTAACGACTAATGCAGTAAGTAAAGTACAATAAAAAATGTAGTTTGAAAAAATCAAGGCGTGCTTTACATATTATTTTTTATAACTAAAAGAACATTTGTTTATAATCTTTAAATATACATTAAAAAGTTTTGTGAAAAAAAACTTTTTAAGGATGCATTAAACTGATCAAAAGTGATTTATAATGTTACAAAATATTTCTATTTCATATCTACTTTCTATTCATCAAACAATCCTGAAAAAAAACAATCAAACTTATTAATTCTCGTGTGCATTATTAGAGCGTTACATTTTTAGCACAAATTCATCCGTCACTTGGTTGGTTGGATGCTAACATGAACAGGTTGTGTGACAAATCCTCAAAAACCATTAACAAAACCAATTAATTTGATGATGTTGGTTATTTTTATAATTATTTTTTTTACAATTTATTTAAATTAATTAAATTATAATTAGCCTACTTGTCTATAAATGACAACAACTCTAATCTAATCAAACGCTGACTTATTGACCCATTTACCGTTTAATAAATATATTTGGGCCAAATGTATCAAATATCGATAAAGGTTTATCAAATGTGCTAGGTCAAAATACAGTAGCCTAACTGTGTAAGTTCATATGTAAAATCTAAGTTCTGGAGCGAAACATTTGCACATATGCTTTTCTTTATATTAAGTCTGTGAAAAAAAAGGTTATTTGTGGACGACATTAAGCTGTAAAAGTTTCTGTCTGTTTACGAGTGCACAGTTAATTTGTGAGCTCTGTAAATGAAAGTGTAGAAACACTTGACATGTGCCACTGCGCACTGCAGTTTTCCTCAGACGGGCGATTTATTATTGCAGTGTGGCCGCAGAGGGCAGTCGGGCTAGTTAATGCTCTTCACAAATGTCAGTGCATAAATCTTCTGTACTCTAATGATATTCACGGAGTTTGCTATGTTGTCATTGCCACTTTGATGCTGAGACGCCACATATGTGTTACCGAACTTGCTGTTGCTAAGTTACCAGCACATCAGCAATAACACATAGTGTGAATGCGCTAACACTGGTTTCCTTATGCAGCGCTCTATATAGCAAACACAAACAAAACATATGGATCTGTGTGGTGATACTGATGATGCTGAACAAGGGAGCCGGAAACCCAACGGTCTGAGGTTCAAACTTTTATTGCTTCATTGATTATATACATGAAGTGTGCCACCAGGTGTACATATACTGTAAAAAAAAAAAAAAAAAAAATATATATATATATATATATATATATTATATTATATATATAATCATATATATTTTTACAGTGTACATGCTGTCTTTTTTCAAATAAAATGAAACTTTTAAATCATTAATTCAATATTTAATTCACTGGACTATTTCTATATATTTTTAAATAACTATGAAAGATTTTCTAATTAAATTTCCAGCAAAAATAACTATATAATAATATATGCATTGCACTCAAAAAAAAATATTTAGGCCTCAATTTAAGAATGTAAAATATATCTGAATTGCCTTCCATCTACTTGGATTATACTGATTTAACAAACACACTTAATTGACTTAATGTGATGCATATGAATGAAGCAGGTAAGATTTCTGCACTCAAAAAAATTATTAACTCTGATTTTATTTAAATAATTTTGAATACATTTTAAAATGCATTTTTTCAAATTGCTTAGAATTAGCATAAAATATGGGTAAAAAATGGCTAGCCGTGGCACAAGTAATATATTTAAATGGCATGAAATATAAGAGATTATACATTATATGTTTATTAAAAATATAAAAATAAAAGATTTATTGATGATAAATATATAAAGTTGGTTATTGTGTGTTTAAAACACATTCAGTTCATTAGAACTATTACATAAATCCTACCCGTTTGACAAATATGCATCATAATAAGTTTACTAGTTTTTTGTTAAAACTGTAATATTTTTTGAGTGAACTTTGATTTAAAATTCATCATATCGTAATATAAAATGTTGGTCATAATGCAAATGATAAGTGGCCAACGCACCTTATTAATGTAAAATATATATTTCTGTTTATATTTATAAGTTGAGCCGTCCTGCTTTACGCCTTCTGTCTACAGTCTCAACAGCCAAAACATATGTGATGGCTGTATAAAAAATAAAAAAAAACATTTATTTGTTCTTTTCTAGCTTTTTTTCTTCAAGTCTGATGAAAGAGCGAGAAACAAAGAGAGTCAAATATGTGCAGACATCTTTGCAAAAAAACTCTTTCAGTAAGTGACAGGACTATGACAAACACATAAACACATCTCCAGCTTCACTTCATCACTGAGAGTGTTTTCAGACTGGAGACATTATGGCTTTGTTCCAAAACCTATATTGGGCTCCCTACAGACAGCATTTTAAGACATCTTGAGCATAAATACTCATAAACATGCTGTCTTCTAAGATTACTTCTTCTAAGCAAGATAATTGTTGATTAAAAAATTAATTACAATGCATTCAAATCTAAAAATGATAAATAATAATAATTAATGATTTTGTGGTTAATCAATAGTGATTTGAATGTCTGAAGGATCATGTGACATTGACGACTGCTGAAAATTCAGCTTTGCATAACATGAATAAATTACATTTTAAAATATATCACACTAGAAAACAGTTTTTTTAAATTGTAATAATATTTCACAATATTACTGGTTTATTTGATCAAATAAATGCAACCTTGGTGATATCTTTAAAAAAATAATCTTAAGCTTTTGAACAGGGGTGTATATAAAACAAAACAGTAAAAAAGAACAATATTACTTGCATATATTTTTAATAAAACATTGTCATTTTTTTTACAGATAATTATAGCTAATTAATGATACTGATTTGTTAACATAGCAGCATGCTAATGCCGGTTACTGTATCTCTATTAATGTGACAAATAGAGTTGCCGTCTATGTAGTAGGGGTTGAACGACTTTTTTAAGTCAACATTTATGTGAATAAAGTTGAGTCGATGTCGACTAGTCGCTGATGACGTCCGTACTACACGCTGTTTAAAACGTGCATCCTCCCGATCAATTTCGACCGTCCAGATAGTATAATCAAACGTGTCTTACGGAGTGCTCTCGGAGTATGCATTTATTCGTCATTTTAACTGTTTGGAAACAGTGCTTAAAACTGGACTTCAAAGATTTCTTATCCTTTTGTGCCCTCTATAGGCCATGACCAGCGACTAGTCGACATCAAGCTTATTGCAGACAGATAATATTGCACGACAGAGCATTAAAGTCGACTAGTCTGTGCAACCCCTATGTAGGCTGCTCCAAATCACTTATGAGGGTCCATTAGAGTTAGGATGCTGCCCTAGAAGGTCCCTGCCTATGTAGACCAAGGTGGGTTTGGAAAAAAGCTTGCAAAATCTAAATCTGTAAGAATCCTGAACAAAAAGGTTTTATTTCCCATTACATAGTGATTAAAGCATTCTAAAGCCTTATAACTACAAAAATGTAACTTATATGTATGTATATCAATAAACAGTTCATAAACAGAACAAAACATATAGTAGCATACCTAGCTTAAAGAATGTAGCCTATAGCCTACGTAGAATATTTGCTCAAACCATTGTAGTCCATGTTAAAAATAAATAAATAAAATGTTTTTGCCTTAACAATCTGCTACAAGCACCAGGAGATTTTTAACGATTGCTTAGTTTATATTCCTGCCGCATTGTTCCAACAACTCTGAGCTGAAATCCAGCTCCACATAAATGCACCATATAGGCCTTACGTTCTGACTGGTTGTTTGTCCCTGTTTTCATGTTGCATTCGCAGTCTTTCCCCTCGCACATACAACCTCGTCCCTAGTTGACCATTAGCTAGTGGTGCATGCAATGACGAGGCTTACATATCTCCTGCAACTGAACCCGCAGGATCTTCAGCTCAAATTCACACGCTTACCATGTGAAGCCCAATGCTGATTTGCTTTTTGACTATTTGCAAACCAAAAGCTTCAATATCAGGCACAATAAGACATGCTTTTGAATGCAAATGTAAACTCAGTCAGGACTAATTAAGTGAAAAGTATTATATAGTATTTCCTAATCAAAACATAATTTGGCTTGCATAAAATGTCTGTTCATTTTGTTTGGTTTCTGTGGTACAAGGCGTAAACTAAAGACTACTGGCTATTTAATAAAAAACAAGCTCTTCGATATGTCCTGGACCAAGTTTAAATAACGTCAACACAGGAAAGTCAGACTGCACTTGTCAAGCCGTTTTATTGGGACTGTTTGGTCTCTGGATCTTGTGGGACATCTGCTCCTGTGAGACTTTCACCGTCTCTCTGTGTTTCACACAGCTGTTCTGTCTAAATAATGCTGTAAGGAAACTATCGGACCTCACACACACACACACACACACACACACACACACACACACACACACACACACACACACACACACACACACACACACACACACACACACACACACACCATCTTAATTTGGCATATGATCAGCATAGCTCAAGAAACTAATTCCAGACAGTTTTTGTAATTGTAGTTGTACAATAAATGGAAGGATTTGGGTTATGTTTGATGAGGCTCAGAGTGTCATTGACTGAGTCCCTCGGACTGTAGCAGCCGTCACGCTATTGTACTTCCAAGCATTCTTGAACAACACCAGTCGTTGGATGTACCAGCAGAAGAGTATATAAATAAAATATATAAAATGATAATCGAGAGGAGAATTTCTTCCGCAGAAATCACCTAAAGACAACAAATCATCCCCAATCCCTCTGAAAACACATTCAGATTCACCAGCCATATTTGCGTCGCACGCCTCGAACCCGTCTTCAAACTCCCGCTAATGACGTATGGTCTCTCTAACTGTCCAATGACAGTGCGTGTTACATTTACAAGTGGGAGACAGGCGAATGGTGATTGGTTGCTCCCACATGTGTACTGTCCAATGGCATTTTTTAACTCGATTGACAAATGGATAAAGAAAAGCATTTGGCAAACCGACAAAGAAAAGCATTTGGCAAATAGATAGAGAAATAGTTTGCCAAATGCTTTAAAAAAAGCGATTTAACATGTGCCTTTAAAATAATTTATTAAAGTACTTTTTATTGTTTTATTAATCTACGTTTAAAAACATGAATTAAATAAACAATCTTAAATGTGTCTATTTATTTATACATTTTAAATGTTTTTATTTATGTATTGTTTTATGGTTTTATTGCAATAAATTTAAAAACACGAATTAAATAAAGAACTTTAAAAATGTCTATTAATTTGTCCATTTAAAAGTGATTTATTTATATACATTTTTATGTTTGAATTATTAAATTGATATATTGAATCTTCATTTTATTTTTAAGTGGCACTCCTGGTCCTCCATAGTCCCGTTCTCCTGTGATGTAATTCACTAAAGCCTTAGAGAGTCTAATTTTCAAAACATTTGTCATTGAGCCTGCCTTCATTTGCATACTTCATAATTAGTGATAAAGCTCTGCATTGCATTTGGGAAAATAAGAGGCTGGTAGCATGTTGCATCTGGTCTTAAGGGGATGGTTCATTTGATAAGCAAAAACAGAGATGAATGAAGTACAGCCCCCCAAATAGTTTATCAATCAACAAATCTGAAAAAGGCCCTTCAGGTGCAGATAGAGAACACGCCCATCCGAAGGGCTCTTATGAAGCGCAATCGCGACCTCTACTGGAAACGCGGTATATTACACAAACAACACGTGTTTGGATCCTACAATATTTCACTGTGATTTTAGAGGTTCAATGTGCGTTTTGACGGTAAAATTCTGATTTGAATGAGAATAGGCTATCATATAGATTGAATAATCAGTAAATTAGTGAAAGCATTGTTAAGTGGACAGTCGTTTAATTAAATTTGCGTTCGCTAACTGCTCACTAAGGTAGGCGAGTTGTATAGGCATAATAATAATAATGTGTCACAAGTTTGGGCCCAAATGTCACAAATGCAAATCATTTAGTCAGCCTCATGTTGTTCCAAACCTGTGATTTTCTGTCGTTTTTGGGACACAAAAGGAGGCTATTTTAGGTTATTTTATCCTGAATGTGAACGAGGACAGTTTTGTGTAGCTCATCTCATCTGCTGTATTCGGAAGGCAAACAGTCTACATTAACTTTGTGTAATCCTAATAATAAAAAATACTATCCCTATATAAATAAAAAGTAAAATAAATAGCTGCTTCTGCAGCTCTCATGCATTCAAATGACGCATTTAGACGTAACTAAAAGTTGTAGGCCTATGACACATTAGGCCTTTATCATTTTTGGGTGAAATATTACTTTATGAAAATGCTTATTATTAAAAAGAATGTTTTATGCATATGGCTTGAGTTACATTACAGACAGGTGCGTCCCAATTCGCGTAGCCTACTTGTCGTTTTAAAAATGATATTCAACATAATACAATGCTCACTATTTTACAGAAACACAAAATTAGATCAATTATCCTCAAACCGGCTGACCAAATCTCACAAAATTTACCATTCATCAAAAGTGGTGAGATGAGATTTTGTGCCATCTATAAAGAAAAAAATAAAGGTGAGGGGGTCATCTTGCCCCAGGGGGCATTACCACATTACCCTACACTTGACTACAATGTTAAGTACATATTGCGTGTGTGTGTGTGTGTGTGTGTGTGTGTGTGTGTGTGTGTGTGTGTGTGTGTGTGTGTGTGTGTAACCCTACATCATAGGATCAAAATATCCCCATAAAGATGGCAATCCTTGTCAGGAATTTTTTTTTTTCTTTTTTTTTTTTGTGGAAAACGGCTTATAAATCAGACTAAGTGATGTTTTTTGAAAATGCAGAAAGTTATCTGTGATAGGGTTAGTGTAGGGGGGTAGAATACACAGTTTGTA
The DNA here is from genome assembly GCF_051911475.1 of Siphateles boraxobius. NCBI lineage: Eukaryota > Metazoa > Chordata > Actinopteri > Cypriniformes > Leuciscidae > Siphateles > Siphateles boraxobius. The sequence continues at coordinate 16,781,811 of NW_027508931.1, read as the reverse complement.
CAGTATAAAAATCATTATGTCTATGGAAAGTCCCCATAAAACATGAAAAAAAAAAACATTGCTTGGTCTGTTGAAATGAGAGGCCTGTTTGATCAAGTTGAAACCTTGTCATCCCAGTCTCATCAGCCGGACTGAAAGAAGTTTCAGTGCACTTAGGACGCTGAAAACATGTCTCAGAGCAATGGTCACAAGTGATACTTGACAGTATTGCTGTGTGTCCTGTCCAATAGGACAAACTTGTCAGTATTGATGCAAAACATATGCCAACAGTTCATTTCTGTTAAAGGGATAGTTCACTTATTTAAAAATACAAATTCTGTCATCATTTGCTCACTATCAAGTTGTTTCAAACCAGATTCTTTCTTCTGCTGAACACAAAAGAAGATATTTTGAAGAATGTCGATAACCAAACAGTTGATGATAGCCATTGACTTCCATAGTATTTTTTTTTCCTACAATGGAAGTCAATGGCTACAATCAACTGTTTGGTTATCGACATTCTTCAAAATATCTTCTTTTGTGTTCAGCAGAGAAAAAAACTGGTTTGAAACAACTTGAGAGTGAGTAGCCTAAATGATTTTCGTTTTTGGATGAACTAATGAAAGATGCAGACGTGTTTGGCTTCTTCAAAAAGCAAGGAACAAGACAGTATTGCACTATTGCATTGCACTATGAACGGAGTAAAGTCTCTGTTAAACTGCCTCCTTTTCTATATTAGTTACCTGTAACATTACAGAATAAACAAGTTAACGTATTTGTTAAGGTCAATATAGACTAAAAACCTTAATACATTATCCTATTAATTTCCTGATTCCTCCGCTTCTATGGATGTCCCCAGTCCCCACCAATCTCAAAATCAAACCTACGCCCTTAAAGAGAAGTATAAACATATACCATTTCGATGATAACATGCCTCTGAAGTTTGACTTTTTGCACCATTACAATACTTATAGGCAACTAGTCATCATATCTTCCTCTCCATGAAACATGTTAATGCTCAGTAGTACACACAAATGGTTCTTTAATGTATTTGCATTTTACTAAAATGGAAATTGGAGTGAAATTCATTTTCTATGGGCATATATGTGGCTGAAACAGGTAGTGCATCCCAAATTTTTCAACATTAACATTTTAATATAACGTTATAGTCCTATGGCCTTTAGAAAAATGTTTTTTGAGGAGCTGGGGTAGTGCGCTATAGGCCCCCGGGGCGCGGCCTAAGCTTTTGTCCTTAATGGCATTTTTTCCCTTGCATTACTTTTACTTTTATACTTTAAGTAGTTTTAAAACCAGTACTTTTACACTTTTGAGTTGATCCTTCAACTTCTACAGAAGTCTTTTTAAACCCTAGTATCTATACTTCTACTTGAGTAACGAATGTGAATACTTTTGACACCTCTGGCATATATAGTGTATAGGCTGGGTGCATTGGGTTCAGGGTGTCATTTTGGACACTACTTAAGATTGGCAGTGATTGCTCTTGTTCTCTGTGGATGCAGCTGTTCTTATATGACAGTTAACTGGTTGCTGCAGTGCTGTACATGTTTTTATGATGCTTTCTGCTCACCAGCTGCTGAGAAACTCCACTAGAAACAGCACAGCGCTGAGACCATTTAATGATGCATGTTACGTTCCTGTATTGCGTGTGTGTGTTCTCTTGTGTTTCTCTTCCCGCTCTCTCTCGGTTACTTTCGCTTTTGCAGGTACCCGTGATTGGCTAAGTCCCCTGTCAATCATTGTTAGCGATGACGTCACCTTTTCTCGCTGTCGCCAATGGGAACAGGCCACCTGGGGAATAAGCGTGCACGCCAGACGTTTCCACAGAAGCTCTGGGCTCGCTGAGACTCAGACCACGCAGCTTTCTGTCATGACTTTGTATACCCTGTTAACCCTTTCACACGTACGATCACACCGGTGTGATCAGTCTTGGCTGGTCCCTGGAGCGTACGATCACGCCGGTGTGATTAGAACGGTCAGTGCATCACGTGACCAACTGCTAAATTCAAACGTGCTTTCGCGCGTTTGCTGGCGCTGAGCAAGAGAAGGACGCACTCAGTGCTGTCATACATCACAACTATTGAGTTTTTTCAACCACATAATGTTTATTTTAGGCTTCAGATATTTAAATACACACAAGTACTAGCAAAACATTGATTTTGAGTTGTAAAATACACACTGATGTCTATGGAAGCGGCAAAAATAATCCTTTACATTACAATAAGACGACACGTTTTATTCACATCAGATACATTGTGTAAGTAGCTTTACATTTGACCCTATTCTTCTCCCAGTTCACCGGCCACTTACTATCATGTATTTCATGAGAAGTGGAGGAATTGACGTGTTGTAAATCCAACAGATCCGATTCTCTGAACTGTGAAACAAACTAACATGGCGCCGCCCATTGCGCATACAGCTCAACTAACGCGATCGTTATAAAGGTGTTTAAACAACAAAACACATCCACTTGCACATATTTGACAATCGGAATATCAGTGTTTCATGCTATAGCAAATACATTTGGGAATATTTTTTTTTTTTTAAAAGGGAAAATGACATAAAAGCAGATCATCATTCATTCAGCGCTGTGTTGTGGTTGCGCTGTGTCACGTGACAAGCAATGACGCGTCACCGTGGAAACATTAAAGTGACAAGTTCTAAATAACGGTCGCTTTGAAAAACTCACGCTGGGGGGTCAGTTAGAATATTTTAAACTTACGTGTGAAAGGGTTAAGGCTGTGGTTCTCGTCCACTCTGTGTGATGCTGAGTTTATGTATGAGTGAACTCTTCCTGTGTTCGTTCCTCTGGTTTTATGTAACTTGCTCTACAGCAGACCGCTGAAAGTTACTAGTGCGGAGAGAGAGATAGACAGGTAGCATGTCACGTGACATACACTGCAACACGCAGGGGTTTCGCTTTTGTCTAAACACTTTAGGTTAGGGGCGAGCAGGGGCGTGTCTAGAAGGGGGGCACGGGGTGGCACTGGCCCCCCCTGAAATATGATTGGCCCCCCCCTGGTGCCCCCCCAACATCATTGGGCTAGATTTACTGTCAACCTGACAATACCCAACGCCATTGGATCAGAGCGCTGTCAATCACTGCTTGATTTGCGATTTGCAAAGCGGAATCACAGGTCCGCGTTTTTCAAACAGTAGGAGAGAGAGAGAAACACCTCGACACGTCACTGTTTATGGTATATACACACTCAATTACAGTATATATTTTGAAATATCGCACCATATGTTGGTCTGATTACTTTCATGTGTGACTGATCAAGCCAGTAACGTTAGATTAGCTAACGTAATTTCGGCAGATGACTTGTCAGTGTTATTCCGCGGTAGCGCGTCTATATAAATATAAAATAGATACATGGGTCATTCCTGGTATGCGGTGACTTTCCTGTCCCAATGATTTATTTACTCATATTTTCTCTAAAATGAGTCACATATTTATAATAAATGGCTTAAATTGTAGATTTAAGTATTCTTTACCATTTAATCAGAGATAATAGACATTAAAAATACTATTTTGTATTTTACACAATTTTAATTGATGTATGCATTCAATTATATCATGTCCTCAGTGCACAGGAATCAACTTCTGCAAGAAATATAAACCATGAAATGGCAAAAACCTCAATTTTTTTTTAAATTATGTTATAGACTAGGCTAAATTGCCTCTAATCATACATATAAATCATGTGGAAATATAGGTCTTTTTCTTAAAATTTTCATCAATTACTGCGTACCTGAAGTCATCTTCCACCCTGTTATGTACTTTTTTGCCTTTCAAATCCAACTGCAATTTCCTTGAGACCATTTTCAAGAAGTGAAATTTCTTTTCTTTTACCTGCTGGAATTCAACTGTACAAACTGGGGTAAGCTTCAGCTCTCACTCCTAACTTTTTTTTAGTTTTTGAAATGTTATCCTGCTTGTCCCACCCTTAAAGTTCCACCCTGTTAGGCTATGTTTTGGAGAATGTTTGTCCTATCAAAAAAATGTAAAAACAAATCTGACATAGTTATAAAAGTTCTGTTCATCTGTAGAAGGTTAGCTAGCTAAAAATGTTGATCACTCAAGAGCTATGGCTAACTTAGCTCAAAATTTCCCACCCTGTTAGATCTATAAACCTAACAGTGTGGAATGTTAAACATATTCGATTCATCAAAAATAGTTTTGCTTGTTTCAAGAAGAAGAAAAAATCTAAGATGGCATAAGCGACATATACTATCCAAGAAAAGCTCATTATTGTTTTACATTTACATTATTAACATATTGTGATATACGTATATGTCCCTAAAAGGGTGGAATATTTTTATGGACAGTGTCTGAACAATCTACCAATAATTATTATTATAGAGTCCCTGAGCTTGACCTATATGTCAAACCTATATGTTAAACATGTCACTATTTTGATAGAATGCTAAAAACATGAAAATCATGCCCTTTTTTCTCCAACATTTATGAAGCCAAAATGTCACCACATACCAGGAATGACCCACATATTACTTTATCTTTTGTTTTAAAGACTAAAGGCACTATAATATTTTTACAAAAAAGCAGAGCCGTGGTAAACATTAAAATGTGAGAACTTTACATGCAACTCTGTGTAATTTATACTGAATGGGTTTTTGTTTATTTTTACACCGCAACAGGACATCCAAGGTTTCTTTAAGAAGAAACCATGTCAGAGACAGATTTCATGCAGAGAACGTTCGCCAACACACACACACACACACACACACACACACACACACACACACACACACACACACACACACACACACACACACACACACACACACACACACACCTACATTCAGTGTTTGTGTTGAGAATAAACCATGTTAAATTACTAAATAATGCCTAGGTGATGTTTTTTATTTATTAGAACAAAACTGTGTGGTCCAATCCATGTATAATACAAAATGATTTTCAGGCTCTTGTTCAGTGCCACATTTAATACCATCTATATTAGGTCACTGAGCATTGCAAATATTTTTTTTAAATCGTGCTTAATATTTTCTAAACAAGTATTTATTTCCATTTGAATTTTCTGATTTCCCATGGGCCCCCCCTGACTGGATCTTGGTCCCCCCTGTGCCCCCCCATTTATAAAATCCTGGAATCGCCCCTGGGGGCGAGTGCCACTCCCTGTATTTCTGTTTTCTGTTAGTTAGGTAGGGCGTCTTGGACGCTGAAGATTATTGTTTTCTTCTTTATTTTCTTAGTTAGGAGTAGAGGTTATTTAACAGCTAGACTTCGTTTGGTTTTGTTAATTTCTTTTCTTTGGCGCCGTCCACGTCTATCTTTTTCTCTTTTCATTAACTTAATCCATCTTACAAAAATTCTGTATCTCATGTCCATTTTTATATATATTAATCTATAATCGTATAGATTAATTCACTTTATTTTCGCCATTTACCTTGTTTGCTGAATAAAGGTTTTGGCTTTTTGCACAGTAAGCTTGATTGTTGGGTCTTTTGTACAAACCATGGCTTATATACGTCCCTCTTTAATGTCGCATTTAAATGTTGGACTCCCGAACCCCTAGGCTAATTCGGGGGTCGTAACAATGCATCACACACGAGAGAGAGAGAGAGAGAGAGAGAGAAAGAGAGAGAGAGAGAGAGAGAGAGAGAGAGAGAGAGACGTTTGAATCTCTTTATTTATACAAAAAAAAATTAATATATATATATACTTTTTTTAAGAATATTTTTTCTTTTTCTTTTCTTTTTTTACACAATCAAACAGAAAACATCTCACATTATCACATCAAATTACAAGACACTAAAAAATAATAAAACAAATACAATTAAATTACATACATATATTGCTACACCACATATTAAAAACTACCTTCCACTATTTTATTAAAAATTCAGGATTGGATTTTCCTCATGATCTATAGTACGCAAAGACTTCACTTAAACCCCATGTTTCCTTAAAGCTAACCAGATTTTTTGTCAATTTAAAATAAACAAACTCTGCTCTGATCCTTGACGTCACAAAAACTCTTAACATCATCTCTGGATCTACCAAAGCTTCTTCTTTTATCATTTTTTTTCTTGTTACCCATATTGCCATTTTAGTTTCTGCTATTAACAAATTAATTATACCAATTCTTCTCTTTTCAGAAGCCTTATACTTCGGTCCATAAATAAAGCCATAGTCATTAAAATCTTCACCTAGTTTTACAATCCAGTTTTCTAATGTCTGGAACAAACCTCTCAGTCTAGAGCAATATAAAAACAGATGATCAATTGATGATTCTGAATCACAAAAAGGACATTTCTTTTCTACAGCGGGATCAATGTGAGCCACGTGTCTGTTTGTAGCTGCCCAATGTATAATTCTCCATTGTAGGTCTGCAGTTCGTTTTTCAATGGGAGATTTAAGTCCTTTATCCTTGTGCATCCAGCTCTTGCCATTGTTCTCTGAAGACTATTTGAAAACAGCACTCTTGCTTGAAGTAGTGGATTATTAAAAAGAGGTTCCTCTTTTATCCAGAATTCAGAATCCGACCAGCTCCTTTTCACTCGAAAATTTGAAGTCCACGTTTTCAGCATTGTTTTATAAAAACCAGAAGTGTCTTTTAAGTCCATTTCTGTTAGATTACTTAAAAACAAGTGTAGATCATAATTAAAAACATCGACTTTGTGTAACAGGGCTTTAGCGGTATCAGTCCAGCATCTGTTTGAATACAGCAACTTCTGCGCTGCTTGCAGCCTGAAGGTTTGAATTCTGCTCTTAATGTCTATTAGTCCTTGTCCACCTTCATTCACTGGTAGGAAAAGGATAGCGGCTTTAGTCCAATGTTGTCCAGTCCAAAAAAAATCCACTAATCTTTTTTGCAATTCCTGAATGATGTCATCTGGCGGGTCCAAGACATTCATTTTGTGCCACAGTGCCGAAGCAGCTAGATTATTGATCACCAAAACTCTTCCCCTATATGATAGCTGTGGTAGCACCCATGACCACTTAGACAACCGGCTAAACATCTTCTCCACCATCCCTTCCCAATTCCTCATCTTGAAAGTTTCTGTCCCAAAATAAACCCCTAAACATTTAAACCCTTCTTTACTCCACTTAACACCACCTGGGAGTACTGGTGGATTTTTATTTGGTCCACAATAAAACCCTTCACACTTTTCCCAGTTGACTCTAGCTGATGATGCATTTTCATAAATTGTCAGTGTTTCTATTAAATTAGACACATCTTTCTCATTCTTAATAAAAATTGTGACATCAGCATAAGCAACCAACTTAATAGGCCTTTCAACTGAAATCCCTTGTAGTGTTTTCCTTAACTTGCAAAGTAGGGGTTCAATGGCCAATGAATACAACATCCCTGATAGCGGGCATCCTTGTCTAATTCCTCTCGACACTGGAACAGGACGACTCAGCCCACCGCCCACTTTCAACATAACAGACGCATCATTGTACAACATTTTGATCCATGAAGTGAAACTCCGACCAACCCCAAAAGCTTCAAGCGTTTTAAATAAATAAAGATGGCTAACTCTGTCGAATGCTTTTTCTTGGTCGATTGCGAGAATGCCAACATTTTCACCGTTCAAATGTGCAACGTCTATTATGTCTCGAACCAGAAACAGATTGTCCATTATTGTTCTATTAGGGATACAATATGTTTGATATTCATTAACCATGTATTCTAAAAAAGGTTTCAATCTATTTGAAAGACACTTTGCCAAAATGTTATAATCTGTACATAAAACCGCCACAGGTCTCCAATTTTTCAGCAAACCAAGATCACCTTTTTTAGGTAATAGGGATAAAACCGCTCTTTTGCAACTAGTAGGCAACTCAAGTTGTTGATAACAATAATTAAACACTTTGTAGTGAACTTTTTCCTTGTAGAAAAGTTAGAAGCTCAGACCAGGAGACGGAGGAAGTTTTCCAAGCAGAAGTTCTTTTATTGCTTGTCGGTAGCTGCAGTCATTCCAACATCGTCTAACTTCTTGAGTCAAACATTTAATATATATACATTATAAGAGGGAAGGGTTACATTGTGATGGTGGAAACTCGTATACCAGTTTAGTAACCTGTATTAAAAGAGAGAGGGAAAAACTTATTCAAACCCTGAGACTCCAGAACAGGAGTGACAGGACTCTCTCTTGCTAAGACAAAAGCTTAGCGAGAGTCTCCAAGAGTTTCATTAACATGTTTCATTTAACTTACAATAGAAAGCAAACCCGTCTGACAGCTGTATATAGAGACACAGAATAAGACAGGAGTTTCGTGCTCCACAGCTGAATGCTAAATTCAAGTTACAGAACTTTCTCAGTTTATATATGAAACGAAATTAAACATTTGACAAAGTTGTATTCCTTCAATTCCCCCTTTGGGAGTTCTAAATAACTCCCACACTATATACAAATTTAAACAATTAAAAATTCATTCTTGCAACTTGTGATAGTTACAGGCACATAAGGCATGTTCTGTGTTTGTTTTTCTGTAATTGCATGTTGACACAGAAACAAAACATGCAATTAGCGTCCGTGAGTCTTTTCTGGTTGGAACTGATGTGTAGTAGTAGGACAATCTTGATCATGTCGATGGATGACTGAAGGTTTCGTAGTCTCTGCGTTGTGTATTTTTTTCTTTTTCTTTTCTTTATCCTTTTGTTATAGTTGTCTCGGAAGTGGGTCAAGTTGTTTCTTGAGGTTTTCTTGTGGCTTCATACGCAGGTGAGGAGGTTGGTGCATATGGGTCCCAGACAGTCATCAATGGTATCTGCACAGAGCAAGAAAGAAAAACAAAAGACAGTAGAGCAGTATTTGTTCAAACACTAGGTTTGTGAACTTTTTCTGAGTCTGCTAGACAGTGGAGCAGTATTTGTTCAAACACTAGGGTTGTAAACTTTTCTGAGTCTGCTATTGTTGTTCCCTCTTTCCCTATTTCTTAAACCTTTTGACACCTAAGGAACAGTGAGGTAAGGATGGACTAGGATAGGGCCTATGAGGGAAGTCTTCACCCCAGGGTTAACCTCCGAAGCCTGTTGCGTTCGGTTCTTCCCGGGGCTCCTCACTGGTTCCGTGTCCTAACCTATCCCTGTTGGTGGGGGAACAACCTTACAGTGTGTACAATGAGTCCAGGTTTTCCTTCCCTGACACAATACTGCAGCGGCTGTAATCAACATCACTTGATGTGGCCCATGCCACTTTGGTTCTAATGGCTTATTTCTGAATGACTTTATCATGACCCATTGACCTGGGATGATTGTGTGTCCACCTTCTGGTAGAGTCTGCCAAAATGACTCAACTCTCCCTCTGGCACTCTGTACCGCCTTTGTTAGGTTTTCACAGTAAGCAATCAGGGCATCTGATGCAATGTGTACATCAGCATTTCTAAGATCAATCACACCTGGCATCTGCATGGGGCGTCCAGTAATAATCTCATGAGGGCTCAGTCCTACTGTTCTGTTAGGTGATGCTCTCATACTACACAGTACTGCTGGCAGTTCTTCGACCCATGGTACCCCTTCCTGATGCATTTTGCTTAGTCTGGTTTTGATTGTTCTGTTCGATCGTTCAACCTGTCCTGATGCTTGTGGCCTGTATGGGCATTGAAGGTTCCACTTAATCTGCGACATTCTAGACACTTCCTTGACTATCTGTCCTGTGAAGTGGGTACCTTGATCTGAGTCAATGCAATCTGGTAATCCCCATCTGGGAATGAAATCAGTGACAAGACATTTAGCAGTATGTGCAGCTGTAGCACGCCCTGTTGGATAAGCTTCTACCCATCTTGAGAACTTATCTATTACTACCAAAACATCAGTTTTTCCCTTACAACGAGGCAATGATATGTAATCAACTTGCAGGTGACGAAATGGTCCTGGTGGGGCTGGGGTATGTGCTGCTGGAGTAGTGGCTGCTGGTATATCATTATTCTTCTGACATGTAACACACCTCTTGGCTGTTTCTGTGGCTACATTTCTGAATTTTGGATTCCACCACTGATTTGAGAACCTGTGATTCATCGTTGCTGGACCACTGTGAGCTAAACTGTGTATTTGTTGAGCCAAATATGGCAGCAGTGATTCGGGAGCGACATACTTTCCCCCTTTGGTCCAGCAACCAGATGAATCCACTGTGGCTCCTTTGTCTAACCATGTCCATGCTTCATACAGAGGAACGTCTTTGTACAGATCAATTATTGATTCAGGAGGCATAATTGTCTTCTGTGCTGCACTACCTGAACACACTTGTACAGTTGCATAGAAACAAGCCTGTTTAGCTGCCATATCAGCAAGAGCATTACCTTTAGCTTTCGTAGTATTAGTTGTGAGATGTGCTTTCACTTTGATCACTGCTAATTTCTTTGGAAGTTTCATGGAAAACATTAGATCTTTCACTAATTCAGCATGCTTAATGGGGGATCCAGCAGAAGTTAGAAACTGTCTGGTTTGCCAAATGACACCAAAATCATGAATTACCCCAAAAGCATATCTGGAATCTGTGTAGATATTAGCAACTGATCCTGAAGCTAGCGTGCATGCTCTTGTTAGGGCTACTAGTTCTGCAGCTTGAGCTGAAAAATGATCTGGAAGACGTCCTGAAGCTAACACTTTTGTAGTGGACGTTACTGCATAACCTGCTCGTCTGTTACCTTCAATTACTTGAGCAGAACCGTCAACAAACAACTCAAATTCTGAATTCTCTATGGCAGTTTCTTTTACTACACTCGTAGGTGTATATGTAAGTGTAACACAATCGTGAGTCATTTCTCCTTCATCCTCTAACAAAACTTCAGTCATAGCAGACATCATACATGAGGATGGGTTCGTGACAGGTGCACGCTGTAAGACAATATTCGGGGCTGTGAGAGTTGCTAACCAATTTCCCCAGTGAGAGGAAGTGACAGAAGAGACTTTTACTTGATTCATTAATGCGGACACTGCGTGCGGACATCTTACGTTTACAGACTGTCCTAACACAATTCCTGATGAAACCTGAAGCGCTAGATGCACTGCCTGTACTGCTCTGAGGCATGGGCCCATACCTTGAGCTACTATGTCAAGTTTACCAGAATAGTAATGAATTGGGCGTAAACTGCCCCCATGATCTTGCATTAGACATGCAGTCATGAAGCTTAAATGTTCATGGACATAAAGCACAAATGGTCTATCAGTTTGGCCAATTCCTAATGCTGGTGCTTGACATAGTGCTCTCTTCAAATCATTGAACGCTTTGAGGTGACATTCTTCCATACAAACAGTATCAGAATCTTTACCATGGCCTTTCAACAAGTCATAGAGCGGCTGTGCAATTGAGGCATAGTCTTCAATCCAAGGTCTACAGTAACCTGCTGTTCCTAAAAATGATCGGAGTGTTTTAATGGTAGTAGGCGGGGGTATGGCTTTGACTGAAGCCGCTCGATCCTGTGTAATGGATCTATTTCCTGCACCAATTGTTTGACCCAGAAATGTGACTTGCTTTTTAGCAATTTGAGCTTTGTGAAAGCTGCATTTGTGTCCTTTCTTATGCAAATAGTCCAACAATGATGCCAATTCAGTTTGATGTACCTCGTGATCTGTTGAGGCAATCAAAATATCATCGACATATTGGATCATAGTGGACTGTTTTACCGGACATTCTGGGTCACACAAATAACGTCTGACAGCCTGATGGTATATGGTTGGGGAGTTTTGAAATCCCTGTGGCAAACGTGTCCACTGGTATTGCTCATAGTCAACTGTGAAAGCTAACCATGGCTGGCTGTCAGAGTGCAACGGTACAGAAAAGAATCCATTAGACTTATCAATTACTGAAAAGATCTTACTCTCTAATGGTATGCCATTACAAATTGTGGAAGGATCTGCCACTAGAGGGGTGATTTTATTAATATTTTTATTGGCTACTCTGTAGTCTATTGTAAGTCTACATGTCCCATTGGATTTCTTGATGGGCCATATGGGCGAGTTACAGGGACTATTGGTTTTAACTAGCACTCCCTGCATCAGCAACTTTTCTACAATAGGTTTGATCCCCTGTATAGCTTCCTTATTGATCGGATATTGTTTGGTGACCGGAGGTGGAGTCCCCGTCAATTTTATTGGTTCTACACCTGTCAACAAACCACAATCATCCTTCTCTTTAGCCCAAATTGGATGATTCTGTAAGAAAGCATACTCTGGAGGGATTACATTATTGGTAGAAACTTGTGCTGAGGAAATTTGAATGCTAGCAGATTCTGAGGACATGTCTAAAGTTAGATGTACCTGTCTCAGGAGATCCATGCCTAAAATTGCACCTGTGTTTAATGGAGCACATAGCAGTTTTGTAGTCAGAGTTTTAGGGCCAAATTGTACCTCTATGGGCGGGGTTTCATACAAAACAGAATCTTCACCTACTACACCAGTTAAAGAAAGTTTGGTTTTCTTGTACGGTATGTCTAAACCTTTAGCCAATTTTGTAGGAATTATTGTAATCTCTGCACCTGTATCAAGCAAAAAATCAATTTCTTTCTCTTGTATGCTACCTTTCACAAAAAATCTTTTGTCATTATGATGGATTACAGGTGAAAGGTAGCTACTCACAGCCCCAACAATTCGTTTTTTTCCTGGTCTTTTTGTGCTCTTAGAAGAGCCTGAACTAGCTGTCCTAAAATTTCAGTGGACACTTGCGGAACTATTTCAGGGTTGTATGCAGGCTGAGAAGGAGCAGAGTTATGCATAGCATTTCTTTTTGTATCTTGCAACTTCTTCCTACACTCTTTCTCCCAATGTCCTAATTTTCCACAGTAGTGGCATTTGCCTTCTTTTTTAGACCACCAGTTTTCTGGTGGCGTTATGCTAAATGTAGCTGCTGCTGCTACTCTCACTTTGGCTTTAACATCAGCATCTCTTTCCCATGCTGCCAAACTGTCTAAGTTACTTCTGAGAGTTCTGTTAGACCAAGCTATATCTAGGAATGGCAAAGCTCTTCTGTATTCAGCAACAAGACCATCTGACCAGATACGAATCAGTGGTCCTTTGTCATCAAGCACACTTTCAGAGTCATCCACTATTCCACTGTACGTTACAGCTGACTGACAAAACCTCTCAGTATTTTCGCACACATTTTCATCTTTCTTTTGTACACAGCTAGTAATTCTAGACCAATCTATTTTGGGCCCTAAGATATTCTTTAGGATTTTCAAAACACCTTCTCTCATATCACTTCTACTGGCATGTTGTAGTTCAGAAGTCACGGCAGATTCAAAACTGTCGAATTCAGTTTCAGTTAAAATTTGTGACATTAACTGTGTGACCTCTGTTAACGACATGTCATATAGACGCATTTTGCTGATTAATGTTCTTCTAAATTCAGAAAACTGTTTACGTGCTGAAGGTAGGCTCTGGGACAGTCGCTCTATGTCTTTAGGTCCAAGTGCTTTTGCAACAGTTTGGATTTGGACAATAGAAGAGTTGGGAGGAACACTTTCAGTTCCCCTCAATTCCCTGCGATCTCTTTCTAGCACCACACACATTTACTGAATTTACAGGCACATCAGTTACTGGGCAGAGAGCCGGATCTGTTTCAAAGAACGCTCGTAAGTCAGGGTAAATGTTATCCGGCTGACTAACTTCTTCTACATCATTTTTTTCTATAGGTTTGTTGCGGTTCAATTTCTTAGTCAAAGAAGAAATTCTAGCACGTAGCTCTTAGTTCTCTTTTTCTAGTTCTGAGTTATGCTGAGACTGTTGTGTAGCTACTGCTAAACCAAATTCTCTGTGACAACAGATAATTGCTTCCACATTGTTCTTGCGAACACTTGCTCCTAGAACCTTTTTACACTCTTCTACAGACCAAATCTTATCTGGATGAATCTCATATTTCTGTGTTAGTTCTTGTCTAACTTTTTCAGTGACTATTAGATCCATCTGTTCTCCTAACAGTGTTTTAAATTTGCTATCTGACCACAAAGGAGTAGCAAGACCACCTTTTTCCGTTGTTGGAACCAGCCGAGCATTTTTTCTAACCATTTTGTGATGTTTCTTTATCACACAATCAAAAACACTAAAACTTCTCTGATCAACAGAGGGTACACTTGTTAACACAAATCAACTATTGTTAAACTTCCTTGTTACCAACACATCACAAGCTATTAGCATGTTACGCTAATCTTCCCTAAAAGAAAAATGCAAAGGATCTTTCACCTTCTTAACTTTTAGAGGATAAAACAAACAAAAACACTAAATCTTCTCTGCTCAAAAGAGGCTACACTCGATAACACAGTTAACCTTCCTTGCCCAGAGAAAAGGGTAACACACAAAATATTAACACGCTACGCTAATCTTCTCTAAAAGGAAATGTAAAGGATCTTTCACCTTCCTAACTTTTAGAGGATAAACACATCCCTGTTTGAACAGAGGTTCACCAATATTAACACGTAATGTTAACCTTCCCTAACTTTAGAGGATACCTTCTCTAGCAACGTAGAGGCTATACTTTCATCTTTAAAATAAACTTTTAAAGGGTAACTTTGTTAGCCAGACACTGCAGCTGTCTGATAACTGTTCTCTGACGGCGCAGAGGATTGTACTGGTCTTCAGTGGTTCTTTGAATAGAGTGAAACTCACCAAATCGTTGTTTATACGGAAAGGATTCCGTCTGGAACTCAGTCAAAAAAAGTTTGTTCTTTGTTGAGTTTTGAAGTTTCAGGATTCAGTTCTGGAACTCAGTCTTTGTTGAGTGGATATTTCAGTTCTGGAACTCAGTCTTTGTTGAGTGGAGATTTCAGTTCTGGAACTCAGTCTTTGTTGAGTGGAGATTTCAGTTCTGGATTCAGGTAAGATTCTCTCTGGAATGCAGCCAGATCTTTGAGCTTGAATTCCAATCTGGATTCAGGTGAAGTTAATTCTATCCGGGTCACGGCACCATCCGTTGTGAACTTTTTCCTTGTAGAAAAGTTAGAAGCTCAGACCAGGAGACGGAGGAAGTTTTCCAAGCAGAAGTTCTTTTATTTCTTGTTGGTAGCTGCAGTCATTCCAACATCGTCTAACTTCTTGAGTCAAACATTGTAATATATATACATTATAAGAGGGAGGGGTTACATTGTGATGGTGGAAACTCGTATACCAGTTTAGTAACCTGTATTAAAAGAGAGAGGGAAAAACTTATTCAAACCCTGAGACTCCAGAACAGGAGTGACAGGACTCTCTCTTGCTAAGACAAAAGCTTAGCGAGAGTCTCCAAGAGTTTCATTAACATGTTTCATTTAACTTACAATAGAAAGCAAACCCGTCTGACAGCTGTATATAGAGACACAGAATAAGACAGGAGTTTCGTGCTCCACAGCTGAATGCTAAATTCAAGTTACAGAACTTTCTCAGTTTATATATGAAACTAATTAAACATTTGACAAAGTTGTATTCCTTCAACTTCATAAAAATCGTCTTTCAGTAGGTTCCAGAAGTGTTTATAAAACTCAGCCGGAAGTCCATCTAGACCAGGTGTTTTTCCAGTCGAGAGTTTTTTAACAGCTTCAGACAGTTCTTTTAACTGAAGGCCAGAGTCCAGTTGTTTACTTTGTTCATCAGAAAGCTTCAATAAGTCTTTATGCAACTCTTCAATGCATCCGATGTCACATTGTCCTTCTCCGAATAAGTCCGTATAAAAACCCAACGCAATTTTTCTCATTTCATTTGGATCTGAAATCACATTTCCATGCACATCTTTCAAATGCAGCATCATTTTTTTCCCTCTTTCTTTCTTCTCTAGATTAAAAAAGAAGGAACTTGGTGCATCCATTTCTTTCAAGAATGCAAAGCGACCTCTAATTAAAGCCCCTTTAGCTTTCTCATGGAATAATGTGGCTAAAGCTTTTTTTTTCTTCCAGCTTTTCAACGATCACAACATCTCCAACAATTAACTCGCTTTCAATCTGTTTTATCTCTTTTTCTAGTTCAAAAACAGTTTTTTTGATCATAGCATTTGTGTTATATATATAATTTTGACAAAACATTCTAATTTGTGCTTTTCCTATATCCCACCACTGAACAATATCATCATAATTACTTTTTAGTTTTTTCCACTCCATCCAAAAAACATTAAACTTTTCACAAAAAAGTACATCTTGTAACAATTTCACATTAAAATGCCAATAATAGCTATGACTTTGTGACTTCCTTATATTTATTTCAATTATACATAAATGATGATCTGAGAACCCATTCGGACAAATTGTTGATTTTAAAATTCTATTACTTTTACTTTTATTAACATAAAATCGGTCTAATCTGGCAGAACTAATAAGATCATGAGAAACCTTTACCCACGTATACTGCTTAACTGTAGGGTGTTGCTGTCTCCATACATCAACTAAATTACAATTACTAATAACATCATATAAAAATTTTGCAGAAGAGGGATGAGGTTCTTCTCCATTTCTATCTAAAGTAAAGTTTTCTGTACAGTTCCAATCACCCCCTAAGACCAACCATACATTTTCATCACAATTTTGCTTTAAAAACTCATTTAACTTTTTTAATATTTGTATCCTCTCTGCTCCAGTATTTGGTGCAAAGACATTAATAAATACAAAGACAAAACCGTTTATACTTGCTTGAACAGCCAAAATTCTTCCTCTTTCTATTTCATTAACCAACACATTGGTTATATTAATCGTCTTTGAAAATAAAATAGGAACTCCTCCACTAACATTTGTGCTGTGACTCATATACAAATCACTTATCCACTCCATTTCCCATTCCACTTCATTTTTCACATCACTATGCGTCTCTTGTACAAATGTAACATCAATATTCTTATTTTGTATGTATTCATTTAAACATGCTCTTTTCCTGCTATCTCTACCCCCATTGATATTAATGGATCCTATTCTAAGGCTCTCCATGAAAAAAGAGGACAGAAAAAGGAAAAAAAGAGATAAGACAAAAAATGACAGATAGTTCACCACTTCTGCTTCCTTCATAAGTAAACTATAAAGAGTTTTCAAGAACTTTTTCTTTTCTCAGATTCGTTACCATTTTTTTCAATCTGAATCTTTTTTTTCTACTTAACTCTTAATAACCGACAGTCTTTTGTATGTTTATCACTGAAGCCAAAAACTTCTTCACATCAGGAAAAAATTCCTTTACTTCTGCTTTTTTCCCAAAGGTTTCATCAAGGAAATCATTAATCTCTTTTACCGTATATAACTGATCCTCATCATAATTGGAGGGAATATCTGACATTTCAGAGAGACAATCATCATCAGCCATCTCTTCAGTCACATCAGTGCTTTCAGAGAGCTGAGACAGAGGTATATTATCGAAACGATTCTCAACAGTGTCTACATCTATATCATACGAACTTTCAAGATGAAATTTTTTGGCATCACTTGTCCCTGCCTCTTCAAAATTCCTCTTTTTTTTTCCTCCATCACAATTTTTATTTTCCCTGATTCCTTTTCACCCACTTCTTTTTGGCCTATATCTTCAGTTGATTCATTTTGTTCATGAGTACCTGATTCACTCTGTTCTTTGTCGATTTCATTATCTGTGTCTGTTTTTTTACTTTTATCCGCAATTTCTGCTTCACCATCGACCGCCTGTTCAATTACATCTGTTTTGTTGATATCGTCTTCAGCTTGTGTTTTATGCGGGCATCAGTGGCGCCTCCAGAAATTTTTCATAGGGGTGGCCAGATGGGGCCACTTAAAATCTTGGGGTGGCACACCAAAACTATAAACCATAATTTCAGAATTTTATTCTACTGTTGTAGCAAACCGGCCTGTAGAAAACTATCAGAAAAACTTAAGGAAACTCCTACTGATATACTTTGGTTTATTGTGTTATATTTAATGTTACTAATGATATTGGTAGGGCCCTACTAATATATATTATATTATATATAATGATATATATTATACAGATATGATATATATATATAAGGGCCCTCGCCCCGCGGCATATTTCAAGATACTTACATAACTGTGATGAATTTAATCCTTTTTAAGTTATTATTTTGCAGTGTAAGATTACAGTTAACACCTTTAAATATTACATAAATGTATTATGAATTTTTAATCAACTTAATGAGTGTATAAATCAGCAGCAAAAAGTAATTCTTGAAAAAATGTGCACAGTAATTTTATAAAATCTAAATATGTTAATAGAAACAAATTACTATTAGTTCTCTTATAAAATTCAATCAGGCAATCATACATTTCACAATTTTATATTTATATATTAATGTCAAGAATTCAGAAGTGCATATATACCCTACACTACAAAGAAATAATATACAATTAAATTATGCTTATTTTAAATGTATTGAGCAGGCTAGGTATAACAAAATATATTGGCTTTTAATAATATTTCAGTGCGCAAACCCATGATAACATGAAAAACAGCACGCACACAGCGTGTATGCGCATCGCGGGATTCGCGGGTGCAAAATGATGTGCTCAAAGCAACATGGAGTCACCGTGTGCAGCGCTGCGCTGTATCAATAAATATTGATACAGCTTAAGGGTTTTAAACGACTCACTACCAGTGTTGGGAAAGTTCAATTTCTACATGAACTAGTTAAAGTTCAGTTCACAAATTTTAAAACGAACTAGTTCAGTTCAGTTCATACTTTAAAATTTTTAACTAGTTCATTCATAGTTCTTTTTTTCCATATGTTGCTGCGAGCTATTATTTTTCAAAATGATTGCCACAACCCATGAATTAGAGATAGCAATTATTTTATCGGTGGGCAAAGTTTGAACAGAAATGTAAGATTTTTCCCATCCTCACCGACCTTGTCATAAAACCCGTTTAAATGATCAAACGATCCTCCTGCTGCATTTTGTGTCGATGACGCATGCGGCCTTGCGACGCTGGCGGCTGGTGTTGCCAGATTGGGTGTTTTTTCCGCTACATATTAAGGCCTGTTTACGGTGTGTTTTATCCGGGGTTTCGCCTGGAAGGCTCTATAGAAATCTGGCACCCTAATGAATGAAGTTAAACTGTGCGCGCGCTGTTCATAGACGCCAGAATGAACGAGTTCACAGTAACGTTCATCAGGCAGTAATACAGTATGTGCAGTTCACGTTCACCCAAAATATGAACGAGTTCATGAACTATCGTTCAATGAACGCGTTCAGGCACAACACTGCTCACTACCGTGTGCCGTTTAAAAACAGCAACAAACTCCAACAAAATAAAGTAATTGTATGCAAATCTACAGCCTTTTATCTACAGATCATGCATTATAATGTGAATATATCATATTGGAGAGAGTTTTACCGTGCATCCAAGAGGCGCGCGCGCTGTTTGAATATGAATGGAGAATGATTGACAGCCGCAAAGGAGGGAAAACGAGTTTCCGTATACTTTAATGATGTAAATAGACTGCTGTCCCTCACATTAAGCTATGGAATGACTTCAGATGACTTTGTCAACCAAACTGACGTGAAAAAAGCGGGAGGCGCCGAAAAGCGCGCTGTTTGCATCCCTGCTTGTCAAAACGTGGCAAAGACACATCAAAAAGCTGCTGTAGCAGTATACTGTAACCATTTGGCACTTAAAGAGCACGTCACGACACATAATACCCCGTCTTCTTTTACTAAAGAATATTTTTGACTTATTTATGAAATGCATAACCGATGCTACTAAAATTTATACTGGCCATTGGGGTGGCCAGTGGGGTGGCCAGGAGTCGGCCAGGTGGCGCCATTGGCGGGCATTCCATTTTTTTTTTCCCGACATTACCACACTTGAAGTATTTCAAATGATTGGTATTTGCATAGATCATATATGATTTATCTTCATGTTTGACCCTAAACGAGATTTCAAGCGCCGGCGATTCTAAAACCACAAACAGCTGCCGCCTAAAAGACAGCACGTGCTTTAAGGCTTCCTTTTTACACCCGAGTGGAATTAGTGTAATTCCACTTACTATTTTCCCGAACCTCTGCAGTTCGTTTTCAATGCATGAATTCGGTATATAAGGTGGACAATTAGAAATGTTTACTCTTGTCGACTGCGATACTAAGGGTGAAACAACAACCCTATACGCCGCTCACGATGAGTTTACTCTTTATAATACTAAATATAAATACTAATAATGTGTACAAAAGGAAAACGAGAATAGTAAAGAAACACAAACTACCCCCAGAAACGCTCCTCTCACCCGTGAGACGCTCACATTTCCCAAACTCCCAGCATGCACGAGAGAGAGAGAGAGAGAGAGAGAGAGAGAGAGAGAGAGAGAGAGAGAGAGAGAGAGAGAGAGAGAGAGAGAGATATTGGCTTTTTACTTTGTCAAAGGGCTTCTACACCATTTACTCACATAGACATTCCACCTAACATATTCTGTAGTGTTCACAGGAGGAGGAAAGTTATACATAGTTATATATATATATATATATATATATATATATACACATAGTTATATATATATATATATATATATATATATATATATATATATATATATAAACAAACTATTATATATATACTAAACTATTTTAGGCAACAGTCAACTGTTATCATATCAAATTTCAACTTGGGGCACGTTTTTTGTGTTTTTGTTATTTAATGCAACTTTCATTTCTGTTGACCAAAGCAATTGTTTTATGTTTGTAAAAAAAATCTATATCATAATTTTTTACATTTTAAATTAATATTTCAAACTACTTTATTATTCTAATAAATTAGTGTAACCCCCCAGCAGCACAGTGTTTGTATGGCAGGCAGAGTCCTGCTATGTCTTTTTAAGTGTCTTTGAAGCAGGCTGAGCATTTCAGGGGACTGTTCTCCACTAACTCTCAGTTTCTCCGCTTCTACAGACTTACTGAAGTTTTCAGAACTGACGAATATCATGCTGGTTTTGGTGACTGGATTAAAACAGACTGCAGATGCGTTAAAGGCCAAACCACACCTGCTCACTAAAAACATCTCATGCATTTCAGGATGGACTTATTCAAATGTAAAGCAAACTTGAACAGTCAAGTTTAATTAATTTACATTTCATGTCTTACATATATGTCCTCTTCGTTCAGATAAAACCAGAACAGGCCTGTTATTTTATTCTGAGGTGTGAAGTTAAAAAAGACTATATAAATATAATCCCTGTAAACAAGTTTATACAGTTATGTACACAAATGTAAATCAACCTTTAACTGATATAATGTGTGCTGGTGTGGATCTTAGATATTGTGTTGTAATTTCTTAACTTTTGGATGTAAAGGATAAGCATTGAAGTCCGTTAACAATGAATTGATAAATGATTGTTTTGTTTTAAGTTCTTAGTAAAAATACCAGGAAAAAGCTTAGTAAAGTGCAAAACTAATTTAAAAAATAATTTCAGGAAAATGTAATTATTGTGGTAAGAATTATTGCCACCACTGGTAATTATGATCAACGATGGCTGTAAAAATAAATCTGCATTGTTTATCCTTTTGATCTTTAATAAAAATTTAAAAAAGCAGCACACTAACCTTCCATTAAATAAAATAATTGTGTTCACAATTATTATTATTTTCACAATTATTATTTATTTGTGTTCACAAATAAATGTTTTCGTCCAAAACACGTGCCACAATTATTGGCACCCCTAGAATTATTTTCGAGTAAAATTTTTCAAAAATATATTTCCATTAATATTTACCTTTTTTAACACCAGGGTGATAGGAACATGAAATTGTCTAGCTATGACTTCTGGTTTCACAGGAGTTTAAATATGAGGAAACACAAAGGTCAGATTCCCTTACTCATCCATCACAATGAGTTCTACAGTAAAGAATATAGTTCTGGAGAGATTCTGTTTGGAGGAATGGTCTCTGGTCTCTCGTCAGTTGTTTTTCAAACTCAGAGCTGTTATCTTGGAAAAAGGAGGTTGCCCAAAGTATTTAATAAAAGGGTGCCAATAATTATGGCCAACGTATTTTGTAGAAAAGCATGTATTTCATAATGTGATTTAACCCCCACTTTCAATTCTTTTACTTCAATGAAAGGTTAGATTTTTGTGATTTGAATGAAAGATCAAAATGATAAACAATGCAGATTTATTTTTACACCCATCTTCGAACATATTTACCAGTTGTGCCAAAAATTCTGACCATGACTGTATATATATAATATTACATGGAGAAAAAAAGCTATTATAATCCATAAAATACTATTCAGGACAAAAATATTCCCCATTAAAAATCCTGACTATGCATTCGCATACCAACAAAGGTTGACTGAAAGTCAAAAGGGTGAAACGTGACCTCAATTCTCTGTAAAGAAATGGATCTCAGTATTAAATAACATTTCACTTTTGCTCTTAAATGCTTAGAAAAGTAGGATGAACCATTATCTCTGGAATATTGAGTCATCCAGCTCCCGAGGATTAAAACATTGAATGTCAAAATCACAAACCAGTATTACAAAAACAAAATTACCATTACTTTCTAAAATCTCAATATGGATTGATGATAACAAAAAGACTTGTAAAATAATAACGCTGATATGACCAAAAAAAACAAACAAAAAAAAACAGATAAAAACTCAGAATAAAGAGTCCAAATTCCTAACAGAAGTACAGAAGCTTGTCAAGAACAATACATCATTTTTATATCCCTGCTGAAACCAGTCTAAGCCTAGGCTGGTTTTAGCTGTTTGTTTTTTGTCAGCAGGGATGTTTAAATTTCTTTTTGCCATGATCAATTCTAGGATTTTTCAAATAAAACTAGTTGGGACATGAAATATTGATTTGTGTTTATTGCATAAGAAGACATCTTGGAGTGATACGGGAGACATAAAACTAGCAAACATTTGCCTGAAATCCTTTGCCTGCATGGGACAGCGCTCAAGTGTACAGAGTAATGTGTCATTACACAAATATACCTGACCGCAGAATATCATAATCAATGACAAAAACCTGTAAAATGAGACACTATGGCATCCAAACCCGATCCCCATCGCAAGATAAACAAAACCACTGCAGAAATGGGACAATTTTTATTTATGCATTTCACGAATCCAAATGTTCAGACCAGAATTTAATTGCATCTTTTTTTCCAACATAAAAACATTACAGCAAATGTTTTGCAGGGAAATGTGTTCAAAAACATAACCGCTGTGAAAATAAAAAGCTAAAAAGGGCAAATGTTTCGGTTGTCTGAAAGCGCACAGTAGGTCCTCGTGTTTCGGGTGGACAGTGGTACATACTTGTAAACGTATGGAATGTATTTATTTACTGTACAGACACGCAGGGACAAACCCTGCAGAAGAAACAACATGATTTGTGCTGGAGAAACACCCTAGTCAAAAGAATTTATTTTATAGAGAAAATAAAACATACTAAAAATATCTACACAAATCTTTTTTTGTAATATATTTTTCCCCCACCTTTAACTTCCCTTTTAAAAACTCAACGTCTCTAAAAAAAGCAAGTTAAAACAGTAACTTACATGATTCTTCTACACTCCTCCTCTCAGTATTTTCTTGTTTCATTTTGTTTTTATCAGTCGCATTAAAGATTACGAGGAAGCTTTGAAAATGCTGCATTATTACATTCAAAATCAATGTTAATAGCACAGCATGTTCATGACCATATGGGTGAATCTCATGAAAACCTGTCCGGTCACATTTCACCGTAAAATCAAAAAAAATAAAAAATAATAATGTGCATAACGAAAAGGTAGCCTATTTTAAGATGTTTTTGTATTGTGACATACTTTTCATAATAAATAAGCATATTTTTGCCCCAAAATGTCATTACTAAAAACAAAAAAATATATGTAGTATATATATATATATATATATACACCCACACACATTTTAAAGAAATTTAATTAATAATTTCCTTTTCAATGAAAATTCGCAGTGAAGATGTGCATAAATATTAACTTTTTTTCTTTCGATTTTGGGGTGAAACGACCTGGCCATGTTCTTGACTGTGTTCGTGAGGTTCACCCTCGTACACCTGGCCCAGTTTGAAGCGTGGAAAAAAAGCACTGCTGGGAGCTCAGGACTCACTCCAGTAACTCTGGCACGATGCAGCAGATCCGTGTGGGAAGTAACAGCGTGTGGAACTGCCTCTTAAAAGACAACAGCCTAAACGAGTGAACAACATCTCTGCTTTTCAGACTCAAGGAGCACATGCATCCAGCTCTGGGCCACGGATGAAATGTGTGTTGTGTTGGCAGACAATCATAAGCAAAGCCATGCGATGGCAATGTAACAATCTGAATAAAAATTAATTGAAAAATTGAAGGAAAAAAAAAAACAGCTTATATACGGCCGTTCTATTTCAGTCTAACTCCCAACACCCAGAATCCCACGCATGCAAGACCTGTTTACATAAAGAAACACAACAGCAATATAAATCAGCCCTCGTCAGTCTATCAGCTCGGTGCGACCAAGGCTATAAAAATAGAATAAGTGTTTCAATCATTTACTGTTTCAAACGTCTTTACATATATTTGTTTTGTAAAAAAAATTGTGCCCATCATGCTAAACATTGCTGTAGCACTTTAATATACCTCTCAGTTTTACAAGGTCAAATACAGTCTGTGAGCTCTTAAAGTTTTAATCGTTTTTTTTCTCCTGTGTTTGTAGTATTAAAAGTAGCATGAAAAGTGTCATTACAACAAAACCCTGTGGCTACACACTAAAACTCCTGACAGAAACATTCAGCAGATCACATCTCAGTTTCCCTTATGTGTTAATCTAAGACAATTGCTAATTAGTGTTTTTCAGTCATATACATGCTGGTTTGGATCGTTTTCAAAGGCTCATGGTTGAATCTCACACAAACATGCCACACTTCACCCAAAATATATATTTTCTTTTGCCTAAATGAAGTTTATTTCTTTCTTCTTAACATTTTATTTATTTGCATTGTGACATTATTTTCAGAATAATTAAGCTAACTTCCTACCTACATTCTCATTACATTGATGCGCTTGGAATTTTTTTTTTTAAATGTTAATGATCATAATTCAATATTCTCATTACTGTAATACAGTAAAACTATGACTATACAATGATTTATATTTAAATTCATATAAGTTAAATGTATAAATACTTTACAGTTTAAATAATATTTAATCATCATGTTTTTTGTGCTGCCGTAACTTGCTTCATTTGTCATGAAAATAATGTCACAAAAAAAAAGTATAGTATCTTGTTTATATAATTTCAGGGTGAAATGTGACCCAGACAAGTTAGGTGAGATTTAACCATCAGCCACTGCAACGTGAGCTTGGGTAGTTTTGGCCAACTCTCATTCCCATATCACTTGAGAGTCAATAATAATAATAATAGTAATACAAATACAACACCACCCATAATAGTTAAAGATATTAAAGTGTAAAACTAACTGTTAAAACGAAAGAAATATTGCTTCAAAGAAGTCTCTGGACATGCTTCTCTGTCCCGTCAGTCGTCTCTTCTCCCCCTCTGCTGTCTCAAGACTGGTTTGGGGTTTGAAAAGCGGTGTGTTCACAAAGAAGGTAGTGTGTGTGAGTGTGTTACCATTACAGAACCGTTCAAGGGTCTCTCTAGAGCAGAAAGGAGTCTTAAAGATCTCTGGGGCTGATGGGAGGAGATTCCTTGCAATTGGCCCGTTCACAACTCGGTCCTACAGAGCGAGAGGAGACGCAGTGCTGGGACTGGTTGGGGTCGTGCTGGGGGAGGGCGTGTGCTTTGGAGGAGCCAGATCGAGGAGGGCACGAACCGTCCCGGCCACTTGAGCCAAACCTCTCTCTTCCAGGATGTGCAGGGGGAGACACAGCTGGCTCTGCGGCGTAAACACACACACACACAGCAGGGGCGAACAAAAAAGGGACAAAAATGGTGCGTCAATGGAGAAACAAAATTATAAAAATCAACATAACTTAAAATAAATGATTACAATGGATAAACTCAAATAAAGCAGACAACGTACAACTAAGGAAGGACTTAAATCAAAATGACCTTTGGAAACTGTAAAGAAAGATGAAGAGAGATGGAAAAATCATTCAAAACCTGCTAGACAGAAACCGGTCTGTCACAAACCAGGAACTAACCGGCGAGAGTATTAGTACTAGTATTGGTTGTTATTGCACAAGCTTTGGGTTAGTGAACTGAACCAACTCCTAAACCTAAAAATCAAATCATGACACTGTATGCGCTAAAAACATCAACCATATATCAAATTGAGGTTCCATCTACACTACAGGCCAAAAGTTTGGAAAAATTCAGATCAGTCTCTTATGCTCACCAAGACTACTGATCAAAAATACAGCAAAACCGTAATATTGTGAAATATTATTACAATTTAAAATAACCGTTTTCTATGTGAATATATTTTAGATGCAAAGCTGAATTTTCCTCATTACGCCAGTCCTCAGTGTCACATGCTCCTTCATAAATCATTCTAATATGCTGACTTGATGCTCAATAATTATTAATTGTTGTTGGTACTCAGCGTTGAATGATGGTTCTTTAGCGGCTTAATATTGTTGTGGAAAACGTGATACTTTTCCAAGTCCAAGTTTCAAATAAATTCTGTTCTTTTGAATTTGAAATCTTTTGTAACATTATAAATCTCTTTACTGTCACTTGACCAATTTAGCGCATCCTTGTTGACTATTAATATTATTTATTTTTGTGTTAATTATTATTTATTTATTTTTATCTTACTGACCCCAAAACTTGAGCGGTAGTGTATCACCGTGTCCAGAATAATATTAAGCAGCATTGTTTGAATTGATAATAAGAACTGTGACTGAAGACTGGAGTAATGATGCTGAAAATTCAGCTTTGCATCACAGGAATAAATCACAATTGAAAATCTATTCAAATAGAAAACAGCCATTTTAAACTGTAATGATATTTCACTGTTTTTACTGTCTTTTAAATCAAATAAATGCAGCCTTGGTGAGCATAAAAGTCTTTAAAATCCAGTGTATCAGCAATCAGACTTATTTTCACCAACTAGAC
Source organism: Siphateles boraxobius (assembly GCF_051911475.1). Taxonomy (NCBI): domain Eukaryota; kingdom Metazoa; phylum Chordata; class Actinopteri; order Cypriniformes; family Leuciscidae; genus Siphateles; species Siphateles boraxobius. Next base: position 16,754,893 of record NW_027508931.1, on the reverse strand, counting down.
AATCCAGAACATGCCAGCCAAGCATTTACCACTGCAGCACCACACTTCCCAACATAAAGCTGCGACTGACACAAACACACAACTAAACTACTGATAAAACACACATCTACACTGGATATTTGAGTTTAGACTTTATTGTAGAAAAACAGAGGACAAGTCAGACTGTAGGAAAATCAGGCAATATGGCACACAAATCTGACAGACGCAAATGCTTACACACTCTATGTGACCGGTGTTGTATTTCCTATGCGTGTTAGGATTACATTACACTATATTAATTAACAACAACAGGTATACCGGTTGACAAGGACTGTTATTCCAGTGAGTAAACTGTGTTCTGGTGCAAGACTGACAAGATGCTCGATAACTGTAGCGTTAAGAGCGGATAGCGAGATGTTTTCAAGCCATTTAAAGGGTTAGTTCAGCCAAAAATTACAATTCTGACATTATTTACACACCCCAAGTCGTTTCAAATGTATGATTTACTTTTTTTTCACGAAAGGAGATGTTAAACAGCTAGTTGTGGCTGCATTTTTCCACATAATTTGAGGCAATTCATTGAAACGCAATTAATTTTTGTGAAAATCATTCATAAAGCCCTTCTGAACTGACTTTCAGATTCATGAAAGTGTTTGTTTTCATATGAAAAGATTATACTTTTATTTATTTTTTATTTTTACAAACTGAATACACTGCAATTTGATAACACTATTTGCAATTTGATAACACTATTTGCCATTTATTAATATTACAATAATAATACAATATTACAATTGTAATATTATTACCAAAAATTTGTTTTAACCAATTCACGTGTAAAAATAAATTTGATTGATAAACAAAAATTGAAACCTGCAGCAGTCCATTTTCCTTTTTTTACATTCCAATGATTCTGTGCACCAGAAGCATTTGTCTGCCAGAACGTTTAATTTTACAGGCATACGGCCAAATCATTCCTTTTGCATTTATGTTTATGTATATTGGAACCAAACCTAAAAAGGTAGTCCAGAAGTTCCTATAGCGTTACAGTATACGCAATTCACTTATTTGTCATTTTTGGGGCGGGATTATGCTAATTGTGAATGAGCAGCCTAGTTACAAATGATTGGAATTTATTAACATACGCATGATTAACTATCAAATCTGAAGTCTACAAAGCGTTTGTAAATCCAGAGGAGAGTTTTTGGAAAAATCCATTTTACACACAAATGACTCAATTTATTTATATATTATTGAAAGGTATATGAATGAAAATAAATTAGCTCAGGGACTGCCAGGCATCTCATATCAGTAGTTCATATGACATGCACTATATTACTTAAAGTGATAGTTTACTTAAAAATCTAAATTAAGTCATTTACTCACCCTGGTGTTGTTCTAATATCGTATGCCCTCCTTTCTTTTTCAGACCAGAAAAGGAGAGTTTAAAAGAAAAAAGTCCTGTATCAAGCTTTGAAAAAAGACGCAAAGAGTGATCCTATTCAACATGTGTCGTATATTCCAAGTATTCCCGGAGTATACGATAGTGTTTGGTTTGAATTATCTATCGAAAATCCTGACCTTGGCATTTGGTCTTCTTTGTACGACTGCATGTTCATGGGACTATTAGCGCCATAGTTCACACACACTCGCCCAGGAGAAATACGTATTATATTTTGTGCCGCATTTTGATTAATTTCTTACTTTTTTTAGTTTTTTAAAAACTTTTTGGAATATATGACATGGGAACATTCTGTGATAATTTTGCGTCTTTTTTTAAAAAGCTTGATGGTTGTCGCTATGCACTATCATTAAAAGGACATTTTTGACATCCCTTTTGTGGTCTGAAAAAGGAAGAAAGGCATATGGCATTAGTACAACACCAGGGTGATTAAATAATGACTTAATTTTCATTTTTAAGTGAACTATCTTTTTTAATATGCAATTAAGGTAGGATGTTCTATGGTGCCCTTGCTTTGTCTTCTCCCGTACCTATCCACTTTTGTATGGAAAAGAGCAGCTCGGACAGTATGCAAAATTTCTCCTTCTGTGCTTCATGACAGAAAGCAACTCATACAGGTTTGGAACGATATAACTGAGTAAATGTTATTTTTGGAGAACTATTGTGTTAACTGTGAGATGGAAGACATTAACATACACACAGTAAGGCACAAAGGGATAAAACGTTGAGTTTAAGGTTTGGCATCCTCCACACGGTCTTATTCATTCACGAAAACCCTCACAGAAACACAAAGCCACACAAAATACTCATCCACTTTAGCAGACTTTGGGAAAATGTGCAGCAGAACTAACATACAAAGGGCTCGTTCGCAGTCAGCTTGTTCTGTTGTCTTGTTTAAGGCTGTTTGGGGGAATTCACCCATTTTTGTGCTTTTTGATGAAGCTTTGAATTTTGCTATGGAAATGTGCTCTCTACACACACACACACACACACACACAGACATATAAACACTCTCAGTTGACTCTTTGCTAAGCCCAGCCTTAGAACGTCACTGACCACACCTTAGCAACTATTGCCATTTATCAACCATGAAATGAAGCGTTCGTCTTTTCAGTTAACTGTGATAATGTACACTAGTGTCCACAAATTTGGTGTCAGTAAGATTTTTCAAAAAAAAGGATGCATTAAATTGATCAAAAGTGAAAGTAAAGACATTTATAATCAGTGTTGGTGGGGGGGTGTAACATATTACAGAAAACGAGTTACGTAATCAGATTTCTTTTTTCAAGTAACTAGTAAAATAAAACTTGTAAATTTTAACAAAACATAAGTAACGCAAGTTCATTTGTTTTCTAATTTATTCACTGACATCTCTCCTTGTCCCATTATTGAGAAAAATCGAAAGTAAGTGCAAATGCGTTGTGTGCGCTGTGTAAGATGATGGTTATTGTAGTTCTAGACTAAATGTGAGCATGCATTTACTCATCTCACTTGCAGAATAACAGATTCCGTATTCCTCAAAATAAATAAAAACAGTGAAATGCATCTCAGAATATTACACAAACCTGCAGTAATTAAATGTGTTAAATAACTACTAAATATACTTTATGTATTTAATGTCACTTTAACCAATGTCTTTGCTGCTGACCTTTAATGATTCAATTAAACCATAAGAATAAGCAAAAAATAATGTGGTTAAACATCACATTTGTGTTTCTTTTTCTTTTTTTTTAATGCTGAAGTATAGTGTTGAACTTTCTTCTTCTGCAATCCAGAATAGCAGCAAAGCTGAAAGGTTTGTTTGAGCTGTGCCCTCTACTGTACAGGTGTGAATGTGCATTTCCTTCAGTCTGAGGCTTATTCGCTTTTGGTTTATATTTGCCAAAAAATAGAACTTTTGTACAAGCAAGGTGAACAACCTTGTACAGCAAAAGTAACGTAACATTACTTTCAATAAAATGTAACTAAACAACGTAATTAGTTATTCTTTTAGGAAGTAACGCAATATTGCAACATTACTTTTAAAAGTAATTTCCCCAACACTGTTTATAATGTTAAGAAAAGATTTATTTTCCAAAAAATGCTGTTCTTTTGAGCTTCTTTCTATTCATCAAAGAATCCTGAAAAAAAGTATTACAATTTGCACAAAAATATTGACACCACAATCTGACTCTGAATCCATAAATCAACATTGATAATTATAAGAAATGTTTCTTGAGCAGCAAATCAGCATATTAGAATGATTTCTGAAGGATCATGTGACACCGAAGACTGGAGTAATGATGCTGAAAATTCAGCTTTGCATCACAGGAATAAATTAGATTCTAAAATGTATTCACATAGAAAATAGTTCTTTAAAATTGTAATACTGTTAATATTGTAACAATATTACTGTATATTTGATCAAATAAATGCAGCCTTGGTGAGCATTAGGGACTTCTTTCAAATACATTTTAAAAATCTTACCAACCTCAATCTTTTGAACGGTAATTTAATTTATTTAAAGAAAACTGCACATTCAATTATTTCCAGTCCATGTAATAGGCTACCATTCAATCCATTTGTACCATCTTATGAGCACGCTTTACTGCAATTCGCATGAATGTTATTTTAAAGCTTGCCTGAGCGAGCAATATTACACAAAGGGGTCAGACAGAGCTTAGCAAAGTATCAATGATGTGCACTACAACACTATAAACATGTGCATAAACACTGGCTATTGTGTAAATCTGCTCATTTTTTGCGCACAAAAAAACAATTGACTGTTTTAGTGCAGTGATCAATAAGGAAGTGTGATTTAACAGCTTGGCACCAGGTGGCAGTAGAGAACACATAGCAGCGACATGATTGACAGGTAGAAAAGGGCGAATCCAGCCAGCTGGGTAGAAGGGGCGGAGCGAAGGGGAGGCGGTGCCAGGGAGAGCAAGGCCTCAACCAGCCTGAACACACAAACAACCTCCCCTTTCAGCACGTCGCCCGCTGAACACAAACTATCCTGCCCGCAGGGAGGAAAATGAACATGAGTGTTCAAATAAAACACAATGAGAGGTTTATGGGATGTGAGATGGTTTGAAATAGGAAGGGAATTGGGGGAAAGAGAGAAAGAGTTAGTGGTATTAGCTCTTAAACTTTTAGAGCATTAGAGGAAACAGCAAAAGATGTTAAAAGCCCAGTTAGTTTTGAAACGTCATGTGTTTAAATTACTTAATTTGATTTTTAAAGATTAAAAAAAAAATTCCATGAAAAAGGAAATAGCTTGAAGTGTAGGAGACCAAGTCTACCTGAGGAACTCCAATTCTGCGGCACGCCTCTAGGAAGTTCTCCACATTTCGTCGACACTTGGCCATTGTCAGTTTGGGCTGGAAAGAAAAAGAAAATATGAAACTATGAATTCCTATGTGCAAACACAAACGTACACAAAAACATATAAATGAAGTTATGAGCAAAATAAACCCCAAAAGTCCCTCACCACTGCCGGTGAGGGTACATGGATGCTCGGTATGGATCGGGGACGCACGTGGTTGGCCAGATGGCACAACACGACCCCGTCAGTCAAAGCTGCCCCAAGATCAGTGGGTAAAGACACCTTGAGTCGACACTCAATATTCTACACGAAGGATGAAAAATTAGACTTACAGCAGGACAACAGTATTATTTGTTTTGTAATATTTTGATTTGAATTATATAACAGGACAGCATAATACAATATAAATGAGTTTATATATATATATATTTCACACAAATGCATACATATATGAAACAATAGCTAAATAAATAAAGGATAAGAGTAGGGTACTACTAAGGCAGCTTGCTTGACACACCCTTCTCAGCTGCTCTATCAGTAGTGCCTCCTCTCCCGTTGGGGCTGGACTCTGTGTGGGAGTGGCTTCCACTGGCTCCGCCTTCTGTGCGCCTGATTCTCCTGCAAAATGGTCACACATGCCCTTAGAAATACGTCACTGCGTAATTACATGAGCAAGTTCTAATTAGGAAACGTGTCATTTGATTGACTTGTAAAAGAGCACAACAGTGACTGCCTACTTCAGTCAAATTGTTATATTTAAATACCATTATAGTATTTATTAATATTTTAAAATAGCTTTTATTTTCAGTTTTAATTTTTCATTTTAGTATTAGTAATTTCGTTATGTTTCTCTCATTTAAAAATAAATCTATTTAGCTATAATTTACATTTCTTTCAGTTTAAGTCATTTTAGTACTTCAACTTAATTAATTTTCAGTTAGTTGCCAATACAACATGTCTAATTTTTATTTTAAAGTTGGTCATCTAATATTTATATTTTATTTCTGCTTTCTTAAATTAACGACTACACTGCCACCTTTTCAGATATTTTTTTTTACTGTATTTCTCATTTTTTTCTCCATAAAAAATTCAGAAAATCCTTTACTTCCTTTAGTTCAAGACAAACCATCCAGCTCTGAGATGAATTATATCACCACGTGACATGTGATTCAAAGCACTTTTTTTTATGAAAATAAACATTAAGGTACAACACTTTGCACTTAAATTCTTGTTAGGAAATTCTTGTTAGGAGTGTTAGGAAACAATGATACCGAATGATTAAACATTAATATACAAAACTACAAGTAATTGATAAAAAACAAATTTTGTTCAGAGGTTTATTACAAAATATTCAAATATTTAGGCTGACACTGATTAGTGCACTTCATTTACACTAGGGGCTTTTGCACCGGAGGAACCTTTTCATAGTACCTAGAACTGCTAGAACAATTAACCTACTTTTTGGCATGTTTGCACCGCAGGAACTGGGAACGATTTCATTTCTAGGAACGCCTTTTGGGGGAACTAAATTAACTTTCTTTTTGAAAGAAAGTAATACTTTTTATTCAGCAAGGAAGCATTAAATTGATCATAAGTGACAGAAAAGACATTTATAATGTTATAAAAAAACATATTTCAAATAAATGCTGTTCTTTTGAACTTTTTATTCATCAAATGATCCTGAAATAAAAATGTATCAAGGTTTCCACAATATTAGGCAGTACAACAGTTTTTTTTTTACATATTATTATTAAAATAATAAATGTTTTTTTAGCAGCAAATCAGCATATTAGAATGATTTCTAAAGAATCGTTTGACACTGAAGACTGGAGTAATGATGCTGAAAATTCAGCTTTGATCAGAGGAATAACATTTTAAAATATATCAAAATAGAAAACAGTTATTTTATATTGTAATAATATTTCACAATATATTTTGATCAAATAAATGCTGCCTTGGTGAGCAATAGAGACTTTTAAAAAAACAAATCTAACCGACCCCAAACTTTCGAACGTTACTGTATACGAATCATGATTAATCATGACATCACAAATTTCCCACAAAGAAGCAATGAGCTACATAAGGTAAACAAACCTTTTTTTTTCTCCTCTCGCTGACTCAGGCGGAACAGGTAACTCTCAGGTCGCTGGTGGAGGCCGCGGGAGGGGGACGGGGCAGCAGGGCTGGGGTAAGTGGGTGACTGGAGGGCTGCAAGACAAGCAAAACATTGTCAGAAAGAGATGTGGGGAAAAGAATTAAATAAAAAACAACAGCAGTAAGGAAAGAGAGAATGAGAGGAGTCCATGATTTAAACGAATACATACCAGTGGGTGACAGTGAGGCATAATCTTCACCTTGCTACCGAAGACAGGAGTTCAATTGGAGAGAAAAGAAGAAGTGAAAAAGGAATTGAAATATCAGCTAATGAACACTGTATCTGTGGCATACGCTTTAAAGTGAACTCTAGGTGTGAATTTCAAAAAGAAATAAGTAACCAATATCTCTAGGCAGTTTTTATAAGATTCGCCCACAGGTTACCTCACTTTATATTACGTTTTTAATGTGAGAACTTCCAAACCCTAAATAAATATGTACATGAATCAGCTGAAATCCTAAACAAGCAGGACATGACAGGTTTCCAGCATAATTTCCTTAATGAAACTTGTCATATTCATTCTGCTTGGATATGACAGGGTGTTAGATCTGAGTGCAACCACAATATCTTTGTGTAGCGAATTTTTGAGAGTAAAATTTTCAAGAAGCCATATTTGCATCTAGAGGCCGATCATCTCCAGGCTCTTGCGGTTCAGTACCTGCGGCGTACAGGAGGGGGCGACGGATAAAGCGGGAGACACACACCCATCCAGCGGCACAGCAGAGAGAGACTAGCCAGCCACAAAGAAATGAGGAGAGGATAGAAATGAAACGAAAGGAGGAGAGATAAAGGACGAACGTAGGAAGTAAATAGAAGGTTTGAGAAAGTGTAGGTGTTTTGGAAGCGTCAGATTTCATTGTTTATTACTGAAAATACTGCAGGAAACATATCATGAAGAGGAAATATTACAGCAGTAATGCATTAAATAAGGTTTAATTTATTCTAAGAATGCTGAATGTTTTCTTGAAGGAGTCAGCTTTATAAAAATATAATAAATAAATATGAACACATTAATATAAATTAATATTAAAGTTTAATACATGTTTTGAGAGTACTCAGCCACAATAAGTTTATTTGCATCTACAGAAAAAAAAATAATGAAGGCAGATCGTCTGCAGGCTCCAAACAAATATTATTTATTATATAGTTTATTTAGATTGTTATATTATTTATGTACTAATGAAACTTTGAGAAGTTTTGCAACATGCAACAGTTTAATACAAACATTTCAGGGTTCATTTATTTTCCTAACCCTAATTATAACCAATACTAACAAAATCAATTTATGCTAAGTCCCCATTTTGACAGCAGAAAAACGTGTCTGTGTGTCTCCTTCACCTGTTTGTGAGGGTCTGGCCTCTTCTTTATAGTGTTGGTATCTGTGTCTATCTCAAATATCAGTAGAGGTTCAAACTCACTCTGACACAGACAGAACCAACATATGAGAGAGAGAGAGAGAGAGAGAGAGAGAGAGAGAGAGAGAGAGAGAGAGAGAGAGAGAGAGAGAGAGAGAGAGAGAGAGAGAGAGAGAGAGAGAGAGAGAGAGAGAGAGAGAGAGAGAGAGAGAGAGAGAGAGAGAGAAGTAGAGAAAGAGACAAAGTGAAGGGACAGACAGGGAAGTAAAAAGAAGCAGGGCAAGCGTATTAAAAATGCACACTAGGAAAAGCATCTAATATTAAAGGTGCATTCAGCAAGTAAACAGTAATAACTATCAAATACAAGATATAATGTGATTACAGTATATATATATGAATAATGTGATTATTTTTTATGAGTAAAACCTACTAATTACTGAGTGCACCTTCAAAACATGTTAGCAGTTCAAACTGATCAGAAAAGCAGTTTTAAATGGAAATAACCTTAAATCGTGTTAATACATTATGCTAAGTTCTAAAGACTAATACTGACATTTGTTAAGGGAAGAGAACACACAGTGAGAAAGAAGATGGAGGATGGCGCATGATCCGAGCTGATTGGCTCTTACCATGAAGAGGGCGGAGTCATCGGTGTGAGTGGACCGTCGGGAGGGGTACAGACTCTGGGGTGGGACAGTAATGCATATGACTACAGACTCTCTCTCTCTCTCTCTCTCTCTCTCTCTCTCTCTCTCACACACACACACACACACTGATGGATGGATAGGGAGGAAGTGAATGTGCAAATCTGAGGATGAGACTCACCTCACTGTCTGTTGGACTGAGCTTCGTAGGGCTCGGAGTTGATTTATGCTGAAAGTACAAAGACAGAAAAGTGTCTTCCCATCATGGTGGCATGGTGCACAATTTGGGAGTTTTCGACTGGGATTTGGATGCTACAGATCACATTTCAACATTCAGAGCATCTCCATGAATCTCAATGTTTCTTTTTCAAGTCCAACATTATTTGATATTATTGCTGCAACTTTTATTATACTATTATTAAATTGTGTTGACTATGGGCAAAATTTTAGCAGCCTAAATCAAGACTGAATAGCAATTGATAGCTCCAGGGATGACGTATTTTTGTACAAAAAGTTTTGTTTTAGGCTAATAAAATTTTGCTAATAGTATTTTGCTAGGCCAAAACTTAGAAACGAGTTCCATCGGCCTAATGTTGATGGGTTTTTTAATGCCTAAAATAAGGTCTGTGGTTGTCTCTATGACGTTTGGATGTGTTGTTTGGTGTTCTCGGTTTTTACTTTCACTTTCGCAGGTGACGTGCTGATTGGTCCCCGCTGTTTTTAATTATCTGAGAAGGGAAGTTGAGCGTGCTGATATCAAATGGTGATTTGTGACTGCTTTGCCACCGGAAGCCCAGGAAACTATAAAAAGGGACACCTCCACGCAGAAATAGAGACTTGCCTTCATATAGACTTGAGCTGTGCACTCTGTGTTTGTTTTGTCAGTGTGTTTCTGTAACCATGTAAACCAACATTATCTTGCCGACCCTATTTTGGTTCTTTCATTCTTGAGTTGTTGAAAGCATTATCATTGTGCTTGTGCTGGATGGAGGAAAAGGGATAGGTAAGTAATGTCATGTGACATATTTCTGTTTAAATACACCAGGTTAGGGACATGTGCCACCTGCTGTATTTTTGGCTTGGTAGTTAGTGTATGGTAGATATGACATCTTGGACGTTGCAGATTTTTCGTTCTACCTTTTTTTTTTAGTAGACAGGTTAAGTTAAAACGGGTTAGAAAGATTTTGTTGTTTTCTTTGCTTTGACACTGTCCAGTTCCCTTTGTCCTCCCCAGACTTAGTGTATTGAATTATTGCCTGTGTGTATATAGATATTTTCGTTTTAAATATTTTCTTTTAAATAATTCTTTTCTTTAATCTTCTCCACATTTTGTTGATCATAGCACTCAGAAATAAAGTTTCACCTGCCCTGCCGTTCCCGCTTGCCTTTTCCCCTCTCCCAGTGTTTTAATAATAGAAACTGCCAAACAGTGATTTAATGTTGCCCTTCCCACTCCCTACGAAAAGTCGTAAGTTCCAGTGGTCAACACAAGCTCAAGATATTTTCACGTTTTACTCAGGGTATCTGCACACTTTTTAAAGCCAAATTTAAGGCTTTTTAAGACCTGAAGAAATCAAAATTAATACCTTACATTAGGGGTGCGCAATATTGACAAAGATATGTCTCAATATTTTCAAAGTTTTGTTGATAATTAGATGATATATATATATATTGTGTTTGTGTACTGGTACCATGGCTGGTTTAGGGCTGTTGCTGACAGCTGACTCACGAAGATATTCATATTTTTCATATTCTATGCAGTGGTCAGTTCACAGCAGTGAAAGAAATTAACATTTTTTATTAAAGGGCAATATTTGCAACCTTAAATTGAGTTCCAGGGGCATTTTCACCCAGATATGGACTTTTTTTTTACTTAGAGGTATGCATCACCTTTTATGTCAAATTCTAACATTCAAATTAAATTATATTAGAATAATAGCACAATACCACTGTTACCAGTTAAATGAAATCATTAAATCAAAATCCATCTTTGCAGTGCAGAGGAGACACAGAAGCAGCATCAGAACTGGCATTAATATATTTACACTCCATTTACAATTGCATAAATAAAGCTATGATATATTCAATTCTTAATTCAATATTTAAATATGAACTGATTTCTAATTGTAACATTTTAATTACAGGGTACTTTAAATGTGAAACTAAACCCGCCAGTAGGCGGCGGCAAGTCTCAGGGAGTCATTCATTCAACCGATTTGTTCAAACGGCTGATTCATTCAGGAAGTGCGTGATTGTTCATTGAATCGTTAAAATTATTCGTTCAAAACGCGGATTTCAGTCAAGAAATCATCGCTGTCTTTTGCATTGAGACTCTGCTACGGTTTCATTTTGAAATTCTCGTCAGCGAAATAAAGGGAAAACAAACAATATTGACAATATTGTTTATAAAATGTAACAAATGTTAATTAAACTGTTATATAAAATAAATATCATATTTGCTATTGTGCACGGGAAAACAGCCCTCTTGCTGATGTAATATTGTTTGTTTTCCCTTTATTTCGCTGACGAGAATTTTATAAAACTTTATACGTCTATTAGGGAACATGCCTATAACTGCACTGACACACCACGCAGTGAAAGCAAGCATGAGAGACAAATGCGACGTCAGCTCACAGTGCGCCCTCGTACATAGTTAACGTTAAAGTAAAACAATGATTACAATATCATAATAGACAATACACATCGCACACCACTACGCACATAAAGGATAAACTTACAATTGAACTGAAATTAACCAGCTTTCTTCTCCTCTCCTGCTGTTTCGCGTGCAGGAGACAGATGTAGGCTAATGCTGGCGCGAATGTGACGCGAAATGTCACGTGAACGAGCAAATCCACAAAGAACGAATAATAAATACAAAAGTACGCGAATTAGATTGTTTTAATTTGGAAAACATTTAGATATGTCTAAGTCAAATTGCCATCGAAAATGTAAGACCTTTCATAAGTAAAAATAAGACTTTAAGACTTTTTAAGGCCTTACATTTTTAAAATCTAATTTAAGATTTTTTAAGGACCCGCGGACACCCTGATTACTCTACAGCGTAAAATACATCAGTAAAACATTTTTTTTAAAGCTCGTCTTGAAACGCGGTTGCTAACATGTGGCTAAACGGGACTACAGAGGTTGTCTGGGACATTAAACATCACGCTGAACTGCTTTCACAGCCTCATTGTGTTTATAATAGTGCTTTTGCAAACTATTTAAACTCAAACTTTCAGGGAAAATGTTTTTAAATGAAGACTGAAAGTTGTCAGAAACAGAAGATTTCCATCCACTGACAGTACACACAACTACCTTTGTCACTTCAAAAAGTTCAGAAAGAGATTGTTAAACTAATCCATAAGGATTGAGCGGTTTAGTCCAAATTTTCGGAAGAGACTGAATCGCTTCATATGTTGAACAGATTGAATTTAGGCTTTTCTTAACATATAAACATTGATCAGCGAACATAAACAGAAGCTCAACTGTACTTGCTTGACGTGTGACAACAAACCTCATTGGTTCTTGTGGAAGCTCAAACGTGCTACGTAACACACGAGAATGAACCTCATTGGTTCTCTCAAGTCAAGCATGCTTTAGCTTCTGTTTACCATATCTGATATGTGCAGTGATCAATGTTTATATGTGAAAAAAAGCCTAAATAAAATCTGTTCATCATATAAAGTGATCGTGTCTCTACAGAAAATTTGGACTAAACCGCTCAATTCATATGGATTAGTTTTAAAATCTCTTTATGAACCTTTAGAAGCGTCAAAGTGGTCTATCAAAGCGTAGCTGTCAATGGAGGGACAGAAATCTCAGATTTCATTAAAATATCTTCTTTTTTGTTTTGAAGATGAGCGAAAGTCTTACGGGTTTGGAATAACGTGAGGGTGAATAAATTATGACAGAATTTTTGGATTGCGTGTGAGTGTACGAGTACCTTAGCGTGATTCATAATGGCATCTCTTTGCACTGATCTTTTCTGTCTCTCTTCCTCGTACCGCTGTGCCGCCAGCTGAGCTTCTCGTCTCACTTTCTCCACACCTCCACCAGAACCTGACGCCACACCAGCAGACCGCTGATAGACAGAACCAGAGTAAAACCACTATGTTTTGATTTACTGTATCATGAGGCATGTATATAAAGGGACTCTTACCTGGTTATGAGCGTATGAAGACGTGACCGCTGTATCTGAACCACCGCTAAAGAGAGAACAACTACTGTTAGTGAAAACACAGATGACTATTCTTTTTATTTTAGTTTTTATATTTATGTTCTTTTTGACCCTTTTATGTTACTTTCCTTTTTTCTTAAAAACTATAACTGTTTTTTTGCCTAACATTTTATGTTATTTGTATTATATGATTACATGTACACGACTAATTCAATATTATAATTTATTTTATAGTATTATATATATAAAATTGTATACATGTAATAATTTAATACAAATAACAAATAAATATATATATATTATATATATATATATATATATATATATATATATTATATATATATATATATATATATATATTGTTATGACAGTGTAATTTGGTCAGTACCGGTTATTTAAGGAGTTTTGACGTCTTGGGTCATCAGTTCTTAAGTCTCTGGATGGGCTGGTCTTCACAGGTGAACCCTAGAAACAAATTAAAACCATTATAAACCCTGTGGCTAACAACAAAATCAGAATCAAAATCAGCCATTAAATACTAATACGCACCTCTCTGGTGATTCGTCTTTCAATGTAGGCCATAAACTGAGAGCTGAGGCTGACTGGCTCCGGCCTTCTACGACTCCGCCCATCCTCCTCCTCATCATCCCCTGTACAGCTGTCAATGAAGTCTATCTGTTCAAGCTCTGCGTCCACTACAGAAAGAGACAATAAAGTGCTTAAAATACACTCAACCATAGCAAAAATAATTGTAATACACAGCTTCTCGTGGCTTATCATTAGAGTTTAGAATCCATTTCATAAATGTAAATGTCATCTCACTTGTGCCATTGGTCACGTGAGACCCCGTCCGGTGATCCTCACGTTCTCTTTCTCGTCTCTGTCTTTGCTCTTTGGTGATTTCTGCCACTCTCAAAGGCAAGTCTGACAACTCGTCTGAAGGCTTTAAGAAGGGATAGATGGGAGGAAAAGGCTAAACAAATTGAACTAAATGATAAAAATAAAATGAACAATACATAATGGAGTTGCATAGATTGGATTCTTGATTGAGTGACCTGAAAAGCACTTGCCTCATTTCCTGACCACCTCTTGTCTCCGCTGTCCACACTGTTAAACCCAGAGTCCAGAGCTCCGTATGGGCGACCAGAATACAAATCCTCTACACTGAGAGGAGACAGACCAGAGAGAACAACATCATATCATCATATTGCTTCATGAGGAACAAAGAAATAGTCTAGTAAATGTCTGAAATAACTTTAATAAGCAATTCATTTCTAACACACATAGAAAAATGTGTGTGTTTTTTAACCACGTTTCTTACTGGCCCAAATGAAAGAAGCCCACTCACTAATCTATGTGAACTTCGTTTTCTAGGCTTGAAATAAAAGCCTTGAGTCCTTCAGTCCAAATCTGTTTGGTTTTGTTTCATTATTTAATTTCCACCAAGCAAAAAATAATCTGATAGTTGTGGGTGGTTTCTTAATGGCCCAAATCAAAGCAGCCTATTATCAAGTCTCTGTGTGATCTGGTGTCTAGATATAGCTTGGGTCCCTCCTTTAGTGTAAGTCTATGGGATTTTTTTTCTCCATCCTTTTATTTTATATTATTTTATTTGACTTTGATTGCAACAGAGCAAACAATTGTCTGAAAAAAAAAACTCTAACGACCTCTTTTCAACAAAATTAGCTATCGTATGAACATGGTTCTGCCACTTGAGAAGTTTGATGTCCCCATCACTTCATCTACCGTCATCCGGTGTTGCTGCAATCCCTCCTCTCTTCATACCTTCATTGCAATCATTCCAATCTTTCATTCAGTCTGTCTCTTTTCCTCCCCCTCCCTTCTTATCTGCAAAATCACCGTGCTCTGTGTGTCCTCTGAGAGATACAGCCGATAAACAGTGGCTCAAATTGGATGTGGGTGCGAGTGAAAGCCAGGGAGCACATCAACGTTTTTTTCACATTGCGCCCACAAAACCCAGTGAAATGAAGTACGTTCTCACCAGGATCCAAAGGGCAGTGGTCTTCTGTCGTAGTCTGGAAGGTCTGAGGCTGCTTTAAATGCCTCCATGTTCAGATATTTAAATATATGGATCTTTCCCTTTATACAGATCTGTAGGAAGACGCAGAAACACATCAGTAAACATGGTCATCAGGATGTGGAAGTCTATATTTTGTTTTGTACAATTGGTGTTAGGGGTTGGCTATTTATGACCAAAATATTATTTTACGTTAATCAATATATTTTTGTTATTAAAAATAAGAACAAAGAAGCAAATTACAAACAATAGGACAAATACAATAACAAAAATATGAATAAATTAAAATGTAAATGTTTAACAGAAATGGAATAATCAGATATAAAAATAAATTACTTCATAGTCTTCACTGTATGAATTAAATATAAGTTGATACTTATTAAAGCTACAAAAGTTATTAATTCAAAAGTAAAGTTATTTCTTTCTTCTGTTTGATTAACTGTAACGACACAGAGAGCATATTAGGCTGCTGTCACTTTAAGACCGAATGCACGGATCCTTTATACTGATACACATCCGGTTTACACCCAACTGTTTACTTTCACTTGAGATATAATCAACTGCGTTTGATGGGTATCCACATGATGTGTTTTTTGACATTATTGTGTGTATTCGGCCATTGAGCACAATAAGCCATGACAGAAAACTGAATTCGTCATCACATCCTGAGAGACGCGGCATTCCGTGTGCACGATTACGCTGTGTGTCATTCCGCATAAGCACCGCATAGTTCTTTTTTACAGCTTAACTCTTTTTAACATCATGCTCGTCCCGCACTTTATTGGCTCATTCATGCTTTTCATCACTCAAAAGTGTCAATATTGCTGTGCTACGCGTATATTTACATACCGCTATATACACGATATAGCAAAATCTGTAACAAAACACATTTTATACCATCACTACGATATGTATCGTCATACCGCCCAGCCCTAATCGAGGAGTTTCAGGGAGTTCAGAAACATTGCTTAGTGATATAGAAAGTAACTAGTGACCTTATGCTTTGTAACTATGCAGATCTTTTTCATGCTCAAACAGCAACATTATACACTAAAGAAAGTTGTAAGTTGGCTCAAACGGCTTTGAAACGGCATTAATCTTAATAAATCGTAAAAATCATAAAGTGACCTACTTCTAAGTAAAACAGAACGTTTCATGTGGATCAAAACAGGGACATGTGTTACCTGTGCAGGTGGGCTCTGCAGAGGATTGTTGTCCAGAATGATGCTCTGAAGGTGTCTGAGGTTTCGGTAGCATACAGGGATTGTCGTTACCTTGTTACAGGAAAAATCGAGCCGGACCAATGGCAGCTCAGCCAACTCTGCAACCCAAATCAACACAGAAATGACACAACACATCTGCTAGAAAACATCACTCATTTCATACAGGTGCAGGTGCCTGCGTTTCTGACCAGGAGGCAGGCGAACCAGGTGGTTTCTGCGGATGTTGAGGTCACGAAGAACTTCCAACTGACCGATCTGTGGAGGAAGTGTCTGGATCTCATTACAGCTGACGTCCTTGAAGAGAGAGAGAGAGAGTAATGTGCATGAGTGAGAAAAAAAATGTGAAGATAAACTACAGAGTTTAAGAGAGAACTGTTCCACACACCAGTTCAGTGAGCTGTCTGAGTTTGCCCAGATCCTCCGGCAGTGATACCAGCTTGTTATTGCAGGCGATCAGAACTTTGAGCGGTAGTCGGCACAAATGAGCGGGGAGAGTGGACAACTGGTTCCGACTGCAGAGAGAAAATGAGAATCATGGGAATTAAAACCTGAAGGGCCCAAAAACTAGATATAAGAAAATGTCAGTGAAACCAACTTGTGGTTGCTAAAGAGTTCTAATTAAAACTAAAACCATTAAAACTGTTTTTTTTAAATAAAAATATGTAAATAAAGCTTAATTTGCATAAAATATAAGAGACAATTCACCCGAAAATGAAATTCTCTCATCATTAACTCACTCTCATTCCATACCTGATGTATATGACTTACTTTCTTCAGATAAACACATTCATGATGGCATGAGAGTGAGTAAATGATGAGAGAATTTTCATTTTTGGGTGAACTAACCCTTTTAAACTTAGTAAACTAGAAATGTTGCATGGCAACAAACCAAAATAAAATAAGTTAAAATATTAAACTAAAATAAAGCTAAATAGAAATATGAAAAAAAATAAAAAAATGACAAAAGCACAACAAAATTACTAATACGTTAAAATTAAAACTGTCTGGAAATATACAAATCAAAGCTGATTTAAAATATGAACACATACTATAACAGTATATAAATAATGGTTTCTTACTGGTCTAAGTCAAAAGAGCCCACATATCTAGGTTTCTATATTGACTTCAATGCAAGTTTGTGGGATTTTTGTTTTTTCCCCATCTTTCAGGCGAATTTCATGAGTCAGATTGCTTAAAGTAATAACACCTCACACACTTCCAAAAAGCCAAACAATATGAAGTGTAATTACATCTGAAACAAAAGCAGTGCATGACTAGCTGAAATAGAACTTGGGTTGGAGATTGTTCAAATACCTAACCTTAAGTGTAAGCAATAGTAATAGTGATGCTTGCTTTAGTAAACGTCATGAATGTCACAAACAAATCAAATTAAAGAGATACAAACAAAAGTTGTGTGAGTCTTGTGTGTCTTTGCATTTTTAGCTTGTGGTAACACACTGCTAGCATTTAGCTGTTGTATCAAACATTTAAAATTGTTCAATATCAATGTTTTACTAAATTGAATATGTTATGAATGTGATGTATGGATTTGACCTGATATTTAGGTAGGTGAGGGACTGTAGGTTGATCAGACTCTCTGGTAGTGAACGAAGGCAATTCTGGTACAGGTTCAAATTCTCCAGCGACACAAACATGCACACCTCCACCGGCAGCTCCGTCAACCGGTTCCGTGACAGATCTGAGGGGAGATGGTGGATAGATAGCAGAGAGAAAGAGAAATGGACAAAAAGACAATAAGAAACGGATGTCTGGCAGGAGACGAGCTGCACACCTGTCTTTGGTTTCGCTCATGTAAAAGCGTGTTTGACGAGCTCTTGGACCATTGTGCTGGAAACTGAAAACCATCTAAAACCTCTGCTCTACTCTCCTGCAGGTTAATGAAAATACACTATTATATTTTTTTTATTACCACTATTAATCTGAAATGGCCAATATTGGAAGTAAGACATATTAAGGTTTATTAACACAAGCCACAATGGCCAACCGCAACATCTGAAACGAAAAGTAGCCTACATTTCCACCTATTTGTGTAATACTTCATACAATACATCAAATATAAAAAAAACAATGCTGACCATCATGGAAATTTCTATCGCACCCTTATTGGTATAATTTATATCTCAAAAGGATGCGCTTGTGCATTCTCTGACATTAAATTTATTTATTTCATTAATATTGAGTATCAATTGATGTCAAACAAAACGCTGTGTGTTAATTTCTCTAAGCTAAGTGCGTCCCGCAGCTTTTCCACACAGATTTTGAGAGTTGGCCAGCTAAACAAAATAAGCCAAAGAAGGAGACTAATGGCTAGTCCGGGAGATGAGAGGTACATTCATATTTATGAAATAAACACTTATAATAGCCTAGCCTATATTTTTACATTCGTAGTTAGCCATAAGTGAATTTGTCTACACCAAAATAAATGTTCAAGGACCCCTTAATAATAACAACAGTGATTAAGGCCAAAATTAATGTGGGTGGGGGGTAATGAACACCAATTTTTTATTTTTTTTTCCCCAAATGGTCTCCACTCTATGCATTTTGTAATAATACAGCAACATTTTATAATTGACCGTATTTGCCAGAAAATAAGTCGCATGCACCTGAGTGTAAGTGTATAAGTCACACCGGATCATGTTGAGAGAAACGCGCGCGCGCGCGCGTCACACCTTTGTAAAAAACACATTTTATTATCAGCCTATTCAGAAATAGTGTAAAATACTGATAAATAAAATACAACATTAACATTATAAACACTATTAACATGTAGACTATGCGTATTTTACTTCCCCTTACTGTATCACAAATTCTTAAATGAATGGTAGCCTATTCAGTAAACAACAAGAATGAAAAATAAGTATCATGTATAGCTTAATAAAAAATATAAATAAGCCTAGCCTACAAAACTAGCCTATTGTGCTCTTTATTACAAACAACATTTAGCCTATTTTAAACGCCAAGCCCAAACGAATTTATTTGATTTGAAACTGAACCGTGTGTTCGCGCATCTCTCATTCAGTCCAAAGTTTCCATATGTGCAATGTAACATTTGGATGGTAACTATTAATGTAAAGCAGGCTTCGTACTTCAGTCGAGTCCCAATATACAGCCTATAGGCTAAATCATCATCTTCACAGCAAGGGAAATGAGTTTGGAATAACAGCAAGAAGGTGATGACTGACTGACGCAGCCCTTATATTGTACAACAGACAAATTCAATTGAGCAGAATAACTTATATGTTTGGTTGACTGTTTTATTTTGATAATGAACAGGCTGCGATATGAAGTAACACCAGAACTGATGCCATGTTGTGCGAGCGCGCGATGCGGTGCCATGACTTCGATTTGTTCCTCAGCAGGGGAAATAACTTAATAGTCATAAAGATAATATGACATCATTCAATATTTTTATTTCTGTAGATTCAAAATGACTACAACATATCATGCCTTTGAAAAATAAATAAAACAACATAATGCGCTGCGTCTTGGTCTCCTTGAACATCTTTCTGGCGCACACCAAAAAAAAAAAAAAAAACCTAGCAAATAGCCTTCTTGGCACGTCTACTTTTGAAAGTCAACAATTAGATTATTTGACGTTAAATGCAATATACAGGCCTAAGTCACTTTGGAATAAATCCCAGCATGTTTCATGATAAAAAAACATGACTTTTGTAGTCTGGAAAATACGGTATAGCAAATTATTTCACGGCCACCCTGGCACTTGAGAACTGCTGGTCTACACAGAAGAAAGCACTATCTAGGCTCTTCCCCGGTACGGGTTGCGTCGGGCCATTCGTTAGTCTAGTTGTTTGATGAGAAAAATATTAAATGTAGTTGCAATAAACTCGTTAAGAATCCATACAACTGCAGCATCGGAAGACTATTATTAGAATATTAGAAATCATATAGGCTATTCAAGCTGTTTTCTCATTTTTCTACTCTTAATATTAAATCAAAAAACGACTGATAGAATGATACACGGATTCTCTTGAACCACCAGCACGTTTGCGGCAGAAAACTGCAGTGTAGCTCTGTAATCGGCCAAAATGCTCCGTTCGACTTTTCTGAGATCCTCTACTCTTCCCTGCGGATGACCTGTGACTTACTTTCTATACGATCTGAACTTTCCGCGTTTTGAATTTTAGAAAACTGAATTAGAAGTTCCGAATTTCTTCTTCATCTTGAAAACTTGAGTCTGTATTTTTTAAAACCAGATTTTGCAGTCTAAGAATTCAGAACAAAAAAACAGCTGTTTGAAAATACATGTCTATAAAATTCAGCCATAAAAACATTTAAATTTATTAAATATTAAATCGTTTTAAGATATCAAATTCAGAACTATTTCAAATTCCACATATAATTCAAATTTGTTAGATTACACTTGTCAATAATTCTAATTTACACAATTCAAATTCAAATCATTTTGTCGTAGTATAAGCTCCATACCACTAAATATAAATAAAGTATCACTTTAATATATTTTCATAGCCTCAATGCAATCATCCGAACTGCATCTGAAATCTGAATTAGATATAGTACCAGCACTACTGGTACATATAGTCCTTAGTTGTTGCCAGCCGCAAATCTTTTGACAGTCATTTCTCATTTAGGGGTAAACTAAATGTTTTATGCATTAATATTTAGGATCTTTTTTTTTTTAGAACCAATCCAGAGATCATCAGAAATACGAAATACAAGTAACTCTATATTTGCATGCACAAACACACAGACTCACACTTTAAACCCAGAGGACAAACACTCACAAACACTTATAAGTAGGACCCCATGACCACCAAAAATAGCTGCCAGACAAAAAGCGAGATAAGTGTCCATTTTTCTGTTCTGGCGCACATGGAAGAGACCAGTATCCTTACTGGTGCTCAAACACTCGTTTCAACCTCAGACGGCCTAATAATAGCAAAGCATAGAGAGAGACGTCAGACAGGAGATTCTAACATTAAGGAAATTTTAGACAACACATGGCAGCTGTGAGCGTTTGTGGGTGTTTTTGAATTTTAGTTATGGTTTTTGTTAGAGTTTCAGATCTGGTTTGGTTTAATCCTTTCATAGAGAAATAGAGAATGTTTTTAATGCAGAGGTAATGTAGATGAGAGAAAAGGTAGATGAATTGAACTAATTTAATAATTGATTATCTTTACAACGGAACTGAATCAACACTGAACTGACTTCAGCTGAACGATGACACTATTTTCTTTTAGAGCTGCTGTGCAGCCTACATGAACTAGCCTATGTTTGCATCATTGAATCCTTTTCCTGTTATCACTGTAAAGCTGCTTTGAAACAATTTGTATTGTATAAAGTGCTATATAAATAAAAGTAACTTGACGATGCAAATTAAAATATTTACAATGTATTCAACATTAAACTGATAATATAAGATTAACCAATAACATATCTACACGATTCCAAGGTGATTATTGTACAAAGACACAGTAATGCCTTCCATTTCAATAGTATCGCTGATTTAAACCACAATAAAAATATGAAAAAATACCTTGATTTTCCTGTATTTTCTGCATCTACTTATCTATTCAAATTTTTGAGTGATGAAATGGATTGATGAATCCAGTTTTTGAATCAGTTAATTGAAACTGACAGTTCACGGCAATCATTTGATTTGAACTTGTAGCAATGCCTGTGATCTGTAAAAAAACATTCTGAATCTGAAGTATTTTCTGAATCTACCATGTTGAAGGGAAAAAAAACTTTTAAAAGAAAAATGTTCACTCAAAAATTGTGTCATAGTTAAACAGAAGAAAGAAACGTTTGGAACAACTTGTGGGTGAGTGATGCCAAAAATTTAAATTTTTGGGTGAACTATCCCTTTATGAAGTCATTTTAGAACAAGTGCATAAAAATCAACGTGTATATTAAAATATTGTCAAAAGTACAAATACATTGAGACAGGTTTCCAAATCATATATCGTGTCTGTGAGCTCTGTTCTGGCAGGACAGTGTTTTTGTTACACATAATCAGTGGAATCAGGGCTCTGTATTCACGGTCAATGTGTCGATCTGTGGCCTGTAGATGTTTGTCAGTGTCCTGGAGGTGTGTGGATGTATTGATGGCTTTTCAATCCACACTGGATCTATATTTGTAACTGTGCAGCTGTGCAGAGATCCGGGATGGGGAAGACAGGAAGTGCTGCTGACTGTAATGTCTGCTTCCTACACAGAGTGCTACCTAAAACCAGCATGCTCTCACACACACACCCACACACACGCCACTTTTCCACCGTCGGGGCGAACGGTTTTCAATGCGTAACCGCTCCATTCCATGCCGTTCCGGGCCAGCTGGTACGGTTACTGTTTCCACTGTGGGGCTGATAACGGCTGCTCTTTGGAATGTTATTCAAACGCATCAGTCGTTGCCTTGGTTACACAACGGTTTACTGATGTAAATAGCAACCACATTTT
Source organism: Siphateles boraxobius (assembly GCF_051911475.1). Taxonomy (NCBI): domain Eukaryota; kingdom Metazoa; phylum Chordata; class Actinopteri; order Cypriniformes; family Leuciscidae; genus Siphateles; species Siphateles boraxobius. The sequence goes on along the minus strand of NW_027508931.1, from coordinate 16,732,094 downwards.
AGAGAATGATCAGATATTGCTTTGAAGTCACTCAAATAGCGCGCTTAACCAGCTACAGAGAAACTGTTAGCCAGGCAACAGACATTCCTGATAGCGCAAGTATATCTCGGAGACGTCTATTTGATGTTTGCACATTAGGGGTGTCACGATTCTCCAAATCCTCGATTCGATTACATTTTCGATTCTCGATTTTTACTTTTTTTTTTTAAGCACAGGTTGCTGTTGCTCCTAAAAAGCTGACATCAGTTAATCGCAATCTCACACATCTCTATTATTATCAGTGAAGCTGGCTGCACAATGAATCTTTCATAATATATAGCCTACACTTTGTTAGTTATAATTAGAGGATTTGCCAGCTTACAGAATTCAGCACTGAACAAAAAGTCCGTTTTGAGCGGTGAGGAGAGTCTATCTGAAATGCTTCTGATTGGCCATTGTGTTCAGGAAATCAACACATATGTCTGTGATTGGCTAAATCGCTCAACGCTGCAAACATGTTATAAATAGAAACTCTGGCCTGTAAATCATTTATATTTTGTTTTAGTTGTTCTTGTTCCTTTTCTGCAACAGATAAATAAAAATGTATTATTTTTTATTTTTTATTCATAGATATTTCTAGTTTGCGGGAGTCCCGCAAATCGTTTTATTCTCCCGCACACACAGAGTGAGTGCATTACAGCTCGCGCTCGGCCATCAAATCTAGTCCCGCGCTGCACTCTATTGCGTTGGGAGTGCACGTCTATAGATCAAGAGCCCGGCCCGAGGATAGTGACGGGAAATATCGGCCCGGGTCGGGCCAAGTTCGGGCTCGGGCATAGAATCTAAGTTAGAGGACTCACAGCCTTTCAACACGTGCGGGGGTTTTTTTCCGCGCCGTGATGAGTTGTTCATGAACGATCCGTTCATTGCCTCTGTCACGCGACAAATGAACAAAAGACTGAGAAGGTCAAGTAATTATTAATGTTCACTGTAAATTATTTTTGACTGCATTATAATGATTTCTTAATTCAGAATATGATCAAGATTGCGTAGGTGGATGAGTTAGGGGAATTTGCCTGTTAAAAGTATAACATTTAAAGCCCCTGAAATGACTAGAAAAAAGATTAGTTAATTTTGATGAACGAGATTGAACAATAGAGTCAGTAAAACGTTCCGAACTTTCCATAACGGGTGCGGCATGGGGGCGTGGCAGCATCGACAATTCCATTTTTTATTCCGATTTTTGATTTAAAATCTAAATCGTGACACCCTTATTGCACATAAATCTGCAAGATGTCATTTTTTTAAGTGTTTGCTAATCTGCAATACGTCTCTAGGACGTTTCTTGATAGATGTCATATAGACATCACATTAAGATGTCGTCTTTAAGATGTTTAAGATTTAGAACGTACGTAAAACTGATTTTTCTAAGATGTTTATCAGATGTTTTTACACAGCAGATGATTTCCAGATTAAAAGATCTTTAGCAGCCATTTTAAAAATGTAGCCCTGCTATCTGGGAAGTGACCAATCCTGAGTGACGACTTCACTTCACAGATTCTACCAGCACGATTCGGGACGTTTAGTTAACATGCTGAGAATTCTGGGCCGAGAACGGTTTGTAATCGTGCCGTGTTATACCAGGCTCAAGTGGAAATGTTCATTTACAATTCTAAAAACAGTCGGCCCAACGGTGGAAAAGCAGCTATACACAGGCATTATCCGCAGTTTGGATCCATTATGAAGAACTCAAAACATACAAGTACTTATACAATAAAGTGGGCAGATTTTTCAGATGAGCACAAGCATCTAAAATATGAGGGTGAAGAACATGTCCAGGTCATCTTTCACAGAAAATAAGTTTTATATTTTGAACAAAAACCAAAAAATCGTATTTTTAGGAGCAAGAGTTTTGAGAATCACCCTTGGTTTTTAGACACTAATTCAATCCTTACAAATGCACTGTAGCAAACACCCACTAAACAAGCAAAGTCGGATCAGATTATATCAGGCCTAGACAGGAACCAAAACACTCGTCCTTAAGACTTTAAGAATTAATTATCTGTTTATACATGATGCTGATGCTCTAATTGTGAAAACATTACGCAACAACAGGGCTGAGATGAGCGAATGTGCATCTACTCGTTTTTTCGTTTATATTTCCTCTATGAGTGTAACTGGACAGCATTTCAGACTGACTCATGGCCTCAGTCAAATACAGACAGTAATATCCAGTTCACTTCACTTCCTCAATGCTTGTACACAACAGTCATCATCAGTTCGGGCCTCGAGGCAAGACAACAGCAGACAAACTCACTGGCTGCAGTGTTCAATCCAGCATCTCCCTCAAAGGATTCCTGCGCCATTCCTTCTATATCAAATATCTCTTTTCAGTAAAACACACTGCAAAATAACTCACCAAATACAAGCAATATACTCCTAGTCTAAAATAAATATCTAACATATCTAAGGAAAAAGAAAACACTTCTCAGCTTTTTTGACAACAATATAGAAGAACCACTTTTGACTAACAGCTATTGATGCCAAGATGATTCAAAACATTCAATACAAGAAGTAAAATGCATTGTAAATTTAGTTAAAAACAATCAAGGTATGTTTTAGGGAAGTGCACGAGTACTATAGTAGCCTATGTGACTGCGACGATCTATCATGAAATGTTGACCCGTTACAGTGAGGTCAGCGTTAGGACAGCACCAGCATTTTTCATTTTGACTAATCCTTTTTATAAAAATGACAACTGACAACAAATCTTGTTTTTTCCATCTCTGTGATGTGTTTGAGAACAGATAACAGGAGTCACTCAGTGTGTTTAAGTAGCCGCCATATTGCAAGCAAGAGGTTGGCTGCAGTGAACTTCACATGCCTGCTTATATAAGGCCAAAAGCTTCTGTTCAAAAACAAAGCGTGGCGTGGGAAAGTGTGTAATTGCAATGTCTCCAACATTTTCAATGCTACAATCGCAAATCTGACATGACCACAGTCCACAGCACATTGGGAGAGCTAGCGTTTTACTAATCACTGCGAGTCGCGCTGTGTGTGTGTGTGTGTGTGTGTGTGTGTGTGTGTGTGTGTGTGTGTGTGTGTGTGTGTGTGTGTGTGTGTGTGTGTGCACTTGGATGGGTAAAATGCAGAGCACAGATTCCGAGTACGGGACACTATACTTGGCTACACGTCACGTCAAGTCGTGACTCATTTAAACAGACAATGCAAAACTATTTCTAATCGCTTATAAACTCTAAAATGAAATGGGGCACAAACATGTTCTTGACAGGATTAGTGAGATTCACTCACTTAAAAAGTTTATTCATCCAATTAAACATGTTTGTTTGTCAATTAAACGCAAACAGGTTAAAAGAGGTTAAAGTTTTTAACATTTATCTTTGACTTAGAAAAAAAATCTAAAACTTTCACTTCATTAGTTAATTAACTAAATAGCCAAAATAACCAAATAGGTCCTAAAGGAGTTGAAACTAGGGATGGGTATTTTTCAAAAATATTGTATTCGGATATTTGGGCTCATAAAAATGGAATATTTGTTTATTTAAATGACGTTTAACGAGAAACATCTTATTTTTCTTTCCTCATTCGACTGGTGTTTGGAATTCATGTGATTTCTATTGTGGTGGTGATATTATGATAACTCAGTTTCATTCATTAATTTGATCAAAAGTAATTTCATTTTGTAAGATCATTTAGATCTAGGTATGTAACGATTCACTCGCAACCGGTTGAGAATCGATAAAAATGTGTGACGATTCAAGTCGGTTGAAATGTTAAACGAATCGCGATACACGTTTTAAGCAGGGGCGTTTACTGTAGCCTACTGTGAAGTTGCAGCAAGCACACACTGGCGCGAAGCTAGCGAGTGTTTTCACTTCATTCATGGAACTTGAGCTTGTGTGAGCCAAGCTCAACTTCCACAGGAATGAACTGAAAACGCTCAGTTTGCTCCGCTCGCCAGTGTGTGCCATAGACTGGTGTGCACGCGCCGTCAAACACATGGCGACGGCAAGTGTAGATATTGACTCATTCAAATCGGAGCTGTGGCGGCATTTTAACTTTCCGTAGACTAATAATAATCACCACCGTGAGAGGCACAAGTCACCTCCGTTTTTATGTAAAAGGCATTAATACGACAAGTTCGAGAGCCACGGAGATCACAAGGTGCATCAGTGTTTCCGTGGCAACCAGGTGTTGTATTTATTTTACTATCTCTTTCTCTAAATGTGTACATGGATATATATTTTTTTATATACATAATTTATTGATGGTTATGGCATATTTTTCTAAATGTGTGTTGTTGTTTTTTACTCTTGCTAGTGTAATGATACAAATAATAACAAAATTAAAACCCCTCTAAATGTGGTACTAATTTTACATAGTCTTTTACTTAGTGTGCGAAGGTACCAGTGTCCACCCTCTTGACCAGACAGACAGAAAGACTGAGTTGAAACAACCTTGAAGGGATTTTTTTTTAAATTTCAATGTAGTTTTTTTATTTGACAAATATATTTTTAAATGAAAAAGAAATGTGCAGCATTTTGTCTGGGAAATAATAAAAGGGACACTTTTTCATTTATAATTTCTTAAATGAATCACTTGTTAAAAAAATTGTGAGAAAATCGTATCGTGAAACCAGTATCGTGAATCGTAGCGCATCGTGAGTTGAGTGAATCGTTACATACCTATTTAGATCATTTTCATCCAAGTAATTCCAAACTTCGCAAGGCAGACGACGACATTGTGATCAAATACAATAAACTTGTTAAACATGCTTGTTAACTGTGAGCCAGTGCTTGGGATTTATCATGGATTCACATCATTTACGGCCAGCAAAGCAAAGTATACAATTCGAAAAGCCTAGTATTTTTATTTTTCTAATAATATTAACAACAGATTGAATATTCAAATATTCATGCACACCCCTAGTTGAAACCGTAAAATAATCATAATTAAAATATGCTTTAAAAACATTGGAGTCTGGCAAGGGGAATAAAGGGGGATTCTCATCAGTTAACAACTCTTGTGAGCGCTGATTAAACACAGAACCGTCATACAACTTACAATCAAACCTCCATCCATCTGCCAAGGCTGCAAGACCAAAATATTTATTGATCATCTTGAAGTAAACTTAATCAATTAAACAGACAAAACAACAACAGCATATATACAACACACAACACAGATGTATAAATGAATGGGAGTATGAAGTTAATGAATCAGTCTGCAGGGACAATAGTGCTGCGTGTCATTGAATTGACAGGGGTCCAGAAGGCCTTGTATCGCTCTGAGAGGGAGGACACCTGTTCTGAGCCTTCTAAGCTGAGGGAAAACAACGCTCCTTAGCAGGAGACCAATACATTTGGCACAGTTCACAGGACAACACAGCCAAAGCAATCAGACGAGGAAATATCGGAGGTCAAATAATATCACAGAAAGTCAGCAGACAGTCAGAGACTTACAAACACTCTTAACAATAGCTGTTTCGCTATGAATTATTCAATACAATCAGCCAACAGATCATCATTTTATTCATTCCCGCAGGTTTAGCGCTTATGAGGCGGGAAATTCCCACAAACATTTATTGAATTAGCTTGTGGGTTGAATGAGCAAATTAATCCACACAGATTATCAAATCAGTAATTAATTTGAAAAAGTTTCCGAGACACATAATTTCACAAACAGCTAAAGTGATTCAGCAATACAAAAAGGTCTTCTCCCTCTCTCTTTCAAAATGCGCACATGGCTTCACATCACCACATATTTTGTACAAGTGAGCTGCACGCTGCAATTTCCCTCGAATTTCGTTACAGAATTGTCACTTTCCCAATCGGGCTATTGTCGCATCATTACTAAAGTTTATATGCATAATGTTAGTAGTACTCGCACTCTGTCTGAGAGATGGTTTTTGTGCGCTCATACCCGGAGAGCACACATATAGCCGCGTCTCAAACAGCTTGTGAGTACCAAACCGAGTGCTTTTATGTGGCTTAATGCACTTAAACGGTCTGAAACACACAAAATGATGTCAAAATGCCCGCCTTGTCGAGTATTAACATAAACACAGTATTAGCCTAATCTGTACTTAATTTATACAATGAAGCATTCAATCTATATAGTTTTCCTGTACCTGAATAGACCTTATGCTTGTAATTTGTTTATTTCTTGTTTACTTTGTAAATTTAATTCAAGCTTGAAATCAAGCTACCTTGTGCTTGTACTCATGCAAATTGCCCCGTTGTAAAAACACAAATACATAGAGCATACATTTAGGTGAGATAAATGTCATTTATCAAATTAAAAAATATATTTTCCAAAAATAAATACAGAACCTGGACTATAAGAGCTGTCACTTTTTCCTGTAAGTTTTACAAGATGATTTTACAGTGTAGTTAAACAAATATTTTTTTTATTAATATTGACATAATTGATAAACCTCTCAGTCAGAATCAAAACCCAATGTTAAACTGCTATTATCATCGGAAAATGACCTTGCTAAAAAAAGAACCATAAACTATCTGGCAAAATAAAAGCTTTGGCGCTCACAATCTGTCATTTTCAAACCATAACAAACTCAAAGCAAAGCAGTCGAATTATTTTGGGGGTTCCAGAACCAAAAGCTTTCTATTCTTCATTTTTTTTCTGTTCATTCCTACAGTCTACATTTTTGTGAACGAAAATCAGAGATATCTGTGTGGATGAGAACTAGGATGAGAACGAAACCAGAGATATCTGTGTGGATCCCAGCATGCACTGCACAGACGATCAATATTGACACAGACACTAGATACCATGTGTGCTTAGGATCAGAGCTGTAGTCTTGACCAATTCCTATTTTCAGGCCGTTCAACAATACGAGGATGCTAACCAGGGTAACACTTACTATGGCACTTTAGCGAAGTCATTTCATTTCATCACTAGACGGTTTGTTGATTATGAGCAGTAATTAAAGTGAAATTAATGCTTACAACATTAAGCATGACAGATGCTATTGTGGATTGTGTCAAAATTTCTACACAATGCAGTTAGCTCCTTTACGCACAGTCAAACTCTACAATAAATGCACAAATAATTTGTCCACAATCTACTATTGGCAATGGCAATTTGAGATGCTATACATCATGCAGTAAACCATAATAAAATAAATAAAAAATAAATCCCCAGTGCAAAACACTGAAAAGTATAGCCTAAAGAGGTAACCTAACCTTATACATCTGCATGTAACTAACTAACTAACCATCAACCAGGTAGACATTTAAGCATTGACTTCTAGCACTTCTAGTATAGAGAAGCGGTCCTCGATTCTCTATACTATGATGCGACTCGATCAAAGAGGTTCTATGATTCTCTCACATCGATGAGTGTAACAACTCTTATACAGGACATGCTACTTTACTCATTGTGCTTCAGGAAATAAAGGGGGGGGGGGGGGGGGAAATCACATGTCTGAACACATCTAGAAACTCCTAAACCAAGATACCTGCACCTGTAGTATGTGTCAGGTAAGCAAGCTGTTTTTACCGTAGTTTAGTTTGATAACAGCAAGTCTTGTTTTCGTGTGCAGAAGAGGCAGGCATGGGTAGAACTATTATTTAAAAAAAAAAATAGTACTAGTGCCAATATTGTCCTTCTCGGCCATCGTACACATAATTTCATAACCAATAGATTGTTCAGAATAATCATTGAAGTGACAGATTGCAGCTCATTAGTAATATGATAAGGCACATGATTTTTTAAGTCACTACTACAGTGACAATAATCATAAAATGATCGTAAAATGATAGACACTAAATTCCAAACAATGTTTTAGACATTCATCCATTTTCCACAGTATAAATGGAGTCTGCACATGAAAATACATAACGGCCATTTACGTTTTAGGATAGGGGTCACCTGGGACATGGCATCTAAAAGACTGTAAAGGCCCAGATCCACATGATCATCAACATCCTGTCAATTTTATTATCATCAAACACCTTGAATGGATCTAAAATGATCAAACAACTTAAGTTCAAAGCGTTGTCTATATAAAGGTAAGTATGATTGGATCATCCCACAAAACAATGACCAAACCTGTTAATCACGTCTTATTAAAAAACCTAAATGATGATTAAAACCCAATTCCCATAATGATCAAGCCTTAACCAACTTAATCTATTGATCAAACACCTCAATCTGATTCAAACATCTTAACCTGTCAAACTCCTATAAACCTGCTGAACAAGCCCCGTGTTTGGGTCTCATATAACACTAACGTTGCATGGAGCTCAATTTGACAGATGTTCCCTGAATGTCTAGTGTCCCATCGGATCATAATAGTTTTAACACAACCATGATCTTAAAGTTCGAAGTAATCCTAAGTTTAGACAAACCTCAGCTCTTAAGATGAAACGTTAACATTTATTGGTCAAAAATGACTGATCATGAGTTCAGATGGGCTACCAGCCCAACACACACCCGTGTGTTTACACCAGTCAAACCCTGTGTAAATAGTGTAAAACCCGACCAATACGCCTTTAACTAGCTTTTAGGTCTGTTAACGGTTGAAGGGGAGCAGAATAGAAGTAAATAGGCTCGGTACCGGCCCGGGTGGTGTCGGTGAGGTCGTGTCCGGAGGCGCTCCTCGGGAACTCCTTCAGTTTCCTGCCGCTGAGGTTAAGAGCTCCAGTGGCCGCCGCCTCGTCCAGCGCCCGATCCAGCGAGCGGTTCCAGGACGAGGGTCCGGGAGCATTGGATAATCCGTGATGGGTTGTTCCCGCAGAAGCAACTGCGGCGGGATGGCCGACGGTAAAAGAGGGCACGGCGCTTTCCGCGGAGAGCAACACCGAAGCCGCCATTACACAGCTAACACTCCCGCTGGATCCTCACGGGCCCCACACACGAGCGCGGACAGTGGCAGTGCGCATGCGCGGACGCACAGAGGACAGAGATGGGTCTGAAACCAACCAGACAGACCCAACGGAGCACGAGCGAGGACACTAGTGTATGCGTGGATTGAAGGCGAAGGCTCAGCATCAGAAAGTCCAACGAGTCTCGCTGTATGGAATTATCCCAAACGTCTCCTTTATTTTATCATGTTCTAATTTTAATTAGTCTGAATACATAAATGCATGCATTAAAGGGTAGTTGACATGTATCATGAACATGACTTTTCTTAATAATCAAACAAATAAAGATTCTCTTATTTTATTTTATGAGTTCTAATAAAGTGTTCCTTATGTAAGAAAATGGCATGGTAAATAAATGTCAATGCATGATCTGAGATACAAACTTATTCAAGTTTGTTTATATATATAGTCAAGAAAAATATTTTTAGATTTGTGGTTCTTTGATCAATAAAGTCTTGCGAGTGTGAGACATATAAAAGTTTTTAAATCAAATAAAAAATGTATTGACCTATAATAATATACATAAATATGCAAACGGCCCCCTACTGGTCAATTATAAAACTGAGAATGGAATTGTCTACTCAGAAAACCCTCTATTAACCCTTCTAATAAATCATTAAAAATCACAATCTGTATATAATTTTAATAAAAAGCCATTATCATAAACAACTATTCCCACATTTACATTTGTGTAATGATACGCGTTTGTATATGTGTTTTATATCATTCTATGGGCCCCTTTATTGATCCACCGAAAATAATCTAGTTTTTTTTTATCCATCTGATTGGTTATAAGATAAATTGTGTTTTAAGGAGTTAGTCTCACTAAATAAATTTAAGAGTATTTTAAATGATTTGGTTACGGATTTACATGATTGAAATGGTTTTAACCAATTGTATAATTATTTTTGTAAATGTAAATAATTTATTTATTTTCCTTTTTAATTTTTTTTTTCATGTTTAACTATGTGTGCTGTCTGTCCTGGCCAGGAACCTCGTGTAAAAGAGATTTTAAATCTCAAGAGTTTTTTCCTGGTTAAATATAGGTTACAAATACATTTTTACAAATTATTTTAAAGACAAAAAAAAAAGACATTTTAGGTTTAAAAGTATTTTTATTTTATTTTTCATGTTCTCTACACACAACTGAATATGTGGACCTTAATTTCCTTGAGCAAATGGTCGAAGAACACACATTCAGCTCTAAATGTAGAGGAAAATCCAATAAAGGTGCATAGTACCAAATAATGTTAATCAATATGAACTGGTCCAAAAACCTAGAACACAGAAAATACATTGCAGCATTTCTTTTAAACAATCATGTGTTGTTGTTGTTTTTTCCACAGAAAAAGTTGAAAGTAATTTCTAGTCTTGGGTTTATTGCCTCGGTTATGGATCCAGCAGCAATATTGATAGAAGTCCCACATTGGAATGTTTCAGAAGATAACGTCCTTCCAGCTTTTGAGTAAGGCACAAGAGACTGTGGTGTTGTGATGAAAAAGCTTGAGACATATAAAGATTAAATAACAAAGGGGGAATGATCAAGTTATCTTCAGGCAAGCCAGGAGAAGAGGACAAACTGATGGCCATTCATTTCACATTCCCATCCTGATGCTCTGAATGATCTGGAATATTGCTGTAGTGAGAAGACAGAGAAATAACATTAGAACAAAAACATTTGATCTTCAGAAAATGTAAAGTATCAAAGAATTCGTATGATCTGCTCATGTCATATTTATTAGTCTTTGCCATTTCACCGGAAGAGAACATAAAATATAAGAAACAACAATGAAAGCATATCACATGTTGAATAATGAAAGAAAAGAAATTGTATGGGATCTTTGAAAAAAGTGCACATTGGTTAGAGTACATTAACATTGAATTGCTCATGCATGTGAAAACCCCCTTTTGAACTTCAAGTTTAAAGAAATTAAAACGAAATGTCTCAGTACAGACATTTCCCTTAATTATTTATCTAATATAACATCACTAGCTAAAGTGTAGACTAAACGATTTCTGAATCGTGTCATGTACAAAGAAAACAAGAAATTAAAATTTTGCCTGTGGATCAGGTTAGAAACCTGTCTGCAGTATGAATGCACTTTGTCCTTTTAAACAGAGTTACGATAAAGTAAAGTAAATAAAATAAAGTTCATGTTTGGCATGCTGATGTATTGCTTTCTATTTGATTTTAAAAAGTCATCAGTAACTAAATTCAAAGAATGATCATTTTAATGCATTAGACATCACATTCAATGTAAGTGGATGTTTTTCAGATTGTAAACTCACCTGATCCACATACTACAAAGACGAACAAGGCAAGAAGCCACGGTCCCACCACTCCCTTCTCTTCTTGAATGCCTCTCTGTTGAGAAAATATTAACATTTGTATATTTAGATACATAGCCTACATTAGCTACATCTAAAGAACGCCAATATGATCAACTGGACAAATTAAAGCTCCTCTAACTTACATGACCAAACCAATGTCCAGTACAATACACGAAGTAAACCTTTACTGCAGAGCAAACAGCAGTAAGACCTATTTTAGATACATTCAAATAATTACTATAGTAAAAGTCTGAGTGGTAAAAGCTGAAAATTACCGTGGATTTGGCCACATTGCCTCTTAGAGTGATGTTCTTGCTGTGTTTCTCATTCGCCATGCGAATCCTCTGTTTGGCCACCATCTTTTACTGCTAATTTGATGTTTTTTAAAGAAAGAAAGAAAGAAGAAGCGTCCGACAGACCGACAGAGATCCGAGAGGCTGTTGACGTGTGATCTTTAGTCTACGTGTGCATAAGAGGAACTCACTCCACCCACGAGACGTGGACGCTTCGAAAGAGAATAAATGAGTAGAATGGCAAACCGGATAAAAAGGCAATATAATGTGCGGCGATTAACTAGCTGATTAATCTAAACGATATTTTTTTTCTATTTTAGTTATTTTCAGTGTATTTTTTTTTTCTTGCCAATGGGTATTAAAGTTCATCACTTTTATTATTCATAATTATTTTTTTCCGGAGCGCTTAAAACACAGAATTGTTGTCACGTGGTAAATGTTACTTTAATCAGCACTGGCGATGTTAGACCAATCACTGTTAGTTAAAAAATATTTTTCTGGCATTTAGTAAAGGTTGCTTGAGTAAATATTCAGTTGTGTGTGTTAAGTGGCACCAGTGCATAGAATATTTATTTTTAGGGTAAAAAAGGTCATAAAAACAGATTTACAAATTGTTATGCGGCAAATGGAAAATTGAGTGAATGGCCTCCGATCGCCCCCTAGGGGATTGTTGTGTGCTTAACAGAAAACAGTTTTTAACATGCCTTCATGTTCATCTTAAAACGCACACATTCTCTTTTCAAAATACCCATTGAGGAAAAACGTCATTATTTTGACGCCGCAATTATTCAGTGCATTAGTCAGTCATGGAAACATATCTGTTCCAAATTCCTGAGAAAAAAAAAATGCTGTGATCAGAAAGCATTCATCAAAATTCATTGTGCGGCATTTTTTTCTACGAAGTTGGTCAAAACTTATCCAAAACGAAATTATTATTATTATTATTATTATTATTATTATTATTTACTAAGCTATATGCGGCTTATTTGAAAAGACAATACACAATCAATATCACGCATTAAAATAGTCTATACCACTGTACTGAGATTTGTTAGGGATAAAAACATAAATATTTCAAATAAATCGGAAAGAACCGACATTACTTATAAAACCTTTACTTTATGAATTTGGTTTGGACATTTTACACGTCAAACTCTGACCGAAAAGCTCTATACTGTAGTGACGTCAGTGCTGAACTGCTATGACGTGGCACGTTGTCGTACTTCCGTTTCAAAATGGCGCCCCCCACACCTCATTTAGCAGGTGAGTTGTTGCTCTAAAATGTGTTTTCATACTCATTTCAGTTGCGTAAAGATAAATAATCAACGTGAGAAGGCAAGCATGTTATGAAATAACTGCATGTCTTTTCTTCTTAAGTTTTGCAGACATATAAAGGCATGAACTCATTCCTGTCATGTGCGCAATTTTTTTGTAACGTTATTTCAGCGTAATGAGAGAAATGACCTAACGTTACCACGTATCAGCATATCACATATGAAAATATTAAACAAATATATATTATATTTAGCTGATGATCAGCTGATAATTGCTTTGTAGTGCATGTCATCATAACTTTAGAATAAATCTTTTTTTAAGCGGGCCCGAGATAGGCAACATGAACATACTGTAACTTAGGTCAAGGTTTGTTGATGATGTTTTTTAAATCCCTTACTTGAGAATTTTTTTTTGAACTATTAGTTTAAATAATTTTCAAGCTGCATCCACCAAACTCATAAAATCCATCAGCTTGTTCTGATTTAATAGACTTATTTTCTCCCCATGGTTGACCATCAAACATCCCCCAAAGTCCCATTGACTTACATATATTGAAAAGTCTATTTATCCACCAGTCCATCTGTCTGTACAGTGCAAAATTCCGATTTATTTTCAAAGTGACCCAAATATTAAATCTACACAAGATTTATAAACTTATACTTTAAGGCTGCACTTTGTTTTTGTCAAGCCAGCATACAATTTTTGTTTTCCTTTTCTGATTTTAATATAGTCTTTTCCATTTTAAACAGTCAGAGGATCAGATGGAACGTTGCTGTTGTGTGGACCTCCGAGCTGTCAGGAAAGCTCTGCTTTTCAGAGGTCAGTTTATTGCATTTGCTGCACTTAGAAAGATTTTACCATAAAACTTTGTCTGCTTTATTAACAGTAAATGTTTCGTTTCAGAGATGACCAGCAAGGCAAACACATGACATTCAGCAATGATGGGTCCCTGTTTGGCTGGTGCAATGGCTCACAGTACGTACACTGTAATACCTAACAAATATCCTAACTAACCCATTTTAGTTGACTTAACTTATTGTACAACAGTTTGTTGAACTTATTTGTAAAAATCTAGTATTATGCCTTTGTTACTCAGAAAACCCTACTTAAGATAAATTGATTTGTAGGAGTACCATTTTGTCAAGTGAAAGATGAGTTCAAATATTGTTTCAACAATTTCCCCCATTTCTGCAGTTATCTATATCTTTAGTTTCATTCACTAATTTTCCAAAGTATGTTGTTAAATTGTCAATGCAACTGAAATTGTTGAGAGAATATCACAGAAGATGACTTAATAAATTGGTGTTGTTTCCCTAAAATAATTTCGATTTGATTTATTTAGTAAAACGCATTTAAATCTCTAAGATGGCTGAACTAATTTCAACTTGTCAAATTGAGTTACCAATACTCACATTTTCTGGTTACCTATCGAAACATGCAAGTTCTCTCTGCCAAGTTCTATTAAGCTTTATCGACTCAAAAATCTCGTACGTTCCTTGCTAATTTTAAGACAATCAGTTTCCACAGGTTTTCCAATAGAATGGATTGACATTTGAGTAAATGTCCTGTGTGTGTTTGGCAGGGTCCGTGTGATCAAAGTTTCCACTGGAGATTTGGTGAAGTCTTTTGATTTACCCAAAACATCTGTGTTGGAATTTTCACCTTTGAATAAAGTTCTGGCCACCTGGCAGCATTATACCAGTAAGCACTTTCAAATATGATGATATATCCATATATAATGTTTTATGACATTCTAGCTTTATAATAACTATAAGAAATAAAATGTAATCAAGCAAGCAGGACAAAAAAACAGCTTTTATTTCTCAGAAACGCAGGATAACCCTCAGGGAGAGGCAAACCTGCAGCTTTGGGACTTGCAAACAGGTGCCTGCATTAAAGCGTTCTATCAGAAGAAGATTACAGGATGGTGAGAAACTATTGCTGTTAATAACAGTTTATTTGTTTTGTATTTTCTTTCTGTAACTGTTAAACATGTTTGTTTGTTGTCTGTATTTTCACAGGTGTCCGAGCTGGGCAGATGATGAAAGTATTACCGCTAGAAATGTCAATAATGAACTTCACTTCTATGAGAACAACAACTTCGGTAACACTGTGTCTGTTTAATTAATACTTTGTGCATGTTATATTCCAATTGCCTGTGAAAACATTGATAAATAACATGGACATGGCTTTTTAAAGTTTTAATGTATATGAATGTATAAAGGAAAGTGTCTATTTCTTAGATTTCTCCTTATTTGTAGTAGTTAGCTGTTAGATGGGTTCCCTTAAATGGGATAGTTCACACAAAAATGAAAATTCTGTCATCATTTACTCACCCTCAAGTGTTCCAAGCCTGTATGAATTTTCTTTCTTCTGCTGAACACAAAAGAAGATATTTTGAGGAATGTCAGTCACCAAAATATCTGATTTTTTTCCAATGAGTCCCATAAACTGTTTGGTAACCAACATTCTTCAAAATATATTATTTTGTGTTCAGCAGAAGAAAGAAACTCCTACAGGTTTGATACAACTTGTGGGTGAGTAAATGATGATAGAAATTCAATTTTGGGGTTAACTATCCCTATTGAGATTCCTGCATTATGACAAATTAAATGTAAAGAAAGAAAATAACTTTTTTTATATTCCATGAAAATATTCCATGTATCCTGCATGTGTAATACATATAAAAGAATGACTAAAATTAATTATTTACTTTTAGATTTAAGTAAATATAAAATATCATGGATTTAAATACCCATTGAGCTTGCAATTTATATTGTGTTTTGTTGTGTAGAAACTATTGCCAACAAGCTTCACCTCCAGAAGGTGTCTGAGTTTGCTTTGTCTCCTGGATCACAGCCGAGCAAGGTATCAGAACCCTTATAAACATTTTCTCTTACTGCTGCATGTGCTATTTTACTCATACAAATGCGTATTAATCCCTCACTCATTAATTAAGGTTGTCGTCTATGTTCCTGGAAGCAAAGGAGGTCCGTCTTTTGTACGGCTGTATCAGTATCCCAATTTCGGAGGTCCAACATCTGCCCTGGCAAACAAAAGCTTTTTCAAAGCCGATAGAGTGAGCATGCTGTGGAACAAAAAAGGTAGATCGTTTTTGGTTTAACAAATAAGTGGTTTCTCAGCATTGATAAACACTCATAAAAATTTGTCATATATGTATTAATGTTTTTTGGTTTTTCCTAAAGCAACTGCGGTTTTAGTGACCGCCAGCACAGAGGTTGATAAAACAGGAGCCTCTTACTATGGAGAACAGACTTTACATTATGTCGCCATCAATGGAGAAAGTGCAGTGATTCAGCTACGTAAGTACGAAAAATTAATTCATCAATGATTAATTAATTACAGTGCATTCATTAGAAATCAATTTCTGCCTTTAACAATTAAATTGATTGAAATCACATAATAGTTGCACTGACTGGCTAAAAATTGGGTGAATAATATTTATACTACTGTATTTAATGTATGTGTGTGTTAAAATTCTGACCTGATTGTATATCTAAGAATGAATTTTAAGAAATGTCATATTTCACCGCAAAATCAAAAGAATTACACTACTGTTTAAAAGTTTTGGTCAGTAAGATGTTTTTTATTCTAATGTCACAGAATATTTTAATTTTGAATAATTGCTTTTCCTTTTAAATTTCTATTCATTAAAGAATTGTTTCTTGAGAAAAATCAGTATATTAAAATGATTTCTGAAAGATCAATCTGAGACTGAATACCAGTGTTGGGGAAGTTACTTTTAAAAGTAATGCTTTACAATATTGCGTTACTCCCTAAAAAAGTAACTAATTGCTTTGCTTGGTTACTTTTTATGGAAAGTAATGCATGAATGAATATGCAAATTAGCCCTGCCTCCACTCACTCGCTCCAGCTTTGAGTACCTGATCCACTCGGTCAACTTCACTGTAGTAAATGCTGCATAAATGCAAGTGGAAATTCTGGTTTAATTCAGGCACATATGTTTGAACCAGAAACTGATTCAGAAGAAGTGGAAGAGCGAATTATACAGGCTCGTCTACAAGTCGATGTATCATAATGGTAATGCTCGTTTTATGTATCGCTCTCTACTATGTCGGACAAATAAAAGTAATTGATAGGATTAGCCTTTGGCTTGACTACGTTAGCAAACAGCTAATAACGTGTTGCTAATGTTACATAGACCACGTTTACCATCTCAGTCTGCCTTCTAAAAATCAGTATCCTTAGAAACAATTTGAACAACTTAAAATGTTGGTGGAGAAAGGCATATAGTTAATATACATCATATACCAGTGGCGTACCTCTTAATATGCTTTTAATAGCGCACAGACTCTTTATAATATTTTGAAATTGCTGTTTTATTTTGCACCGGCAGTTATAGGGTTAATGCGGTGAGTTTGGAAAAGGCCGGTTAGAGAGAACCGAGCGAGTAAGTTAGGAGTGCGTTCATGTTGTTTTGCGTTCCGATTAAAAAGTTCAGAAACGGAGCTTCCCTTGTCTGTCGTTCTTCAGACGTTACAAAAGTATGAATGCTAAAAAAAAAGTTTCAATCGTAAATTTACAAGAATATTTAATAATATAATATTCAGCACGGAAAAAAGGGGACAAAAATAAGCATACTCATCAAAACTACTGATTATTTTTACACAAAATCCATCCTTATTTCTTCCCTCAACAAGACTTCGAGTTTACCCTGTTGTACAGGTTATCTGTGCATTTCAGTTTCAACAATGAGTCTTTTCTACCAAGGCTAATGCTGAAAGTCGAGTCTGTCCCATCGTATTACTGGCATAATTTTAAATTTGCTTTAGTGCTGAGAATGTCTGCTCGACAGAAGCAGTGGGACACAGGGACAGTCACCGCAAAACATAACGATGTGTAGGCTACAGCTCCCCCATGCTCTTACACAGATTTTTGAAGGAAAATCAGTCATCATGGTATACATACAATACAGTCAGTTCTGTTTTTACCCGGACAGGTAGAATAGAGTTCTGTGACTGTGTTAAGCTGCATGAGGCTGAATAAGGGATTTCTTTTGGTAGGTTTGAAACTGCTGGGGGTCGAGAAGGGAGAGAAACATTAATTTGTGGGTTGAAAAACTATTAAATCTACAGGGAGATATTTTAGTTTCTGCAGTTCGCTACAGATACGGTTAGCTAGCTCTGACTTCTAGTAGGCCTACTAGTAGGCTACGCGCTCTGACCATCCAATCAAAGGACGTGAAAATGCCGACGTTATTGTACGCCTGCTAGATGGCCCCGTTGCAGTCTAATCGAAATCTGATTGGCGGATTAAATCTGAGTGATTATCTGATTGTTAAAGCAACAGTTTCATTGCCATTCATTTTAAGCTAGAGGCGCCCGCACTATCGATTCTTAAATATGATTGGATAAAAGCTCTAACATAAACGCACACTACTGGAAGCAGCGCAACCAAGAGAAAAGCTATGGAATTAAGAGAATTTACTATTGGGAATAATTTAATGGAAAAAAGATATTAAAGCACTAGTTAGTGATTCTCATTCTGTTTAGGCCAGCAGAGAAGGCCTTGCTGGTCCTGTCGGCCCACCACTGTCATATACATAATTCACCACTATATTGCTAAATGTACCAGATTTTTCATATCAACAGATAATGATACCAGTATAACCTGGCTTCTCTTGAGACTTCCTTGCTTCACGGCATAGTAATGATGAAATGCTAAAGCCCGCCCGCATGTTGACGCGATTGGCTTCAACAATTTGTGACGTATAGAACAAGGGTGATTTCAAACCGTGCTTTTGAGACAGTTTTGGTTCACTGCAGTTTTAAGGAGAAAATATTCCGCAATGGTGTAGACATATGAATTTACACATGGTTTGTCTTAAAGCATATTAAAAGCACCACATAGACATATACACAACATTAAAAACTTGATTTTCACCACAGGGGGTCTTTAAACGTCAGCAGCAAAGACATTGGTTAATAAAGTTAGATTAAATACATAAAGTATATTTGTGTGTAATATTCTAATATAGTATGTAATATTCTGAGTTTGCATTTCACTGTTTTCATTCTTTTTGAGTAATACACAGAACACCTCTGCACCTTTACTCCCGAATTCTATCAACATGGGGACAGGAGAGCTTTCTGTCAATAAATGCGGGGAAAAAAGTTACTTATTTGAAAAGTAACTTCTTATATTTTATTTAATGCATTACTTTACTAGTTACTTAGGGAAAGTATTCTGATTACTTCTAATGCGTTATGTATGCCCGCACAGACTGGAGTAATGATGCTGAAAATTCAGCTTTGCATCTCAGGAATGAATTACATTGTAAAAAATAATTCACTCACAATATTACTTGTAAAAAATAATTCACTCACAATATTACTTGTAAAAAATAATTCACTCACAATATTACTGTTTTTACTGTATTCTATAATAAATGCAGCCTTGGTGAGCATAAGAGACTTTAAAAAAACATTCAAAAACTTACCAACCACAAGCTTTTGAACAGTAGTTTATGATTTGCAGGAAATGAAATATTTTTTGTGGGTCCATTTAGATGTTTTTGCATTATTGTTTTTCATTAATGTAATTAAAATAAAATAATTTATATTAGTTATATGTAAAAGTAGAGTATTTATACATAACGGTTGTATTTGTTACACTGCTTTTAATTTGTGCTGGGTTTAATAATAAAATGACTCTATTAACAATTTTGTTGTATATATTTTTGTTGTGTGTGTGTAAAATCATTAATAAAGTATATTGTAAAATATATAAAATATTTCTTTTTTGTTGTCTTGCACAGCAAAGAGAGGTCCCATATATGATGTATCCTGGAACCCCAACTCTTCTGAGTTTTGCGTGGTTTATGGTTTTATGCCTGCCAAGGCAACTGTCTTTAACAGCAAGTGTGAGTCAGTGTTCGACTTTGGCACGGGCCCCCGCAACGCAGCTTTCTACAGCCCCCAGGGTCACATCCTCGTCCTCGCTGGGTTCGGGAACCTGAGAGGGCAGATGGAAGTTTGGGACGTGAAGAAATACAAGCAGGTGTCGAAACCCCAGGCTGAAGACACCACACATTTCTTCTGGTGTCCTGACGGAGAACACGTCGTGACGGCGACCTGCTCCCCCAGGCTCAGGGTCAGCAATGGCTATAAGATCTGGCATTACACCGGGACTGTGTTGTACAAGCATGAAACGCCATCAAATAAAGAGCTCTGGGAAGTGTTATGGCAACCCTTCCCAACTGGAACCTTCCCAGAGAAGCCAGTGAAATACCAGGCGTTGCCAAGCGAGCTTGGCAGCACTGAAGCCAAACCAGCCCAGGCGTATCGGCCACCCGCGCTCCGCAACAAACCCCAGACAGCCAGCTCTAAACTAGTAAGTTTGTGTCGTACACAGCCCTGCAGCCCTGAAAAATATCCTGCTGTATTTGCAAAAAAAGAAAAAAATTATAATAATAATTTGATGATGCTGAGTTTTTTCAATGAGAATGCAGATAGAATGCAGAACTTGTATACACTACTTTTCAAAAAACAAGTCTCTTCTGTTCACCAAGGCTGAATTTAATTGTATCAAAAATAGAAATTACAATTTAAAATAACTTTTTCTATTTAAATATATTTTTAAATGTATATTATCCCTGTGATGCAAAGCTGATTTTTCAGCATCATTACTCCAGTCTTCAGAGTCACTTGATCCTTCCATGGTTGTTGAAACCATGATACACTACCACTCAAAAGTTTAGGGTACATAAGATTTTAAAATAAATACATTTTGTAATTAAAATATAATTGATAATTGTCAATAATAATTGATAATTGAGCAGCAAATCAGCATATTAGAATGATTTCTGAAAGATCATGTGACACTGAAGACTGGAGTAATGATGCTGAAAATTCAACTTTGCATCGCAGGAGTAAATTACATTTGAAAATGTATTCAAATAGAAAACAGTTCTTTTAAATTGTAATAATGTTTCAAAATACCATGGATTTTATTTTATTTTTGATCAAATAAATGCAGTCTTGGTGAGCAGAAGAGACTTCTTTCAAAATTATTAAAAATCTTTTGAACTGTAGTGTATTTATCAGCGTTAATGCTCATATCAAAATAACATCATTAGCAGTCAAATGTCAAAACTTTTGACAAAATGAAGTATTCAAAATCTATCATTTAACTTTCAATTTGCAAAGGAGTGGAAAAAATGTGTTCAAGTACTCAATTTAATTTCAAAGAACTTTGCATAAACAAATAAATAAATAAATGCGCTTCTTTCACAAAATCTGTCATTTTCTGTCGCTGTTTGGATGTAGTATACTACCCACAGATGTAGTAGCATTTTCTTCTGTCACTCGCCATAATTCTAACCTTGAAATCATGATTAGGCAAAAATTGATGTCATACATGTTTTTCTGGTGATTAAGAGATAATACAAGACCCTACAAATGGTTGTCGAAATGCACTTCATATTTTGTTGAGAAAGTATGAAATGCCTGACTAAAACAGGCACTATTTTTTGGAATCAGCACCCCAAAACTAGTAAGAAAAAAGTATAAGTATTCATTCAGCAAATGTGATGCAGGGCAGCATTATGAATGTCCCGTGACCAGAATAATGACAATAATATTTCTATCCAAGCATGAAGAGGAGCTGCCGCAGAACATGAAACCTAGTGCTGCAGGAGAGAAGCAAATCTCTAAAGCTGCTTTGAAAAACCAGAAAAGGCGAGAAGCAAAGAAAGCAGCTAAGCAGGTACACGTTTTTTTAATGTTCAACCAACTATCCAGAGGAATATTTAACTCAAAGTGATGCTTTATATTGATTCAGGAAATCAAGCCTGATGAAGCTCCGCCTCCAGTGGCAGACTCCACCCCTGCCACTCATGTGACTTCTAGCTTTGGAGACCCTGAAACTGACAAAAAGATCAAGAATTTAAAAAAGGTAAATGTTTGGAATATTTTTACAATCAAATAAGATAAGTATATACACACAGATGCAGTCTTCTTGAACGGAAAGAAACTAAATTCTGCCATTTATTCTTGACTTGGAATAGAGCACAAATGGTTTTACTTTTAGGTTTCATTTGAACCTGTTTTATTTACTCGTATGTAATCGGTAGAAAATTTACTTATTACCTTTATTTTGGGTAAACTGTCACTTTTCGTAAAGGAGTAAACCCTGTAAAGGTCTTATTTTAAAAAAAAGAAACAATCTTTGTATTCTGTATGAATGCACCAAAAATTACATGTTTCTGGGTATGATGCAGTATACCTGGTATAGTATAATTATAAATAAAATATGCATATGTATCCATTAATGTTTTATTTGCATATCAGAGTCAGACTTGATGTTTTTAGTTTCATAATGTGATTGTTTATCTGTTAGAAACTCAAAGCCATTGATGAACTGAAGGACCAGCAGGCTGCCGGCAAAGTAATGCAAAAAAATCAGGTACTATAGCTTTGTAATTTCATCAGCACATCTTAATAAATATTTGAAATTATTTTCATTTGTATCATTGTTTCTGATTTGATTACATCCATTGCATTGCTTCATGAGATCAGTAGTTTTCAAGAATTAACTTATCTAGGAACATAAGAATTTTGTAATGCTTAATCGCAAGACCGTTAATAATAATTTATTATAATTTATTTTATTTTATTACAGCTTGAGAAGATGCAGAAGGAGTCCCAGCTGTTGAAAGAGCTTGAAGATCTTGAATTAGGATTGTAAACTCACTTTACCAGTTTTTCACATTGGTCATCAATTTTCAAACATTGCTTTGTCATACTGCTATGAATATGTATAGAAGATGATTCTTTTTTCACGAATTACTCATGAACAACAAATAAAAGACTGTTTTTCTTCTTTGAACATGGCTAAAATAATAAGAACTAAATTCTCAAAAGCAATATTGCCATGCAATGTGACGTACAGGACGGGAGGGCATCCATGAAATACTAAATAAAAATGTTGAAATTCAAACTTCGTGACTTTTATTATGTTGGCTGGGGAGCCGGAAGTGTTCATTCCTAGTTCAGTGTGAAACTGAAGCAGTCGCAGATTTCAGCACAAACGCAGATGAAATTGTTATCAAATAAACTGAAGAGGACGAACTAAAACCAGCCGATAATTCAGGTTTGATGAGTGCACTCTTCATTACACTGAGTGTTGTACATGTGGAGTATTTTATTGTGTTTATTTGTGATATTTAAATGAGCCGGTGAGGTGATGTTCATATAGCACACGCGTGTGTTTGTGTTTCTTTTTACTCATGCCATCAGTTGTTTTACGCTCTTTTACTTTTAACCTCTATATAACTATATTTGTATTGATTTCACACGTTTCGATGAGTTTCGGGCTTGTGGCATTAAGCAGTTCAGCCATTTCAACAGCCACAAAGACGATGCGTCAGTTTTTATTGTTTTATCTGATAGTTTTTCAGTTGTTTATTTTTGAAATTATGCTTTTCATTAAACTTGATCGTTATAAATCAAACGTTCTGTTCAGTGTCAGGGGAATTTGGTTCGGTATTCGATTAATTTCTAGATCTAGTTGCATGAATGTGATGGTAATACGCAGCCATTTTAATTTTAATTTAAAATAATGAAAAATACATTACTTTATGTATTAAGTACGAAGTTTAAACTCAAATGTTGCTCTAGACATTTGTTTATTCTGTCAAATGGATATTCTGCTTTACACATTAACATCAGGATTTGCCTCGTATTTTAAAATGATTATGTGAAATCATTATTCATGTTGTTTTTGATGGAGGTCACATGCAGGATATGATATTTTAAGATATGTTGCATGTAAAGCTGGTAAACCTCATTATATTCATTTTGTAAAGGTCAGAAAAGTGAGACGTTAAGAAAAGAGATATTTGTGGCACATCTTTCCCCTGTAACTTGTAAGTCCTATATCTTGACAGCACATATTTGAATTTGAGCATGAATTAAGATTTACATCTAGTTGGTTGTATAAGTCATGCATTTGAGTATAAGTATGAATGTGTCGTTTTGTTTTTCCTCTTGTTTTAGAGTCTGGTACACTTGAATGGACACTGTGCCCACAGGTAGAGAGGTATAGCTGGTTTCTGCTTTTATTGGCCCTGAAATATTGAATTGGACAGGAAGGAATGCAACTGTCGGTTTAAATTTGTTCTGTTTGATTGTGATTTGTTTAGTGAGAACAAACCAACTTACCCGAAGCTCCATTATGCCCGTGAAAAAGAAAAGAAAGTCATCCGGCTCAGAAGATCCCAGCATCAGAAAGTGCAAAATCACAAGGTAAAAATATGTCTGTCTTTCTCTCTGCATCTTTCACTCTATAGATATTCACTGTATCATCCCCTCAGTTATTGTAGGACACAAACTCCAGGACGGATGGTAAGCCCAGAGGATCAGTTTTCGAACAAGAAATGTCTCGCCTGGTTTTACGAATATGCAGGTATGTGAATCAATGCTTTCCTTAAAGTCACCATGAAATCAAACGGGACTGTTTTTATGGAATAATGCAAACAAATATACATAATCATCTATGCACATACTAATAATTTTTTTTAATTCATCTGCCTCATAATCTTTAATCAAAATAACTTCCCCTCTCTTACAACTACATCGCAGCAATAGCAAACCATAACGATCCAACCATCAAATCATGTCCAATTCCAGATGTACAAAATCCTTCCCCGCATTTTTTTCTTGTTTTAAGAAGCCGTATACTCGGATATGCGTCATACTTCATGTGGACTTTAAACGCATGCAGCCAATTAACATGAAACAGCCCTAAAACTGAAAACAGTATTTATCAATAAAATATATCAGTGTATGATGGAGTAAAATATGTCTATATGACATTTAAAGGGCAGGGACTGAAAAATAAGATGGCTTGAGGTGGAGCAAATTATGAAATATTGCTGAAAGATTTTGATTACTTTTTTAGTTTAAATTATGTGCAATCATTAGCCATAAGACCATAAACATGTATTAAGAAAGTCAAATGGGGACCATTTTGATTTTTTTTTTTTTTTTGGTAAATGTATTTGAAATGATTATTGTTGTGTCTAGGGTCAGATGACATCGTCGGACCAGAAAGCATGGAGAAGTTCTGTGAGGACATCGGAGTTGAGCCAGAAAATGTTAGCAAAATTCGTTCATATATTTCATTCTAATTCCTGAAGTTAGATTTTAGGGACAGTCTTATGTCCAAAATATGAGAAATCATTAGAAATAATGTGCACTGTGTTTTTGTGACCCTTCAGATTGTAATGTTAGTTTTAGCCTGGAAACTTGAAGCAACAAATATGGGATTTTTCACAAAAGAAGAGTGGCTTAAAGGAATGACATCACTACAGTAAGAATGACCTTCACGTCACATGCCTTGCTTGGATATATCATGAGAAATCAAAAGTATTTTATGATTTTAGCATTAAACTTCACTTCTCTCTTTACAGTTGTGACTGCACAGAGAGATTACAAGGCAGACTGGATTATTTACGCTCTCAACTGAATGACCCAGTTATATTCAAGAGCATTTACAGATATGCCTTCGACTTTGCCAGGGTGAGAGGCTTTTTTAGTAGGATGTGAGAGAAAAAAAAGCACTTCCATTTTAAGATAAATGAATCATTTTAAGATAAATATTGCGTGCATCTTTTTCTATTTTGCAGTGAATTTGTTTCTGCTTAAGGCTGGAATACACTGCACGACCTTTGCTCTTTTTTTTGCCCCGTTTGCAGTCTTGATGAGTCTTTGGGCTGTTGATCGATTTCTCCAAAAACTGCGTAGTGTATGATGAGCACAGACTCCTATTTTTTAGCTTCAGATTATGATTCCATCCAGTCAGATGATATCAAAACATGTTTGCTATCTTGAGCCGATTTAAGAACACATATCGTATAGTGTATGGCGCGCTCCTGCTGAAACCGAAGCTGTCCTCTATCAATACAAATACATTAACTATACTAAAGTAAATAAACAGAACACATAACAAATTATCCAACATTTTTGACTCACCAGCACATATAAAACAACTGACTGCGCCACTCACCTCTAACTCCCGTTGCAATCTGTAAAAAAGAATAATTAGTACGAGTCCATCTATACTGACCGTGTCTACCCACCCAAGACCGCATCTAAATGCGCTTGACTCGTTTTTTTCCCGTTTGCGACTCAACACAGAGTCGCTACAACAACTACTGCGGTCATCTCCTGCACATCCATGTTTGTTTCATACAAGCAAGGAGGTGCGTGTTTCTGTCTGAGGTTGTTGTTTTTGGAAGTCTGGTACTGTATGATCCTCACTCGTTTATTGTACGATGCCCAGTTTTTCCTCTGTAACCATTTACAAAGTCATCAAGTGTATAATGCCTAGTGTTTTAAAATCTGTTCAGGTTTTAAAAATCGTGTAGTGTGTTCCACTTCCAGCCTTTGCTGATGTTCTTTCAACATATTCATCTGATTTTGTCTTTAGGATAAAGATCAACGCAGTCTTGATATGGACACTGCAAAATCCATGTTGGCGCTGATCCTTGGAAGAACGTGGCCTCTGTTCCCAGTGTTCCACCAATTTCTGGAGGTTTGTCATCTCTTCTCCAAACCAGACTGTCAAATCGGCTGTCAAGCCCCAAAGAGGATGAAAAAACACCATTTAAAGCCAAACTGAACCAATTGGGGGTTTGCTTTGGTGGACTATGCATTTAAAAACTCTGAATTTAGAAGTATTTGTTCTTTAATAACGTGACTAACTGAAGTATCTTTCCTCTAGCAATCAAAGTATAAAGTAATGAACAAGGACCAATGGTACAACGTCTTAGAGTTCAGCCGTACAGTTAACACAGACTTGAGCAACTATGATGAAGATGGAGCCTGTAAGTTTATGATTGTCTTGTTGAGCTGCACGATTAATCGTTCAAAGATTGCGATCTCGATTCAAACACAGACGCGATCTTATTCCTACATGACAACGTTTCAGCTATGTCTATTAAACCTTTGACAAAATCACACCGGAAAATTCAAATCTGCTCTGCCGCCAGAGAGAGTTACATTCATTTATATTATCGCAGAAGTACTGGGATAAAAGTTCATAGTTCATATATAGACACTGATGTCTATGGTAGCGAAAGTAACTAGATGCTTCAAATAAAGATCAGTTACACCAGTAGTTGGCGACAAGTGACTGTTTAAAAAATGTATTTGTCATTGAATCATTCAATAGATTAATTCAAAAACACTGATTCATCCAGTAATGAAACGATTTTTTTTTATTTTTTATAATTCATCAAATTAATAATTAATTAATTTTTAAAAATTAAATACACTGCAGCAATTAAAATTTTGTCAGAACTTCTGGTAAATTACATGTTATTTTGTTTAGTTGTCTTAAAAAAGCAAAAATAATTCTCAATTTATCCAGAATCGTGCAGCTCTGATGTCTTGTCATCCGTCCATTCATCTTTTCCAGTGAAATTGCTAATGATCTCTGTCTCTGTGCTGATTTCAGGGCCAGTGATGCTGGATGAGTTTGTGGAGTGGCATAAAGCCAGAAATATTGCATTATAGCACAACCAGACGCTGAATTAAAGCACATCAGATATGTTTTTTCGGTGTGCCCCTGGCTGTCCCCGATGCAGGCAAACCTCTCGAGGAGTGTCCCATGCTCAATACGGATCATCACTACCCAGAGACTCTTACAGTGTTACTTAAAAAGGAAAATGGCTCGGAGGAATCACAAGACAAATAAAAGGGGAAATATTTTTCTTATGTATTGATTTGTTTCAACAGTTATATTGCCAGTGTTGTATGATTTGTCTGAGAGGGAGCAGTCTCTGTAATTTTTGTCCCTTTCTTCTTTTTTTTTCCCTTAAAGTTTTACTTTGTTTATAGTGTCTTGAAAAGGTAATAAAAAAAAGCAGTTGTAAATTAATTTTTCTTCTGGACATAAGTGGCATACAGCACTGCTAGAGCATTAAAGCATTATTCAACAATCTAAATGAAGCATGAATAAAAAAAATTACTTTTACACACATTACTAAAAAGTTTGGGATCAGTAAGATTTTCTAAAAAATATTTTTAAAGTAAATCTCTTACGCTCATTTAGACTGCATTTATTTGATCCGAAGTACAGTAAAAACAGTAATACTGTGGAATATTATTACAATTTAAAATTGTATTTATTTTAAAATGCAATTTATTCCTGTGATGCAAAGCTGAATTTTCAGCATCATTACTCCAGTCTTCAGTGTCACATGATCCTTCAGAAATCATTCTAATATGCTGATTTGCTGCTCAAGAAACATTTCTTATTATTACAAAGAAAAAATTAAACGGTTGTGCTACTTTATATTTTTGTGGATTTTTTCTTCAGGAATCTTTGATGAATAGATAGTTCAAAAGAGTAGCATTTATTTTAAATTGAAATCTTCTGAAACATAAATGTCTCAAACATTTAACTTGCAATTTAAAGATAAACAAAAAATTGACACTTGACAAGGACTTTGACAATGACACTTAAGTCAGTTGTCCAATCAGACCCAGTTATCTGCCAATGCTGATCTCAAAATGAACCTTTTAAAAACTTTTTACAATGTCTCTTGACTTGTTTGTGAGACACTGTCTCCTGTAGCTGAAACACTGTTTTCGTGGGAAGGAACATCTGGTTGAGTCGACTGGCTCTCAGCTGGTTTGAAGTCTGCCTGTTTCATGATGGCGTTGAGTCTTGTCAGTGATTGCGTTCTCAATTTTGGCCTGACCTCGACTTCACCCTCCATTCCAGACTCTTTGATGTGGCTGTATTGATTCCCTTCTTCGTCATAGTTGTACACTTTAATGACGCGGCTCTTCTTCTTTGGATGTGGACTAACCACTGATCTGAACTCTTGGTTTTGTTCTTCACCTTCACAGCTTTGAGTTTGGTTTGTATCGTCCTCCCCGCCATCTGCATTTTCTACAGCGTCTACATCAGTAGTGTTACTGAGTTCGTGATCAACCAAACCAATGTCCACAGTGGCTTCTCCAGTGCCGTGGTTTTTATGAAAGGACACTGTCTCAGGTTCTCTGGTGGTCTGTACGTTGCTTTGTCCATCGATATGATTGTGTTTTTCTTTTCTATAAGGTATACAAGCCCTTGTTGTTTGTAGACACTTTATTATGTAGGTTCTACTGAACGCACCAAGTGTGAAGGCCACTAAAAAGCTCACAATTACTGATGATGCCACAGCCGCCGCGAAATGGCTTTCTGACAGCGTGTCGGTGTAAACCTCTCTGGTCTTCCTCAGTTTCTTGATGTTGGGATTTAAGCCCACTACACTAATTCTGTAAGGCACAATTGTTTTGCTTATCTTGTCCAAATGGATACAGAAATAGAGTCCGTCATGGCTGGATGTGGCCCTTGAAATCCTCAAAGTGCCATTGCATGTTTCCACTGGGTCTTTGTTTTGGTGGTTGCAACCGTCAAATAATCCAAAAGGTGTCTGCCACCACTGTGCCAGCACTGCAAAGGGAAGAATAAAACATCAAAAGACTTTTTATAGCTTGAAACACTTAAAAATGGAACTTGAACTTTTTTCAATAAATGATCAGTGAAAGAAGGCACTTAACCTTCACAAGATATTCATCCACAACTACAACTTAAAAAAACAAACAAAACACGTTTTTTTGCTTGACATTAAATGTTAACTGAAAAAAAGTTGATAATTTTCATTTAGTTTCATAATTTCATTCACTTTATGTTCACTTGAATATAACAAAAAAACAAAAACTGAAATAAAATTGATAGGCTGAGAACTAGACAAATTTAAACTAGTAAAAAAATTATTAAAACTTCAACTAGAATTAAAATGTAACATTAAAATAATAATTTTAAAAAATAATTGAGAGTTTAATATATCAATGTTACTAAAATAACAATGGGTTACACTAAATTATATATACTAAAAGAACTTATCCTGATGGTGTTTTAAATTCATATATACTATATATATATATATATATATAGAGAGAGAGAGAGAGAGAGAGAGAGAGAGAGAGAGAGAGAGAGAGAGAGAGAGAAAGAAATGTTGTGCTGCTCACCTTCATTTCCTTCATCTCTGCACTGAAGCACCAGCGTTTCTCCTGAATGAATGTGAACTGAGTTTTCAGCTCTGACCTGCAGATGGTCTGTTTGACTCAGAGTCTCTGGCAACTGTTGAGAGCTTCTCTCATAAATGTCACTGTGTTCTGTTCTGCTGCTAATAATACATGGAGAGTTACAAAGGAGGATCAAACTCAACAAAGAGCTGATTCTGAACTCCATCTCTAGAAAAAAAAGAGATGCACATTAACTTCAATGTAAACTTTACTGCTATACCAATATTATGGCAATAATTTGGTATAAAACTGCTCTTTGACCCAAGTCAAATTATATATCTACAGCAGCCCCAACAAGTATGACTGTGATTTGTCTTCACAAAACACACAAACTCTGAAGTTAAGAAAATCAGAAAATGTTTTACTGTTATCATCTGAAAAATTAATTTAAAAACAAAACAGATATATGACACATATATTTGTAAGTATCATTCAGATCAGCCAGTCAAATACTCACAGAATGAGTCTTGTAGTTCTCAATAAGAGTAAAGTACAGTCCTCACATGACAGCCCTTATATTTCATCTCGTGCTCCATGTTTAAAGATTAACATTTTTCTCTTCAGTAATAGACATGATATCATGCGGATGAGAATGGTTAAAGTTGTTTATGGTTGAACAAATCTGAGTTTCAGGTAATTGGTAACATTCTTTATCTTTTCCACCGTGACAAATTTATGCAGAGTAGCAAATAAGAAATTGACCAGTTGTATCCATTAAATGCAATACAACGGCAGAAAAAATCCATAGCAGAAAAAAGGCCATATTTTTGATGAATTGCTGATGAATTTCTCTCTGTGGTGCGTCGCTTTCCAAAAATGGATGACAGATTTGTTCTGATGAGTCATGGACAGCAGGGAAAACTGCTGAATGCAAATCATGAAACGTATGACTGTTATAACAGAAAAAATAAAGAATTTTAAAAAGGAGTATTTTGTTGTTGATGTCAGAGGCTGTGTGTCTAGCCTAATTTAGCTATAGTATTTCTGCACAGACTGATCCACTCGATGCCTGTAATGCTGTGCAAGATTTGAGTCCCGAAGCAAACCCACTGATGTAGATTCTTTCTTTCTTTCTTTCTTTCTTTCTTTCTTTCTTTCTTTCTTTCTTTCTTTCTTTCTTTCTTTCTTTCTTTCAATCTAAATACATTTGCTAAGTGAATTTAATCAACTTTATTGTCAGGGTTCATTTACTGCTCTTGTATGGATGTGGCAGATCACATTTCGTACACAATTACTCATCGAATAATGAGTATTGGCCCATAGTGACTTGCGCTGTGAAAAGTAACAGATATCACGTGACAACAACACTTACTTCAGTGGCGGTCTCTAATAAAAAAATTCTAGCAATAATTATGCAACCAAATAAATGTATAGAAACTTTCAGCCTGCAAAACCTATTTTAACTGAATTTCACAGCAATGCAATCGCAATTCCACCTGCTTGTTTGTTTTGTTGTACAGCAATCCTCATGAAACGTCACAGGGTTTGGCCACAAGGTGGCAGCAGTAAATGTAAAAAAAAATCACCATGGCTTGCGAAACTGTTTTGTTTTGTGTTTCTCTTTAATTTGTCGTCTTGCTATGCTTAGCTGGCTATAGAAAACTGGATATAGAATTAATGTGAAACTCGAAACAGCGAGTAAAAGGTAGTCCTCTTTCAGAAAAGTTTGATTGTGTGGCTTGGTAACCCCTTTTCATCCTGTTTCCCTTCTGATAAATGCGGATGAGTTGCAGAAACACCCGCGATGAAGGCCCCTCCCTCACTCAGACCATAGAGAACATGAAAGACACGAGGAAATAGACACAGTAGCCTACAGAAAAACACAGTCCAGTGGGTTACAGTCTCTGGAGGTTTGAGGAGAAAACTGTCTCTGAACTGTAAATGTCTCTCATCTGCATATGAATTAGTAAATTAAAAGAAACATCTGTTCATTACTCATCTGAATATCCTCAACCAGCTGGGGAAAACACGCAGGTTTTGCAGGTAATGGTTCTTGCAACATTACTGGCTCATGTTTACTGAAATTTTCTTTTCAAATTTTTTCTTGTGGCTACACTCAACATCTCTCTTCTTGCTGTGTTTTCTCTTCTTTTAGTGCTTTTGTTGTGACATGTTTTGAGTTCGTTTGCATGTGTGTGGAATGTTGAAAATGTACACCGAAACTAGCTGTAAATGAACTTGCTATATTCATATGACAGGGTTCTATGTTCATAACGATATAAAAAAATTTTTTCGTGATTTCCTGGTTCGAAAAACTCATGAATGGAATTTTGTGAGTGCAGTCTCTATACAATATTTATCATTATTATTATTTTATTCAGTAATCCCTAACATTTGCCAAAAATATGGGAACCTTGATTTAGTCCATGCAGCATCGTACTGAATTTTCTCTTCTGAAAATGCTACATTCCAAACTTTTTTTTTTTACATAAAAACATTGTCCCTCTAACAATAACAGTTGTTTATGCATTTTCAGTCAGTTCCCAAAAAGTTGAAGTTACAATGGGCCCAAACAGTATTTGAATACTTAAATGTCTGTCATTGAACTACATCAACTGATCCAAAGTGAAGAAATAAGAAAGGCGAAGTTGATAAAAGTCAACCTTGTTTGATAAAAGTCTGATAAAGTCTGATAAATAATTGTCAGAGAAATTATATATATATATTTTTAAATGGAACAGTTATTGAAGCTTTAGTCAAAATATAAAATAAAAAGTAAAAAAAAGTTTGCATAGACCTATGTGTTTTTATCGTATTTGACAAAGGCTTTTATGACTTATATCGTATGATATTGTAAGAATGTGATATAGTAAGAATAACCTCAATTTTGTTCAGAGGCCCAAAAGGAGCAGAAATATGCAATTTGGGCAAAAAGATGAAATTCTGATAATATGTAATGTAAGTCAATGAGATCTTTGATGTGAATGAATGAATGCATATATTTTGATATGAGAATGCATATAAATATCAGTTGTAAACTTGTCACTCTATATCTTCCAATAATATGTCTTAAATGATATGTAAATGCTTAGTTTAATCTGTAGTTTTTTTTGTGTGGGGGCAAAACATTTAATGCGATGAAATATGATTGAGAGATAGACAAATAAACGTTCCTCAGAAACCTGATTTTCACGGTTGAACATGATTTAACAGTAAATGTTCATCTTGAAATATTAAGAAAAAAGATCCTGTAGCAAGATAACATAATTTGATATATTTTTTTTAATGCATTGAAACATTTTAAGTGTCCAGATACTTTCTGAGGCCTTTCAAACAGCCCAAATAAATGTGTCACCAGTTGAAGACGCACCCTTTGTTAAAACACACCATCACTGACTCATTCTCGTGATCCTGATAGTCGAGAATGAAGAGCCATGTGTTGTGAGGGATTAATATTGTGTTTGTCAGAAACCAGGATCTTTTGTGCTGTCTATTGGATGGTGTGGTTCCATTCTGGATGGGTGTATGGTGTCTTAAACAGATTAATCTGAGATTCGTATCGATGTTTCCTCTCTCACAGTCGTGTGTAATACTTTTACGGTGATGTGAGTGAGTGTTTGCACATCCTGCAGGATGACCACTGAGTGATAAAAAGCAGAACCATACAGTAAAAGGCTGTTCTGGTTTGACAGTTTGACACTGACTCATGTTTCACTGATCATGTGACTGATCATCATTCTGCATATTATTTTCTTGAGGCAAGAAAGACAATACAGGCCAAACCCAGAGGCCTGGGATTTCTCTTCCATAACATGTCTTCTTTCAGACTAGACTAGTGGAAAGATAACATCCAAAATAAAAATTTAAGTATTACACTTTATCTATTTGCCTCTGTAGATTTCAATTAACCCATATATTTAAAGGCTTCACATTTGAGACCGAAATCTCCACTATAGCAGCTTAACATAAACCAAACTTTACAGGTGTATTTCTATTTATACTCTGAAGGTTTTTACAGAAAAAACATGAACTAAAAACGTTTTTAGTATTCTTTTCTAAATGTATTTTCTGATTTGTATACAAATCCCCTCTGTAAAAAACCTTTAACTCTAATATGTCATCAAAATGAAACCAGAATTTTGAACCTGGCTTTATCCAGTTCAGATTTCGGTGCTGGACATTTATGCAATTGAGTATTTAATTCGATTAGCTCACTTGCATATTTAAACATAACAAATCAGAAAACTTGTAATATAAAACAATCAACTGGGGAAAGTATGGAAATATATATGATTGTCTTTTACACAAAATGATATGTTTGGGAGAATGTCCAAGCTTCCGGGATTTAATTTTTGTGTTCTTTACCAGAAATTTGCGCTGTATACTGAGCGTCAAACTGTGTTGAATGTTATTCACGCCAGAGAAACCCATCCAGAACAGTGTTTCTACATTCGCCTTTTTGTGCTGTTCTATAAATGACACTCATAACTCAGTTCTTGTTCTGAATTACTACCCTAGTATTTCCTCTGAAAACACAGACTCACACCGGAACAGATCAGGCAAATGTAGAAGATATTGCAGTAAAGTAATCCCAGCGCCGTCAGAACATTCCTGCATTCTGATCTTGTGTCTGTGTCGTTCCAGATTGCAGGATGTTCTCGTCAGTGAAGCCGTTTGAAGGGCAGCAGTTTTCAGCCCTGAGGAAACAGTGCCGGCAGAACAGGACTCTGTTTGAAGACCCACTCTTCCTCCCGGTGGACCAGTCGCTCTTCTATCGTGAAAACCGCATTGGGAAAGTCACATGGAAGAGACCAAAGGTATATAGAACAATTTCAGATGCAAATTCTTTTTGAATTGACACACTGACACCTTGTTACCTGTTTTTAAATGCCTAAGCCATGATTGAATAAAGGCTTTTTATATTTTTTCTTAAATTCTCAAGTGCCTTGTCTTGATATGTTTTTATGAATTGAACTATCCCTACACCCAAAGAGCACCGGGACACGGATTCTACACCCCGTGCAGCACTTTTTGCATTTGTTGTTTTATGATTTAGATGCAAATAATGTGAGTCACGTGTTGCATAATGTGAATTTGTTGTTGCATTTGTGTTTATTTTTTATTCCAGCTTAATTTCTTCAGAAAATAATGGTCTATTTTCCCAATTTCATTGTTAAAAGCAGTGGATAGCATAAATGAACACACCAATGCTAAAGTTGACTTAAAAGAGGAATAAAAAATCATCTTTTGGAAATTGATCTTAATGCCTTAATTTAAAAAATGAGGAAAAATCCAACCTTTAAGGACACCAATTTTCTTTGTGAATGAATAATGTATCGTAAATAAATAAATGTTCTTCCTTAAAATACAGGTTACGTAAGTCAGGACACCCATATGTTAAATTCCCATAGAGCCAGGCAGATTTTTATTTTTAAAGGCCAGTTATTTCATGGATCCAGGATACTATGCATCCTGATAAAGTTCCCTTGGTCTTTGGAATTAAAATATCCCCACATCATCACACACCCTTCACCATACCTAGAGATTGGCATGGTTTTATTTCAGTTAGGCTAATAGCTGGTATGATTTGCATTGAGAGATGATCTTATGGAAAGTGCCCCATGCCAAATCTCTAGGTATGGTGAAGGGAATGTGATGATGTGGGGATATTTTAATTCCAAAGGCCAAGGGAACTTTATCAGGATGCAAATTATCCTGGATCCATGAAACAACTGGCCTTTAAAAATAAAAATCTGCCTGCCTCTATGGGAATTTAACATAGGGGTGTCCTGACTTATGCACCCTGTATTTTAAGGAAGAACATTTATTAATTTACGATACATTATTCATTCACAAAGAATATTGGTGTCCTTAAAGGTTCGATTTTTCCTTATTTTTTAAATAAAGGCATTTAGATCAATTTCCAAAATATGATTTTTTTTTATTCTTCTTTTTAGTCAACTTTAGCATGGGTGTGTTCACTTATGCTAGGCACTGTAAATCAAATTATTTTAGAAACCGATTTATTCCATAGATCTGAATTATTGATTTGTTTTCCCTATTTTATTAAGAAATCTACATATTAATAAATTTGAAATATTGGTCTATTTTCCTTATTTTATTATTTATCTCATGAATATAATTTAACACTTAAAGGGGACCTATTGTGCTTTTCTACTTTTTTAACTTTAGTTAGTGTGTAATGTTTCTGTTTGAGCATAAAAAGATCTGCAAGGTAACAAAGCTCAAAATCCATTCCAAAAGGAGATATTTTATTTAACATAATCCCCTTTTCAAGAACTACAACGCGATTTTTCCGGATCGTTTCCGTAAGTCACAATGGTACTCATTTAAATAATCTTCGCCCACTGAATACGCAAAAAAGGGACAAAGCCTGGTTGAGCTGCGCTAGAGAAGACAGTGTTGTCGCTATGTCAAGAGATGTGGTTTTGTCCACAACATTTCCAAAACTTATTTGTTTGACCTTCCTAAGGCTGAAAAACTTAGAGTGGTTAAAATTTATTTAAAACACTGATCCTGAACATTAAAATTAAAACGTGTATCTGTGCGCTGCACGTTTTATGGAGAACAGCTAATTTTCTGATACCATTCTGAAACATCCTGTGAAATCCGTGCTTGCAAAGTCTGTGCATGAAATCCGTTCTGCACTGTCCTCTAGTTTGTTAACATTGTCAGGATCTGAATCGGGCTCGAATTGGTTTAAATTGACGCCATCCTTATTCATATTTACACTAGAGAAGAACTCGCAGTTATGGAGGGGCAGGACATTTCCAGAGCAACTGCCTACCACAACACACTGGGGCAGCTAACCAATCACAGCACATTTCGTATTTCAAAAGGAAGGGCTTTATCGGAATTGGCGTGTTCTAGACGGACTGTGGAGAGAGGAGCTGTAATAATGAAAAATGTTAAAAATAAAAAATAATTTGAACAGTCAAGCTTGAAAACATATTCTCGCACACCCCAAAAACAAAATCAACCTTTGTAAAAGGGCATAATAGGACCCCTTTAAAGTCCAGTATTTGAACATACCCCTTGCTTTAAGTATTACAAAAGGAATAGTTAGCAAACAACACTAATTACGAAGGAATTTATCAAGTACTTGATAATTAGTGGCCTTAAGTAACTATTAGTAAACTTTAATCAGTTGAAGGTGGATGTTATGGCTGCTTAGATTAAACTCGTCTCCTAAATAACCTGAATGTTGTCATTATTCATATCTGAGCTCTGTGCTTATGGAAGGTGTGGCTCTTCTGGCCGTAGATCTTGTGTAACTGGACACCACGTGTAACCTACGCATTTAAACTGATGCCAGATAAATGTGTTTGTAGTTAAAACAATAACCTCTACATACAGTCCCATGCTTGACTCGGTTGTGAATGCTTGACAATATTATATTTAGCCAAAGATTATAATAGATATTGTTTAGAAATTTGCCTGAGTAAAGGTTTGTGTACAGGAATATTTTCCTGTAGCTGTCACGTTGTGATAAATCAATCTGTTTTTTCAGTATATAAATAAATGTGAACCAGGATGTAGATAAACAATGCCAGAAATGGGTGGCTTAAAACGGTTGATTTTCATGTGCAATATTTAGTACACTACCATTCAAGTTTGGGGCAGGAAGATTTTTAAAAGAAGTCTCTTCTGCTCACCAAGTGTGCATTTATTTGATCAAAAATTCAGTAATATTGTGAAATATTCTAACAATTTAAAATGACTGTTTTTATTTGAATAGATTTTGAAATGTCATTTATTCCTTTGATGAAAAGCTGAGTTTTCAGCATCAATACTCCAGTCCTCCACACGATCCTTCAGAAATCATTCTAATATTCTGATTTGCTGTTCAAAAAAATCTTTTCTGATTATTATCAGTGTAGAAACTGCTTCATATTTCTGGTGAAACGGCAAGACATATTTTTCTGGATTCTTTGAAGTATAAAAAGTTCAGAATCCTTTTTTAATGTAACTTTTGTAACTTTCTAAATTAATTTACTGTCACTTTTGGTCAATTTAATGCATCCTTGCTGAAGGATTAAATTAGCTTTAAAGGGCTCCTATTATGCTATTTTAAAGTTTCCTAATGTTGTTGTGGAGTCTCTTACAACATGTTCACGTGCATCAAAGGTTAAAAAAAACAGTTTAATTTCCTCATAATATACATTTGCACATCATCACATTTTCAATGATTCTCAAACGACTCGTCAAATTAATCAATCCCTCTAAATCCCTCCTTTCCGCGAACTACTCTGTTCTGATTGGGCAGACAGCTCAGTTTATTGTGATTGGTTTACCGTGTGCAGCGCGTCGAAAACAAAAACGCCCATTGCCATAACAACCTCAGCTCTGCATGTCCTGAGGCATCCTACACTGTAAACTAAACACAGTAATGAACAATGACGTTGATTTGACCATATTAATGTGAGCGCGAGTCTGATGATGAAACATTGGAAGAATTAGTTATTCAACCTGAACCTCCATAGCAAGGATGACTTGAGCAGGATGTTTCTCAGTGATGCGCTACTCAGTTTGAGGCTCATTATAAGATGTTACAACTGTAATTCCTCACCATCACCATTAACAAGTGCATGTCCATAAAAAAAATGATTATTTTACTTGTATTAATTTATTTACAGAGTATTTTTCTAATATATTGCGGTGAACACGTGGAAACTGTATCAATAACAGTGCATGTATGCAATATATACATTAGCCGAGCTCTAGCGTGAATGATCTGATATAACATAAACGTTGGTAAAGCGAATATTTCCTCAAAGTAGTGAGAACGACAGACAATCTGCATTAAAGGAGAACTCCGGGCAATTTTGATGTTAATCTTGATCGTTAGACCTTTGTGAGTACTGACTATAGAAAAAAAAACGAACCGGATTGGTGCTTGCTACTCGGAGCTGCGACCGCGAATGCCCAGAGCTCCCACCCAGCTAAAACAGCAGCTATGGGGGCATGGACATAAAGAGCGTTTTTGAGCCTCTTAACAGACACAAAATGCAATTAAAATGTCTGTCCAACATGAACAGGGACCCTACCTGTAAACAAGATACGTTTAGCAACTTAGCCATTGTTTCAACTCACCTAAATAGTCTTTTAGACGGCAAGCTGTAGTCTCGCGCTGCAGTCCCGTGCTGTAGCCGGAAAAGGTAAACAATGTCCAGGTGGGAGGAGCGTTGATCATGTGCGACGAGTTAAGATCAGAGTTGCTTACAAGTGAAGAAGAAATGGTTCGTGTTTGTGCCTTTCCGAATTGTGGCAACAGAATGCGAAAATATAAGAGCTTACATTTTCATTGTCTTCCTTTTCATGACCTCGAGATTCTGAAGTTGTGGATAGTTGTACTTCAACTTGATGTGCAAACTCCCGTAGAAGTACTACGCACTAAAGATTACCGCATTTGCAGCGAATACAATTACAATACAATTACAATTCAAGTCGAAGAAGCTAGTGAAATAATTCAAGCTTTGTAAATAAGACTACAAAAACATTCATGCACATCTCTCCTCATGCCGTGTGTGCCCAAATGCAAGGATAAATAAATGTTACATTACCTCCACAGTGGTTGCACCCGTCTTCGTACATGGAATGGCATTTTTCTTCAAACGGCCCCGCAATGTTGTGTAGTCATCCTTGTCAAAGTGTTCGCTGCAAATGCGGTAATCTCGCAGAATCTCGAGGTCATGAAAAGGAAGACGATGAAAATTTAAGCTCTTATATTTTCGCATTCTGTTGCCACAATTCGGAAAGGCACAAACACGAACCATTTCTTCTTCACTTGTAAGCAACTCTGATCTTAACTCGTCGCACATGATCAACGCTCCTCCCACCTGGACATTGTTTACCTTTTCCGGCTACAGCACGGGACTGCAGCGCGAGACTACAGCTTGCCGTCTAAAAGACTATTTAGGTGAGTTGAAACAATGGCTAAGTTGCTAAACGTATCTTGTTCACATGTAGGGTCCCTGTTCATGTTGGACAGACATTTTAATTGCATTTTGTGTCTGTTAAGAGGCTCAAAAACGCTCTTTATGTCCATGCCCCCATAGCTGCCGTTTTAGCTGGGTGGGAGCTCTGGGCATTCACGGTCGCAGCTCCGAGTAGCAAGCACCAATCCGGTTCGTTTTTTTTTCTAAAGTCAGTACTCACAAAGGTCTAACGATCAAGATTAACTTAAAAATTGCCCGGAGTTCTCCTTTAATAGACAGAGTTTTAGGTAATAGTGGCACACAGCTGATTAGCAAAAGTATTTCAGTAAGACAGTGATAACATGAGTTAGCCAGTTAGCAGGAAACCTACACAATATAAAACTCAAAACTAAGTATTTTGAACACCATCTTTCAAGAGCAAGCGGTTTGTGAATCCTGCATTAAACTTTGAGTAGCAGTCGTCAGTAAAATAAAGGGAGCGCAGAAAAAGTTTAGGGTTATACTGCTGTGGTATCGTGGTAGAGATGGATTTTAACCACTGATTCTTCACAAGCTCGCCCTTGAGCAGTGTAAAAAAAACTTGCTTTACCATCACATTATAGAGCAAAGCGTCGTCTTCTCGACATGATGCTATCCAGTATCCACAGGAATCAGCTGCCGGTTCGAGGTTCAAGTTTTCCCTGGTGTCTGCGCTTGAAAATACGTGGGCGGGCAAAATACTAATGTTTCGTCTTGACGTCACAACAAAACGGCTTATGACTCGTTTTAAAAACGATTCATTTAATTGACTCAGTCGACGCTTACTTTTGAAAGACAATAACTTAATATACGGTGCACTTTCAGATTTAAAACTTTTTCAAACAGATTCAAAAATCCATAATAGGGGCCCTTTAACCAACAATTCAAGCAAACGCCTATAGATAGGCTTTAAGATAAATCTTGTTTAATTTCTTGACATGTACTATATGAAATGTTGTTTCTCTTTTTTTTCTTCCCCTCCATGCTGTTTTCAGTGTCTATACAGCAGCAATTAGCTAAAGCTCATCACACAAAAACAAGCCTAAAAGATTTTTATCGATTAAAACCGAACCCAATCCCTTAAAAGCTGTGGGAAAAGTCCTTTTGGGATTCCATTAACTAGTTAAATATGCATGAGGTTTTAAGTAATCCACTGAAGGGGTTGTCATTGTTAGACAAGCTTAAAGGTTATTTTAGCAAGTGGGCGGCTAATGTAACCTTGTTTACTTACTGATTTTGATCTGTAGATTTGGCTCTGGTTCATATGTGATTTTTTTTTTTCTACTAGTTTTATCATCCTCAGGTGAAACTGGTGCTTCTAATGACTTGGTAAAGACTGTCCTCAGCAAACCGCATGATTTGAGGAATCATTCATTTCAGAAACACAAATGTTACACCTCAAAGTTTAATGCTAAGAGTGAGCTGTAGCAAATACCACTAAACAGTCGGTCACACACACAGAGCAGTGTGTTTGCGTTCAGGGAGCATTGTTTCAGGACACTCCTATTTCACCATCCATCATGAATTACGGTGTTCTGTTCAGGCATGTGAGTGCAATGCAGTTGAACAAGTGCAATACAATCATGCGTCCATTGAAGACCTCCTGTGTCATGAACTAGACCGTTTATACTGTTTGTCGAAGCAGCCGGTGGCGAATACAGACATTCACTCATGAATGTCACATGAAGCAGCTCTTCCTTACTGCAGCTGTTGTTTTCTCTAGCATCTGAAATAATACCATCTGTTCTGTTAAGTCGGGAAGGGAGAAAGAATGCTTCGGGGGAATATTTCATTGAATTTGATGTATGTTTTCTGCAATGATTTATGATTATTTATGTTTAAAATGCATTTATTAAAGCTTCAGGTTTGTTGCTTATAGAGCTACACAAAAGGGGCAAAAAATTATATTGTGTTTCAAATATAAATATGACTATATTATAATTATGCTATTTGTTATAATGATTATTGTGTAGGCATATATTAGGCACATAATATTAAAAACCAATACAAAATATTACCATTGTAATAAAACTAGTTTACTGTCAAATAAAATAAATAGTAATTTTGTACTTTAAAAATGTATTGTTTTATTTGTTTTTACAGAAATACAATACTAATATTATATCTTAAATTCATAATTTCCAGACATTAAACCATCATATCACTTTTTTTGGTGGAAATCGTGGGGAACTCTTAAAGAGATAGTTCACCCAAAGATGGAAATTCTGTCAGTAACTAAACAGTTGATGGGCACCATTTACTTTCATAGTATTTTTTTTCCATACTATGGAAGTCAATGGGGCACATCGACTGTTTGGTTACCAACATTCTTCAAAATATGTATTTTTTTGAGGGTGAGTAAATGATGACCAAATTTTAATTTTTGGGTGAACTATCCCTTTAAAGTCTCTCCTTTGTTGACATCAACACCTTTAGATAAATGTAGCTTCCGCTTGCTTTTTGCATTTCAGGAAGAAAAAAAACTTAGCCTTAAACTAATCTTATAAGTGAGTGTAGTTAGTTAGTCTTAGGATGAACGTAATGCCATTTCAGCAGTATTCAAAGTTGTTGTGCCTCAATGACACTAAACAGGTCAACCAAGAACAGAAAAACATGTCTGGTTTAATTACAGGTGCTCGGTTTTCTTATTTAATAAAAACACACAATGCCCTGCGGTCCTTCTGTAACTGGACTCTGTTGTATGTGTGAATATGGAG
Source organism: Siphateles boraxobius (assembly GCF_051911475.1). Taxonomy (NCBI): domain Eukaryota; kingdom Metazoa; phylum Chordata; class Actinopteri; order Cypriniformes; family Leuciscidae; genus Siphateles; species Siphateles boraxobius. Next base: position 16,689,547 of record NW_027508931.1, on the reverse strand, counting down.
CACGGAATCATGGGAATCTCTTTGTCTCTCTATAACAGGAGCTCTGTGAAGACCCACACTTGTTTGTGAATGGAATTAGTGCCCATGACCTGCACCAGGGCCAGCTGGGAAACTGCTGGTTTGTGGCAGCATGTTCCAGTCTAGCCTCCAGAGAAGCTCTGTGGCAGAAGGTGAGTTCATGTCAACATTGTTCCCATACTAAAAACATGCTTGAATACCATAGTCACCAATCTCTTTTAACTTGACATGGTGCCTTAAAATGAGTTGTGAGATATTGAAAAATTGTTCGAAAAAAATCAGAGTCAGCAACGCCAATGTCATGGGTTTGATTCCTGGAGAATACATGAATTGATAGAATGTATATCTTGAAAACAATGTAAGTCGCTTCGGATAAAAGCGCCTGTTAAATGCGTATAAATTCAAACTATAGCACAGACAGAATGCAAGAACCCTTGCAGAATGTTTATTTATTTGAATTTCTTGTTTTGATGACCGTAATCGCTAATACCAATTAACCACGTTTATTTGAACTAAAATAACTCAAGTAACTAAGGTGAGGTACAGTATACTTTATTGTACCATAGAAATTTTAGTTTCAGGCTTAAAGCCATGCACACATGACAAAGATAATCAAATCTTGTTGATTTTTAGTATCCTTGCTATTCTGAATGGTTATTTGTAACTATACGCTTAAAACGAAAGGTTTCAGAAGAGGGGGTTCGCAGAGATGCCATTGAAAAAACATTTTTGGTTCCTCAAAAACACCTTTCAGGGAACGGTTCTTAAAAGAACCAAGTGTGAGGAAAGTTATAGTAATTTATATAAAGGACCTTTTGTGGAATGGAAAAGGTCCATGGATGTAAAAGGTTCTTCATGGAATCATCTTTATTCTTAAGTGTATGGTATTTTGTCTAGATTGATGGTTACTGTGGTAAGTTTTTAAGGATTTGAACAACTGCTCTGTAACTTAATCGGCGAAATCAGCGGTTCATCTCAACACCCACCTCCTTATCATTAGTTTGGTTAATGAATAGGTTAAATGTCCATGAAAGTTAATATTGTAAGAATGAGTACACCGATAAGCAAGATATACTAGACAGAAAATGTGGGAAACATCATAGGAGTTATAGAGTCTATGCCAGTGCTCGAAGTGGGCCAATTTTCTGACTGCCCACAAATTCCCTTATGGATTAACCATCAATATTGACAAAACTAAATTCATGACAACGGATGGTTCACTAGTCGCTGTCTATTGGCATCCAAATCGAACTGGTTGGTAAATTCAAGTACCTTGGCTTCCTGATGCAGGAAAAGGCAGTTGCGTCAACGGCAGAAGTCAACGGCAGAATTGGTCTAGATTATTGTCGAATGGTGCTTATGGAGGAAGCATAATGTCATGGTCATATTGTTCGGACGCTTATCATACGAGTATTATATGGATCTGAAACATGGACACTGCTAAAAGCAGATTTAGTATTCCAAATGCGTTGTCTGCGATGAATACTAGGTGTCTAGTATTGTGACCGGCTTTGAAATGACACCATCAGACTGAGGTGTGGGAGTCAGCCAACAGTCGAAGAAGAAATCCAAAAGCGCAAGGTGTAGTGGTTCGGTCACATATGCCGAATGAACGAACAACGTCTACCATATTGATGACTATGGCGGACCTTAAAAACAAACGACTCCGCCTCCCTGATGGCAAATATAAAGCCCTTAAACGCCAAGACTTGAAAACCATTGTACCAAATTTGTGAGTCAGCGGCACCTACTGCAGCATATTAGCTCCGGGATAAATCCCGTCCAAGTGTTAGCCTTTTTTTGTTGTTGCAATATTAACAAAAATATCAGACATGGCGTGAATGCAACGTTAGAATGGCACAGTTTTTTGAACGTTTGTCTGTCTAACAAGTAATAAATGTCATGTTTGTTTGCGAAAAAACCCTCAAACTCTGCTTAAGGTTTCTTGTTACTGTTTTATTTACAGTGTTCCGGTGACTCTATAATGTAAGCTCATCATTTCTCACATAATGTGATCTTTCCTCATTACGCGGTGTCTGCAGGTATACTGTAATCCTTACAAACTGAGCCATGGGATGTGCTTACTGAGCAAATGATGCATTATTAGGACGAGTCTTGCTTAGATTGAATGAGATCGCATTGATGGCTTGTGACTAATTGGAGACTTGGGGTTATCACCTTGGCTTGCTCTATTTTCATTTGTGTCCACATACGATGCACTGTCGTGGACAAACATCAGATCCCACGAGATGACTTGTTTGTTTCGATGCTTTACAGTTTTCCAGATCCAAATGCTTGGAAAAAGTTTTTTGAAAGCACTTCAGTTTACTCATGAGCTTATAGTCGCACGTCATCCGTTTGTGTCGCTCCACGCAATTCTTATTAAAGAGCCTCGCGGGACGTCCTGCCTGTCGCTGTCACACTGCAGCTCTTGCAGTAATGCACCTTACACGGATACAGTACGCTGAGCACTAGAATCCCTCCTTGTTGTGCGTTCTGTCTCTGCTAGACAAGTTGTTTCCTCCTGAGGTCTAATTACTGTCCACTAACTCTTCCTGCGGTTTCCCTGAAGAGCCCCATCAGACACACACTCATAGATCTCATCTGGCCACACACTCATACCTAGTGAACTGCCTACCTAGGCAGTATGTAAAGGTGCTAGAGTTAGGTACGCGGCACCTTATGTTGCCATTTAAGATCTCCTTTTGACCATATTCTAAGGCAGCATCACAACTGTGCTTAATAGAGAAAACAATCCCAGAACCCATTGCTAATTAAATTAATAGAATTGTCGACTTTTTACTTGATACTTTTTCAGTTCCACTGTTATTTTAGTATTATTTATATACTATTATTATCGGTTTCTTAAAATTTTGAATTGGCCTATATTTGTTATTTTTTTTAGTTTTCATTTTCTTTTAATTTTAGTCATTTTTAATGCGCTTTTGTTTTTGTTTTTAAATTGTTTTAAATATTACTACTTTGGTTCAATTTATTTTTATTTCCACTGTAGTTTTATTTAATATTTATTTCCAGTTAGTATTGTTATGCTTCAACTTATGCTTATTCTGGTTAGTTGCCAAGGCAGCGTTTCAAGTTTTCAGATTTATTTCATAAACAAACATGTTTATAATAGTTTTATTTAACAATAATAAACCTGTTTAGTACTGCATGAAATATCAATAAAACTGTCCTATCAAAATGGTTTTTGCTGTCTATTTTTATTCTTCTTGAGTGTTGCATAGTTATCTTGCCAGCTGCCAGACTGGTTGCCCACTGAAGCTATTAGGGCTGAGCCTGGTTAGTTCCTGGATGGGAGACTCCTGGGAAAACTAGGTTGCTGCTTGAAGAGGTGTTAGTGAGGCCAGAAGGTGCTCACCCTGTGGTCTGTGTGGGTCCTAACGCCCCAGTATAGTGACGGGGACACTAAACTGTCAAAAAGCACCATTCTTCGGATGAGACGTTAAACCGAGGTCCTAACTTTCCCAGGATTTCCCAGGATTTTTTGTGAAATTAGAGTAGGGCCAAATTTCCCCATTGTCCTCTGTCCATCATCATGGCCTCCTAATCATCCCCATATATATTCATTGGCTTCATCACTCTGTGTCCTCTCCACCAATAAGCTGGTGTGTGGTGTGGTGCTATATGGCTGCCGTTGCATCATCCGGGTGGATGCTGCAGATTTGTGGTGGTTGAGATTTCCCCTTCCATATGTAAAGCTCGTTGAGTGCAGATAAAAGCGCTATATAAATGTAATGATTTATTATTATTATTATTATTGTTATAATTGTTAGTAAAATGCTAACTTGGGGATAGTTCACCCATAAAATGTTTTAATTCTGTCATTTACTCACCCTCAAGTTGTTCCAAACCTGTACTACTTTATTCTGCTAAACATAAAAAAAGAAGATATTTTGAAGAATGTTGGTAACCAAACAGTTGATGAGCCTCATTGACTTCCATAGTATGGGAAAAAAACTATTGAAGTCAGTAGGGCCCATCAACAGTTTAACGCTCTATTGGAATCAATTGGGATTTGAGGTCACACTTTATTTTAAGGTGAAATAGTTGTACTTACAAATAATTGAGTAATATTAACTACATGCACTTATAGACGTAAGGTTCAGGTTAGGGTTTGGTTTAGGGTTAGGGTTAGGGTTAGTTACTTGTAATTATGTATAATTTCATGGTTGTTACCATAAGTAAGTACATGTAGAAACGGGTGGCTATGTCACCTTAAAATAAAGTGTGAGTCACGTTAGGTAGGCTTTTTTTGTGGCTTCCTTTTAAGATTTTTGCCAAGTCACATGTACTCTTCACAGTGCAGGTGCACAATGCACTGAAATGATATATATATATGAAAAATACTTTTTTTTTTTTTTTTTTTTAAACCATTATTTGGAACACAGCTATAATGTTCACGCCTGGGGAAAAAGTTTTCAAAGATTATGAGAAATTTACGTTGACATACATTAACATTACTTCTTTGACAAGCACATTTAAATGATTACCATTTATTGACTGCCTAGTTGCCTTGTTTCATAGCACACAGAGAACATTTTGGTGGTTGTATGTGTGAGAACCGTTATTTTGCTCGATTATTTCCTTGAACCAGCTCGCAAATTGAACTGAACTAGTTAGATTCATATACAACGCACTATCCTTTCAGATGTCAAAAAATGTCAACGGAAACACTTGATGACGTAAAGGACTGAAGAATTGGCTTGTTGAACCGGTTCATTGAAACAAACTGTTAAAAAGAACCCGTTCATGGAAATGAGTCAGACTTTCTAGAACTAATGTGTGGCATTTGCCTTAAGGCTGCGCACATTGATTGAATGCCGATATTGTGATCCAGTTGTGTGGTGGTTAGTGATGGACACTGGCCGAGTCAGTCTCAGTTGACCTTTCAGTCAGATGCCTTCACCATATCAACAAAACATTCACATACAGAAACAGAATGATTGACAACACAATTTATTTCACTGTAGATTCGCTCTACAAGCATCATACTGTCATTGGATTACATGTGCACCTGACAAAATCATCCAGCAATAGCTTTATGCATACAAAAAATCTTCCTACATTTTTCTGGACGGCAGGTTAATGAAACCATCAAGAAGTTCAGGAAACTACAGAGGACAAGAGCTAAGGAAACTGAAGGTTTTTTAACACAAAGGGCTTTCGTTGATTGGTAAAAGAAAAAGGTTTTGACTGACCATCACATAGAGCATCTAACCTGTCTGCGGTTTTAGGATTCGATCTGTCACTTGTTTTTGTTGAAGGTCAAAGAGCAAGAGATTTTCTCTTTCGTCGCTCCCTCCTTATAGGCGAATAGGAAATACATCACTTTCCGCACCTTCGCCAGCTCGGCTATCCTCTCTCCGAACTCCTGGATGTCCGCCTCCAGGCATTTGATGGGCAGATCGTCAGGATCTCCGGCGTTCCTCCAGAACTGGCCGATGGGCTCCAGCAGCTGCCTGGTCATCAGGTTGGTCAGGTCGGGCGTCCAGAGCTGGCAGATGCCGGTGACTGTGAAACGGCCCGTTCCTTGCAGGGTCACGTTCCAGTGGGAGAAGGTCAGCTCCTGCTCGCTGAAGTCCAGCCGGTAGACAGACTCGTACGGCAAGAGAAGCCTCTCGCCGTCCTGCCTCTTCTGACCCCTCTGCTGCAGCGACTGCACCCTCAAACGCATCACCTCCGTCAGCTGCAGGTCCTCGGTGAAGGTCAGCTCCATTTCCGAACCCATGACCCGATAGTCTTCAAGTTGAGGAAGGAGCCGTCTGCTCGTGGCTCGTGTCTGTGTGCGACTGAATAAACTCTCTCCTCTTTCAACCTTCACTTTCCATCCCCACCCGCTTCTGTGGCCCCCACGGGCAAAAAGCCTCATTTAGTTGGGGACTTTATTGATTCTGCCTCACATGCTCTGAGCCTCTGGATGAGTTTTGGGAGCAGGAGGAGGAGCAAACCAACCGGAGACTTGCTGTTAGAGTTTGACGTATTGCAGCACTAGGCAACAGATGCTTGCTGCTGTTCCAAAAACTTTAAGGATTTTTTTTTTTTTCAGGAGTTTTTTTTTTTGTGTGTGTGTGTATGTGGATAGTTTAAATATACATTGGATTAGCAGCATTTATTTATGTACAATTAACCCAACATTGTCATTAACATAATGCATCTGAACATTTTACTTTATTTTTATTATTATTTTTATATATTTATATTTATTTTTAGCAAAAATTCAAATATATAAGTTTTGTATTCCAATATATTTTTTTAATCAGCACAAATGCTGTATAACAAGTACTATGATTTAGAAATTCTTCACGTACTGTATAATATTTGTATTGTTGTTCTAGAATGAGTTGTATTTAGTATTACGGTATTCTGAATTGCGGGGAGAAAAATATGCCTAAAATGTATTCAAATTCAAACATTCTTAAGTGTCCTTAAAATTTGTGTTATTGATAACTAAAAGTAAAACTATTACATTTTGTTTTCTGTAATTGAAATAAGGCTAAATTAAATGGATGAAAAAAGAAAAATGAAAAGTACTAAAAACAACTAAACTGAAAATTAAATTCCAAATATAAATGAACGCTAAAATAATAATGCTTATTATATTATAATAGTAAAATAACAGTGCTTAAAATAGGGTTAATTTTTTTGCAAAAAAATTATTCAAGCCAAAAAAAAAAACAATCTTATTTTATTTCTTTGATTTTGGAGTGAATTATGACCTGGGCACGTTCTTTCATTTGATCCACCCATAAGCTCCTGTAATTCCATGCATTTTAATGTTTTTTATTCACCATATTTTTTTCTGATCTACATCAGGTCTGTCAGTGTAAGGTTAAGTTGACTCCACTTATAAAAAAAACTGTGGTTTGCTGTTTATAGGTTATTCCTGATTGGAAGGACCAGGAATGGGAGAAGGAGAAACCAGAGAGCTATGCTGGGATTTTTCATTTTCGGTTTTGGCGTTTTGGGGAATGGGTGGACATCGTCATCGATGACCGACTGCCAACCGCAAACGGGAAGCTCATCTACTGCCACTCCAATGACAGTAATGAGTTCTGGAGTGCTCTGGTGGAGAAAGCCTATGCCAAGTAAGTACCACGACCAGTATAAACGGAAAGAAAAATGCCTTATTGAATGAAGCTGGCAGATACTTGGAGGGATATATCAGATATAGGTTGTTGATAATAATAAGACATGTTTCAATGATGTCCTTCACTAAACTGGTTCGTTTATCTGATCCCTCATTTATCAGGATATGTGGATGTTATGAGGCTTTGGATGGTGGCAACACAGGTGATGCTCTGGTGGATTTCACTGGCGGTGTATCCGAGCCCATGGATCTGCTGGAAGGGAAGTTTAACCAGGAGGAAGAGGCCCGTCATCAGCTGTTTGAGCGGGTTCTGAAGGTCCACAACAGAGGAGGCCTGATCAGCTGCTCCATTAAAGTGAGTTTGATGTCAAGTCGCATGCATTTGTGTTTCATACAATAAGAAATGTGATAAACGCAGACATAAGCGTCTTAATTGCACTAGTCATATTGGAATATGCATGTTTCGTAACTATACCTTTCAATACAGTGTGTATTTTATTGTTTATTCTGTTGTAATGTCCTGCCTCATAGACGTCCATTATACGTGCATTACTGTAAACACAATTTCTATTTATTTATTTTTTATTATTTTTATTTTCGTCAAAATGGGTAATCAACAATATGCCACAGGTGCTGTACATAGAGTTTAACTTTCATTTAAAGCTTTTTTTAATTAGTATGCAATGGCCAATTAAAGTTCAACTCATTGACTCAAACTGAATTTCCTCATAAAACAAATGCATTTGTGTTTAATGCAATAAGAAATATGATGAACTCAAGTTTCATGTCGTCCAGTCTCATGGGTCATTTTGTTTGGATACTCTTTTCTGTAGGCGACTACTCAGGCGGACATGGAGGCCCGTTTAGACTGCGGCCTGGTCAAAGGTCACGCGTATGCTGTAACTGACGTGCGTAAGGTACGCCTGGGCACCGGCCTGCTGGCCTTCTTCAAATCAGAGAAGCTCTCCATGATCCGTATGAGGAACCCGTGGGGTCAGAGAGAGTGGAATGGAGCTTGGAGCGACAGGTTTGTGAACATCTGGTTTATCGTTAAAGCAGACGGTACACATTTAAGCATGTCTGCATGATGTTCCAGCATAAATTTGCACAACTACAGGAGACTAAATTCATTGCAGTGTTTTCTGCTTTTGAACTGTCAGCGTTGTTTGTGCAATAGGAAAGTGAACTTGGCCTTATTTTAAGCTGGAATTTTCCCTGGCCTTCCTTTATGTAAATAGTTTGATTTACGACTAAAAACACTTCAAATGATCATCTAAACAAATTTCCCATTTGGTAGAAAGCATTCGCCTAATACTAACATTTCCTAAACAATTAGGACGAGAAATGATTTAAATCTAATCCTTTTTCATTTATGAAGCATGCTTTATGCATAAACGTTATTGTGCACAATGCATAATGCACATGCAACCATGTAAAAAAAAGAAAAGAAAAAGATGCAATGGAAAAAACAGGAAATGTGCTGACACAGAGACTCTTCAAACCAATGATTGTGAGTGTTTTAAATGCTGTGTGTTTTTGTGCTCATGCTGCCTCCTTCTGGAGGACAAACTGAACATCAGGTGTCGTATTCAGTATTGTAAAGGTGCACTAAATCATTTTTTGTTCATGCTAATACAGCAATCCTTTGAGTTTATTCTGATCGTGTTCACATTGCAAGATTTTGGGAGTGAAAACCAGATTTAAATGTGAGAGAGAATGACATAAATCAGGGGTCTTCTACCAAAAACCACTTGTTGGATAGCCAGAAAATTCTGGGCCCTTATACATTAAATGCCATATTAATGTATTTACATACTTTTTTATCATGCTTGCATTGCCAATCCATTAAAATATTATATTAAGTAATACTATATATTATATAATTTTATAATAATATTATATATGATATAAAGTTGTACTAATTAATTTTTTTATGTGAGAGGGACAATCAATCATACATTCTGATGACATACCTTTGAAGGAAACCTAATTTTTACATTTGTAATACAGTATTTTACACAGGGTGTCCGCGGGGTCTTTAAAAGTATTAAAAGTTGATAAATCAATTTAGAGAAAATTAAGGCCCTTAAAAAGTATTTAAAAGTCTTAAATGCCACTTTCCAAGGTATTAAATTTTGTATTATCTTTTCGTTATGTATATTTGTCCATAAAGCATAAAGTTTGCCTGAATTTAAACATTGCGTCGGCGAATAGTGGGGTTCTGTGTAGTTTATATGGAATCCTGCTAGATATGACGTCATCTGTTACCGCGCTTCATGAGTCATGACTTACTGCTGCGTGATAGCGCATATGTCCCGTACGCACGGTTGTTAAACAACATCGTTGACTAATAGGGAAATTAAATATACGCAACAAGCTTAAGTTTCATCTTAAGGTTTTCTTTCAGTTGAAAACATTAAACAATATGTGTAAACAAAAAATTTAAAGAAGCATTTAAGATCAATCAGTACGAAAGGGGGAAAAACGCTAATAAAACAGACCGTTCCACTTATCGTACAGAACGAAGGTATACACTCGAGTCAACATAATATTTATCTTGTTTATATTTTTACAATATGAAAACAATAATATTCACATGCTCGAGTAGAAAACGCGCTGCCGCTGACAGACGTTGCTGTTTAGTTGTGCTATCTAACAATCAGTATATAAATGTAAGGTGTCGCCGATGTAATGGTTAAAACTTGATGTGGCGATGAGGTCTTAAATGTATGGAAGGGGTCTTGAAAAAGGTCTTAAAAGTTATTAAATTTAATTCCATGATTTCTGTATATACCCGGTTACAAAGCCCTGCAAATTACATGCAGACAATTTTGTTGCCACGAATTAAGAATTTGTTTCCATTACTTATTAATTTGTTTCCTCGTTTCAGTAAATCATGGCCACGTTGTACTAATTTGTTTCCTCGTAACTAAAACAAGGGAACAAATTAATTAAACAAGGTAATGAATTATTAATTCGTGCCCATGATATATATATATATTTTTGCCTGTATGTCATGTGCAGGGATTTTTCTTTAATGCATATTTAAAAAAATTTCACCAAATTAATCTGGTTTAACAAATGCAAAAGCAAACATTTTCAGTTACCAGAGCCATTTGTGAAACGCGTTGTTAGCAGGCATATTTGTCAATTTTATTATTTTTATTACAGTGGAAATTTAATTACCACACTATAATGTTTTTTTTCTTTCTGAATCCATTTCTGTTTGTCTCTGAATCTGTAGCTCAGAGGAGTGGAAGAGAGTCAGTAAGGGTGAGCGAGAGCGGTTGGGTGTGACCGTGGAGGATGATGGCGAGTTCTGGTGAGATTGATATCATGACAGGTTTTGCTGTGTTTCAGGACTTTGTGCATTAAAATTGTGAAGGACAATCCTTCACATCTGATCTGTTAAAGGAATATTCTGATCAAATCCAAATTAAAGGGATAGTTCACTCAAAAATGAAAATTCTGTCAGTATTTACTCCCCCTCATGTTGTTCCAACCCCGTAAGACCTTCGTTTATCTTCGGAACACGAATTAAGATATTTTTGATGAAATCTGAGAGCTGGATCACTCCTCCATACTAGTCCATAGGCTTCTTCAGGGATTGAAACTTTCCAGCGCCTAAAAGTTATTAAAGACATCGTTAAAATAGTCCAAGTGACTACAGTGGCTCAATCTTAAGTTTATCAAGCGACGAGAATACTTTATGTGCGCAAAAACAAACAAAAATAACGACTTTATTTCAACTATTCATTTCCTTCTCTATGGGCCTCTACTCAGTTAACGTAGTGTGATAGCGTAGAGCTAGGTCACACGTAGGCTCACTATTGGCCGACGCTGGTCATGTGTGTGATGCGTGTGACGTACAACAACAGAAGCTTACGCTATTTTACAAGTGAACTGACTCGAGGCCCACAGAGAAGGAAATGAATAGTTCAGGGAACAAGTGTCAATCCCTGAAGAAGCCTATGGACTAGTATGGAGGAGTGATCCAGCTCTCAGATTTCATCAAAAATATCTTAATTCGTGTTCCGAAGATAAACGAAGGTCTTACGGGGTTGGAACAACATGAGGGTGAGTAAATACTGACAGAATTTTCATTTTTGGGTGAACTAACCCTTTAAGCTCCATCTGTGACATGGTGTCGATTACCACAGAAAATCATTTAGCATCTTTCAGCTTGTCATCAGCTTAGCATCTTTCAGCAATGTGATGCTAGCCAATGGATAACATAAAAAACGGATGCTGTGTTCATTGCCGTTACTTTTTTTTTTTTTTTTTACGCGTTAAACTGAAAAAAATAATTGCATGTGTTAACACGTTAATTTTGCCTAAATTAAATTCATTTTATTTCCAAAATAGATAAGTTGATCTTTTCTGTGGTAATCGACCGCATGCTGTACTGCATATTGTTTAACTTTCATTTAAAGCTGAATTTGATGTATGTAAAGTATGCAATCAAGCCTTTTATTTTAGAATCATCTCGTGGACTCAAACTGAAACTCCTCAAAACTCTTCAGTATTGTCATTGTCTTGTTATTGATGATCTTTCTTTATCGTACTGATGTGTCTTAATCTTTCCTCTCTCAGGATGGATTTTGATGATTTCTGTAAGTGTTTCACAGACCTGATTCTGTGCCGCTTGATTAATACGTCGTGCTTGAGCATCCACAAGACCTGGGATGAGGAAGTGATCCGAGGCTCCTGGTGTAGCCACGACGACCCTTTAAGGAACCGATCTGGAGGCTGCGTTAACCACAGAGCCACGTTCCTCCAGAACCCACAGGTGCGACACTCATTCATAAGTGCGTGTTTGTGTTGTAGATGTGTCGTGTACTGAAGAGCGTCCCTGTGTTTTTCAGTACGTGTTTGACGTGACGAAGCCAGAGGATGAAGTTTTGATCTGCCTACAGCAGCAGGACAAGAGAACTCGATCCAAAGAAGGGAAAGGAGAGAATGTGGCCATCGGCTTTGATATCCAAAAAGTATGTCAAGTGTCCTTTATTCGTATAGCACTTTAAATACACATTATTTCAAAGCAGCTTTTCATAACAGTCATAAACAGGAAAAGAGCAGAATTAATGGCAAATTCAAAATCTGTCATAAAGCAACTCTAAAAAGACATTAGTGTCATCATTCAGGTTGAGTCAGTGCAATGTTGAATCTAATCAGTTCAATAACATTGTAAAGTTCATCAATTATGAAACGAGTTCAATTTAGCTATAAGCAGCTCTACAGAAGACTGTCATTATTCAAATCAAGTCTGTTCAATGGGTATTTTATGCACATTTTGGGATATTGCATAAAAAAATTCTGGATAGAAACACCAATATGCGCATACATTTTTTAAATGTGCATACAAAATGAATGTAATTGAAACACAATTACTGAATAAATCCCTCGATGCGCAAATTACTCAAAGGACTCAACAGAGGATGTGATTGGATAACTAGACTAATTAGCGGACCAATCGCACAGCATCTCAAATGTTGGTTTGGTCGTTCTGAAATGCATGAGTCAAAGTCTGTCATCAAAATGATTTGGTGTAATGACACCCCAGAAGCCTCTCACATGATTGCATTCCCAAAAACCAGACATCCAAACGCAAGATAACATGACAGAGTTTATAGCATTTCATCTGCGTGCTCTGAGACGCAAATAATTAATGATGTGCACACAGTGTACACAGCAACTTAAAAAAAATTGGTGGTGATTATGGGTAGGCCTACTATGATATTAGACTACATAGCCTATAATAAAAGATAATGAATTTCAAACCTGAACCAAACATATTTTTATTCAAAGATCAACAGTCTGTCATTAATCTTTAGTCTGCATGAGCTTATCAATGCATATCTAAATTCGCGCCTACGGTATCTTTGTAGAACTTAAAAAATAAACAAAATAGATGCTGCAGCCAATGAGCAGCCGGCGGGGGCTGGCTGCAGGACGGCTCCACGGACAGTTTTTAATATTTTATCAGACAATAACTATTCAAGATTTTGCTCTAGTAGAATTTTCGGGACAATTAGGGCCGGATTCGGGACAACAGCTAAGATTTCGGGACGTCTGGTCACCCTAGTTTTATGCAATATTCTAAATTTGCACATATGTTGAATTGGCAACTTTGGATGGAAACAAGGTTCAATTCATTCAATAACAGTATTGATGCTGCAAAATTAGTGTCATCATTCAGCTCAATTCAGTTTTCAAGTTTTGTTCTCACCCAAAAGTGTCAGTGCAGTTAAATCGATAATTTTACTGAATTCGAAGTGTCTTTAACAACTTTAACTAAGCAAGCCGAAAGGTGACATTGGCAAGGAACCTAAACTCCATCAGGTGACAGAAATTGTGAAAAAACGTTGTGAAAAAACGTACATATGCACACCTATTTGAGCGAGATGTGTTCTTTAATAGGTGGAGCTCAACCGGACGTACCGCATGCACAGTATTCAGAAGTCGGTGGGCAGCTCCATCTACATCAACTCCCGCTGCGTCTTTCTGCGCAAGGACCTGAAGGAGGGCCGCTATGTCATCATTCCCACGACCTTTGATCCCAACCTGCAGGGAGACTTCCTGTTGCGTATCTTCACGGATGTACCTTCCAACTCCAAGTAATGCGTAATATTTTGGACATAATTTTCTTTTTGCATTATGGATAGTGAATGTATCGATGAAGATCGTGTGGTTTTAAGGGAGCTGACCGTTGACGAGCCGCCCCAGACGTGTTGGACGGGGTGTTGTGGGTATCCAAAGCTGGTCACACAGGTGCACGTCCACAGAGCAGACGGACTCAAGGCTCAGGACTCGGATGGATGTAAGTCATGTCATGTTCTCTCTGGGTTTTTTTTTTATACAATACACCTTATAGAAATGCTCTGGATAACAGTTCTGATCAAATATGATAGTTCTGAACACATTCAAAATTTCAGCCAATTTTTGCCTTCTGCCTATTCAAATCAGGCATGTTCACGATACATGAAGAACGTCCAAGTTGTTTAAAATTGGAAAAAAAGGTCTTAGTTCAAAATGCATGTGCCATGTTTTTAAGAGTGCGTTATTTTTATTTTATTTATTATTATTCATATTTGTTATCATATGCACTTGACATTTTTACAGATTTAATAAAAAAAGCATTTTTCAAGCATGTTTGCTTCGAAGCACTTTTGTTATAACTACCAAGTAAAATAATCAAATATTTTTCTGATAACTGAAATGCATGTCACTGTATACTAGCATTCAAAGGTCTGTAAGATGTTTTAATGTTTTTTAAAGAAGTCTCTAATGCTCATCAAGCCTGCATTTATTTGATAAAAATACAGTAAAACTGTAATATTGTGAAATATTATTACAATTTTAAATAACTGTTTTCTATGTAATTTATATTTTCAATTGTAATTTATTTATGTGATGCAAAGCTGAATTTCCAGCATCATTACTCCAGTCTTCATATTTTTTGTGGTAACTGTGATATATTTTTTCAGAATTCTTTGATTAAATAGAAAGTTCAAAAGAACAGTTTTTTCTTTCAAAAAACATTTGATTGGAAGTGTACATGCTTTAATCTATCAAATTTATATTATTAGAAATACTTTTCTTGTATTTATGCGATTTTAATTTAACAAATCTTGAGATGCCATGAAATATTAAATTATCTGATATTTTAAGAAACTTTGAGACAGTCGTAAGACTCTACAGCTGTGTTCTCTGTGATGTCTTTTCCTGTTTCAGGATTTGCATGTCACATGACAACTTAATGCCAAACTACTTTTACTATATTTCTTTGAAAAATGTTTAGCTTTTTAATAAGACAGTTACCAACATGTGTATAGTTGAAAATATAAATAAATTGACCCAGTAGTTTAATGTTTTTGAATGGCTGAGTTTTCCTGTTGTTTCAGCGTCTGATCCGTACGTCATCATCAGCTGTGAGGGAGAGAAGGTTCGTTCTACGGTGCACAAAGACACACAGAGCCCAGACTTTGACGTGAAGGCTGTTTTCTACAGGAAGAAGCCGAAAGAGCCGATCTGCATTCAGGTGACTGTCTTTTAGCTGTTTCCATCCACAAAATTGGAATCTTGCATAAAACATTTGCAAATAAAGCACCGTTTCCATCCCATCGGTTTAAGAGAACAAAACTTCCTGGGAAATCGGAGCAAAATTTCTAATAAAAATGGAAGTCGCTGCAATCGGGAAAGCCACTGTGGCTTTTTTTCCCTATACATCATAAATACGCAATAAATGCTATAGGGCATTTTATTAATTAGTAATTAGGGTAGTAATTAACACAGAATATCCGAAGCTTCGGAGGGAAATAAAAAAAAAAAGATAATAAACGAGGCTCAAACATCCATTTCGTAACAGACACGCGTGTTTATTTGAGCATAAACCCAATCAATGAAATTATTATTTCGATCATTCATCGTCAATGAAACAATTAACACACTAAAGCATGTAAAGCTGTGAAATAAATATCAGTAAATAATGGTAACTTAAATAATATAATAAAGTTAAATATTTAAAAAAGCTTAAATTAATGGGCTCACGTACAACTCTTTCGTCGTGAATCCAAATGTTACCATGGCTGCGATGTAATATTTAATTGCTAACCTATTTTTTATTTTGTAAACAAAGCTTTGTGCTTCACTCGTGTCATAATATTCATGTAAAACGGTTAAACAGCATTTACATACAAAAAAATGTGTTTTGGCGGACCACCGCCGGTGCTACTCAGCCACTGCTATATAATAATAATAATAATATTAATAATAATATAATATAATAATAAACTTTAGCATATCAAAGCGCTTCACAAGAATAGAAACATGATCAAACATACAATTATACAAACAATGCATTAATGACAGAAAAAAATGAAATACCAAATAAAAACATATTATGAAATGTTCAATTAATAATAATGTGAAAGTGACACGTGATGGCCAAGTATGGTAACCCATACTTGGACTTTGACCTCTGCATTTAACCCATCCAAGTAAGTGCACACACATTAGGAGCAGTGTAGTGAGTAGTGAACGCACACACACACTGCAAACTACACACACCCGGAGCAGCGGGCAGCTTTGAGTGGCGCCCGGGGAGCGATTGGGGGGTTAGGTGCCTTGCTCAAGGACACCTCAGTCATATTCCTGCCGGTACTGGAATCGAACCAGCACCCTTTGGGTTACCAGTCCAACTCTGTTACCATTAGGTCATGACTGCCCCTTTGGCAATTATGACCAATTATGTAAAAGCAACCCTAAACAAATAAGTTTTAAGGGATGATCTAAGGGATTCAGCTTTCCTAATCTCAGCTGGCAGGGAATTCCAACGTTTCGCAGCATTCGAAGAAAAAGCCCCATCACCCATGAATTTTAAATGAGTACGCGGAACAATTAAAAGGCCAGCTTCCGAGGAGTGGAGATCATGTGCTGGAGTGTGAGGGGTTAAAAGCTCAGAGAGATAATGAGGTGCAAGTCCATGCAAAGCCTTATAGGTAAGCGTAAGAATTTTAAAATCAACACTGAATCTGACAGGGAGCCAGTGTAAAGATTCCAATACAAGATTGATGTGATCCCTTTTCCTGTTTCCCGAAACAAAACTAGTTTGTTAAGGGTAGCTTTTGAAACCCCGGCCAGCAAAGCATTGCCGTAATCAATGCGAGAAAATACAAAGATGTTAATTAACTTTCCAGCCACCGGGAGTGACAACATGGGACGCAATCTGGCTATATTTTTTTAGAGGAAAAAATGATGTCTTGACAGTGCTCTGAACACGAGGAACAAATGTTAAATTAGTATCAAATATCACCCCAAATTTTTAAATTTTGTTTGAAATTGAAGTGTAGAACCACTGCGGTGGTGCGGTTGTCAAGTTTACCGGCACAGCCCTAAATAACGAGTGAAAAAAGTCTTATACATTTTATTTCTATTATTCTATTTTCCACAATTTCAAAGCAACGCAGCTTAACCCAAAATACAAGCTCATGCACTTGTACGCTCTAGACAGAGAATACTTCAGTTGCAGGGAACACTTTAGTAGGCTAAGAAGAAGCAAATATATTTATTAAGTATAACGAGGTTGGGTTCCTTCAACTGTCCATTCTAATAAAGACGGCTAGGCTATATAAGATAATTGTAAAAAGAGTATTGTATTTCGCCAGATTTTATAGTGTAAACATTGAAGCGCCAAAAAACCAAAACGAATATTCAAATCCCAAAATTGAAAATCGAATACCAACCCACCGAGCGAATATTGGAATATTCGGGTCCAGCTTTAAAATGCTCTCATGTTCTATTGTTTACATGCCTGATGTTTGGGAATGCAGTCGTGTAAGACCGTTCTGGGAGAAAATTAAACCAAATCATTTTGATGACAGACTCCCGAGCATTTCAGAACAACCAATTCAACATTTGAGATGCTGTGCAATGCGATTGGTCCGCTGGTTAGAACAGTTATCCAATCACATCCTCTATTGAGGCAACGTTGCGCGAGTTATTTGTTTCGCATCAAGGGATTTATTCGGTAGTCATGTTTCCATCATATTTTATGCGCATGTCGTCTTATTGTATAAAAAGTTTATCTGCCTCAATGGAGCCCATACATTTTTACAATTTATGTGTATCTTGGCGTATCCCAAAATTCACATAAAAATAGATGGATGGAAACATAACTATTGTCATGATGAATGGATTTCGTCGTGTCCCACATCCCCCCCGCCCCCCGGAAATCTGCCTGTTATTCTCAACTTTTTGTTTACATTTCTGTTGTGTCTATCAGATCTACAACAAGAACTTTCTGAAGGACTCGTTCATGGGTCAGGCGACCTTGAGCGGTGACCTGTCTGACCTGCAGCAGCTTCACACCCTTCACCTGCGGGACAAAGGGAACCGGCAGAACAATGACCTCTCGGGTCACGTCTCGGTGAGCCTCAGTACCAGCGACGTCCTGACCAACATCTGACGTCACTCACGTCACGCTGTTCCTGTACTTTATGTGGTGTATTAATTATATATTTACATAGTCATTTTTTTCTTTTGGGAATGTTTCTTGGAAGCAAAATGTACTTGTTTACAAGCACTTTTTACACCTTAAAGCTGTCATTTCCTGCATTTAAGTGCTTCCTATTGTGTTTGTCTTGGAAATGTATATATCGGATATTATAGGACATGCATCTATCACTATATGAAATAGCATGCTGTATATGCATTTATCTAATACCTCTCGTCACTATTCAGGTAAAGTAGTGCAGATATGGATGTTAACATAATTTGGCCAAAAAAATCAGTAATGGAAGGTTTATTCTCTGTTTACACTAAATGATTAAATATGGAGGGCATTCCTTTTATGTATTTTTCTCCTTTAAATATTTGCCATAATCTAGTGTTGATTTTATGAACCTGTGCCAAGTTTGTCAAGCTTTTGTGAAATGATACATTTCTCCAAATTATGTAGTGTTTTATCAGGTGTTTTCATGTGTTTACCAGAATCCAGGATTCATTTGTTTAACATGGTCTTCGAAGTGAAGGTATTAGACAGACGTGTGAAAATGTCCTTGTTTTCTATAAATATTGTTTACTATATGATATGTTATCCACCCCTTGAGAGGTTATTATCTACACAGTGTAAAGACCAATTATAGCCACCAGGTGTCAGTATGTTATCAGAAAGTGAGAAGCACGTCACTCAGGTTGTGGGTTTTTTCCCTTTTTTTATTAATTGTCTTTCAAATGGTAACATGCAAAACTAATGTACTTGTGTTTTTAAAAATATATATATATATTTATTATACATTATATAAATATTTAGATTTGTTCATTTTCTACCTCTTCACACACTAATGATAGTCATAAACAAACTAAAAACTAAATACATTTTATGTCATCATAAAGCCAAATTCAAAACTTAACCTCTGTTTTTTTCCCCCCTTTGATACAAAATGTTTTTTTTTTACATCTGTGCCATTTTACAAACACTATGAATTATTTTAATTTCATGTCTTACAATTTCTTTCTGTGCAGTGCCTGTTGTTTACAGATGAATAGATGTGCCTTATCAGAACGGGTAAAATAGCCAAAGAAATCTTGATCATATTCTGTGAAAATTTTAGTTTGTTTTTTCTATATTTTGACTGTTTTTCTCACTATTTGACTAAAGGAAATAAAGTTCAATTGAATGTTCAGCTATTTGCCTGTAATTCTCTTTCTTGCACAAGTTTTGAACAGGGTTCCCATGATCATGTAAAACATGGATATATATATATATATATATATATATATATATATATATATATATATATATATATATTAGACTTTCAGCTGTTTGCAGTGAACAAATCAAACAAAAGTAATTGAAATAGCTGTGGTTTCCCCAAATTCAACTGAAAATGCAACTTTTAATGACTTCTGCTGTCTCAATTTTTCAACACCTTAATTGCAAACATCTTTAATAGTAGAACAGCCTTTTACTGTCATGACCTGCTTCAAACGAGATGTATAACCAGAC
The DNA here is from genome assembly GCF_051911475.1 of Siphateles boraxobius. Lineage (NCBI taxonomy): Eukaryota > Metazoa > Chordata > Actinopteri > Cypriniformes > Leuciscidae > Siphateles > Siphateles boraxobius. The sequence continues at coordinate 16,669,913 of NW_027508931.1, read as the reverse complement.
ACCAGCTTCTGGCAGCGTTTCTGAGGAATCTTAGCCCGTTCCTCATGAGCAATGGCCTCCAGTTCAGTAATATTCATGGGTTTGCGTGCTGCAACCACCTTCAAATCCCACCAGAGATTTTCTATGGGTTCAGGTGACTGTGACCACTGCAGAATATTCAGGACTTCTTCTGAAACCAAGCCGTGGTAGAATTTGAGGTATGTTTGGGATCATTGTCCTGTTGGAAGGTCCAATGACTCCCCAAGCTTCAGCTTGCTCACTGACATCATGCCATTTTCTCCTAATACTTCCTGATACTTCAATATTTCCTGATACTTCAATAAATCCATCTTGCCTTCCACCCTTGGCAGGTTTCCAGTGCTAGAGGATGCAAAGCAGCCCCAGAGCATCACCGAGCACTACCATGCTTAACTGGCAGTCAAACGTGACACTCAACAAACCTAAACAGTTCAGATATTTCATGTGTTCTAGCTTAAACACACCTGGTGCAACTAATGAAGCCATTGATTAGTTACATCAGGTGTGCTTGAGATAACACCTGTTTTGCAGATGTGTGCTGTTGTGAGGGATTCTATTCAGGGGGGTGAATAATTTTGAGACTGCAGAAGTCATTAAAAGTTGCATTTTCAGTTGAATTAATTGAAACCACTTGAAACATTTGTGTTGAGCTATTTCAATTACTTGTGTTTGAGTTGTTCATTGCAAACAGCTGAAAGTCTGTAATATATATATATATATATATATATATATATATATATATATATATATATATATATATATATATATATATATATAATTCATTTTAAATTAATAATAATTCATAAAAGTTAGTTCAAACCTACCTTAATTTGTACTGTATATACACTTCCATTCAAAAGTGTGGAATAATTAAGGTATTTAATGATTTCTGAAGGATCACGTGACACTGAAGACTGGAGAAATGATGCTGAAAATTCAGGAATAAATGACAGTATTGTATTTACAGTACATACAATGTATTTACAGTATTTTTATTAAATAAATGTTATATAATATAACGCCTTTTTAAGATAGTAATGAATATGGCAGAGTTGCACAAAAAATGCATGCACATCTCAGATAGCACAAAAAGGCTTAGAGGCGTCCTAGAAAATCGACTTGTCATCTCCAGGCTTCATTGCAGTAAACCTCAGATCTCAAATCAAATGGCCCGGAAAGCAGTGACCTTTTCATCAATAATACAGTTAGAGGCTACTAAAATACTGACTGTTCATTTACATTGAGAGTTTGATTGTTGGACGTGTTTTTATTTAGTGTATTGTATTTTTATTTATTTATCTCTTGCATGTTTAGAGAATGTTTTGTATTGCGTGTGTGTGTGTGTGTGTGTGTGTGTCTAACTTCTCGTAACTCGTGAGCCGCCTGCCCTGCTCCCTCCTGTCACTCATGCTGTGTCTGCCCTGACTCCTCCCTCCCCGTGAAGATCAGTGACCGTGAAGGAGAGGACTGGAGAGTGTCGTTAAACCTATGCGTTAAACCCATAGTCATCCTCATACTGTAGCTACAGCAGTGGAGGCAGGTGTCACACTCCGAAGACGACACACAGGCCTGTGCTCTTCTTCATTCAGAATCGTTCTTCATCTCGTCTGACGCACCTGTGGAAGTCTGGAAACACACAGAACAAAGTCTTTCCTGCGTTGTGGTGAGTGACCAGTGCTTGGTCCTTCATGTAAGTTTAAATCTTATTACTGAAAGCATTTACTAACCTTTCATTTCACTTTGTTTGTTTGTTTATTCATTTATTCATTACATGTATATCCCGTGTACAGTTAGTTGTTAGTGCTGCTATACCTGTTTATGGATGTATATCAGTAAATCTGTAAATAGCACGATGGAGTAATTTACATTTAATAATGTCCAGCTATGTTTTTATTTTATTTTTATTTTTGTACAAAAAAAAATTATTACCAAAGCATTCTGAAACCTACTATCACAGCCTTTACAGTATATCAGATGTGTTTCTTAGATTTATAGAGATGACTGCACGCAGTGAAATTGGAGTATTTTGTCTGATGTATGCTAAATTACAGTGTCTTCTCAATGACGAGACACAGATTCGATGGTGGTTTGCACATTTTTTCTTGCTTTTCAGCATTTCGTTTATCCTCTGGCTTGTCAGAATTTGCTCACCAGTTCATTTTTTTTTGCCAAAAAATGACAGCAACACCTAATTAATAAATTATGCATTGATATTTGAAGCCAGTACAATTTAAGGAACCTGTCATAAGAAATCCACTGTTTGCAGTGTGAATACAGGGTGTAGAGTGTCTGTGAAACCTCTAACTTGCTACATTACCAGTGAAAGATAAATCTAATGATCAGCTGTGGGTTTAAAATAGTCCTTTATTGGTATTTGGGGCGTTAAGATTTTTCCTTGGCCGCTTGAATCCGTCCTGTCATTAGTCAGAATAGGAATCAGATCGGCACCCTGGGGATTTTGGACTAAGAAGTTCTTAAATTGGCCTGATCCAAATCATGTTTAAAACATATCCTGTACACGAAACAAGAAGGCCTCCATCTCAGTAGTGTTTTTTAATGCTAATTACAGTAAAGTTTATTTTACATTGAGTTTTTAACATGTTTTTCTTTTAGATTTTTATTTATATATTCAACAGCAGTTAAATGCAGACAGCTTTTATATCTGAAGGTTACCGTTGGAAATGATTAATTGATTAGTCAATTGGATTTGGGTTGATAAATTGGTTTAGACGGCCTCATCGTGGTTTTAATGGATGCATAACACAACCCTGATGTAATCAGAGAAGAACCTTTAAGGAAGTTCAAATGCTTAGAAAGTATAGACACCCCTCCATTTTTTTCTAGTTCAAGTCTAAAATTATTTTATTTATAAAATCAAACTTATTCACTTATTATTTAATTTATTAGAATTTGAATGGTATGATATTCTTATGCTATTCTATGTTTTCATGTAAATTCCGGGTTGCATGAATATGATCATCACCATGATATTTGATATCGCCACAGTACTTTTTGTAAGGGAAATGAAAAGAAATGTGTGGTGGCTCTTCAACAGACCCAGTCCCGTATTTATTAGTGTGTTTAACCTCTCTCCCGTGCATCCAGAGTGTGCCGTCTTTATTCCCAGACGTCAGCTGGTTTAATTAGACATTAAAATATTAATGTCCATGTGAATGCAGCTCTATTCAGCAACACTTATCCTGTTCGCCCCTGCGTGTCCAGCCCAGATTAACCAGCAAGACTTACAGGAACTACACCAGAGTCTGGACCAGAGTTACATAAAACATTTTAGATAGATAGATAGGTAGATAGATAGATAGATAGATAGATAGATAGATAGATAGATAGATAGATAGATAGATAGATAGATAGATAGATAGATAGATAGATAGTCTTGGTATAGATGGCATGAAGAGATCATGTTTATCAGGAGGTCATAGGTCAGCTGTTGTCAAAGAGAAGTTAAATAGAAGAAATGTGAGGCAGGTCATCCACGGCTGAATAATTTAGCATGAGAATGTTTACAGCTGCTATTGTCTTGTTTGTTTTACCTTTTTTTCTTTTTTCTACACTTTAATTTACTGCTCTTGCTTTTGATACGGTTATTTTTTGTTTCTGTTCACCTGGTTCTTAAAGCAATAAGTAAAAAAAAAACAAGGTAAATAAAAGTCAAATAATCGTTGTACAAATCGAGTAAACAAATGAAATGAAGCAATGGTGTAAAATGAAATGAAGCAATGGTGTAAAATGAAATGAAGCAATGGTGTAAAATTAATTTTAAAGAGAGTTTTAATGAGTTTCTCAGGTCAAGTGACAGATAATCTGAATCGAATGCTCTGTGCTTCACTTTGTGTTTGTTGGTACAGTATTATGATGATGCACTTCAAAAGAAAGTTTGCAGATGTGTATTTCATGATTATGTTAACAGTCTATAATAAGCACACTGTATGAGTGTTTTGGGTAGCACTAATCTTGATGTGTGGCTCTTTCTCAGGGTCTCGTGTGGTGTCGTCTGATGTCCAGGAGGAAACACCAACAGCACAGTCATGGTCATTCTACAGCAGGTACACAAACACTTCTGTGGAAGTCTCTGGACCGAAAATGTGACATGAGACATGAAGTAATTTAACGCCGTGTCTCATGACAGTTTGCAGACTCTGCTCAAGCTGTGTGCGTTCATGTGTTTTCAAAGAGGCGTAGCTTTAGAGAGCGCTTTAAAAAGAGGGTGGGATCTCATGCTTTCCAAGCTTGCTTTAGCTAGTGCCATGCTGGCAGTGGTGTCAAGTATTTGAGTAAATGTAATTAGTTACTGTACTTAAGTATCTTTTTGGCTATTTGTAGCTTTACTGAATATCATAGATATAAGCAACTTTTACTTTCTACTCTCTTACATTTTTGAATAAGTACTCTTTATTCCAATATATTTGTGATGAGTAATGCAACTGCTGAATTCGGAACCACATACTAACATACTACTCTTACTATCTTTGCCAAATAAAGATATGGGGAAAATAGTAAGATTAATATGGTAGTATGCGGTTCCGAATTCAGCAAATTACTCCTTACGTTTTGCATGGCACCATAACCTTTTCTGCAGTTTTATTTCTGCTACAAAACAAGCAATATCGCCATCTCCAGGGCATTGAAGGTACTATATCATATTTACTCGCTTACTCACCTAAACTAGTCAACAAGGCTATTTTACACAAATGCGAGTGCATTAGCAGGTAGTTTTTGAATCGCAGGTATTTCATAAATGAGATGAGGACATAGCTGGAGCCGTTGAGGAGGCCGAAACCAAGTAGGCTTTGAATATTTCATTTTACTTAACATTATTTGATTTATCCATTATATTGAAGAGACCTTGAAGAGATTTTGGTTAACTTGTGTCTGTTTTGAACACTTGAGCTTAACTGAACCGGACTGTTTGTAGACGTTTAAGAGACTGTTGTGTCGTCCCTTGATATATTGGAGTTTTGAAGTGTTTCGGTTTTATTTTGATTTTAGAAAATAAGCTACCTCACAAATCAGCCGTTTCTTGTTTTTCACTGGTGTGTCTCTTTGGTTTTTGAGGACTAGTGCGTCTCTGAGCCTACATTCAGTATGAGTAAAAATACTTAAGTTCATAAAACCAGATACTCTAAGACGTCTACTCAAGTAATATTGGAATTGGTGGTTTGTAACTTGTAATGCTGTAACACTGTAACGTATCTGGGTTTCACTTTATTTTGATGGTCCCTTTAACACATTCGGTTGACTATAAGTAAAGTTGCACCTACATGTCAACTAACTTAAACATTAGAGTATTAGTAGACTGGCAGGGTTAGGGTTAGAATGTACTTGTAAAGTTACTTATATTCAGTAGAATATCTCTTGGAGGACCATCAAAATAAAGAGTTAGCAGATATTAAACAGACAGTTTACTAATACTCCAATGACTGCTAGTTGACATATCGTTGCAAAGTTACTTATAGTCAACAGAAGGTTCAAAAGGGACCATCAAAATAAAGTGTTACCGCTTTTACTCAAGTGAGGTTTTCAGGTACTCTTTACACCTCTGCTTGCTGCCTGTGAATGTGTTTTGTTCTTTGGTGCCTGTAGAGGTCAGTTGGGAACATCACTGGTTTGACATTGAGACACATGTAAACACGCGGTCCAGAAATAAAGCTGCTTCCGTGGAGCGGAGAACGTAAATGCTGTTAACTAATTATCTTTAATCTGATCAGGGTCTCAGTACCACATACGCTACCCCTGCCCTCAGTAATGTATTGTTCTTTCAGCGTGTTGTGTATTTAGCTTTCTGCTGTTTGTCTCGTTTATTTCTTGATTAGTGCTGCTCGGATTAAAGAAGTTGTTTGCATGTCTGGATTCTTGAGTTAAGACTGTTGTTTTCCACAATGTTCTAAAGACCATCTAATTTTGTGATAAATGACAGATTATGTTCTCAGTTCAACGCCTGAATCTCATTACCAGTGCTCATTACCAGCAGAAAGCTGTACAAAACAGTGATGTAGGCAAGTCTGGGGCTAGTTGTCACACTTTTTACTGCAATGAATTCTTCTCAGAGTTGGCTTGTTTGTGAAGGTCAGGTTCTGTATAAACACAAATAAGGACCACTGATAAGGACCAGTACTAAAACAAAGAAAAAGAAACATTCACCCCATAGCAGGGCATTTTGTACGTTGTCACCATATGCTGTTTATTAAAGCTAAAAAATATATATATATATATATATATATAATGTATTATTGACTAATTAATTGCTTTTCCGCTAAATTGAAACAGTAAAAACGATTCATTAAACATGAAAAAATGAAAAAGGTAAATACATTTCTGTCATGACAACTCTCGGATTGTTTATGGATATGACAATGTTAATATGTTTGGTGTTGGCAGAATAGATCTCACTTTCTTTGTACTGCACGATTTTCAAAGTAGTCGGGTCACTGTTCTTTACACACTGCGTGATTATCTGGGGTAGCATTCAGTCGCTGCTGTGTTCACAACTTCACACTGCACGATGGATGGGCGACAGGAGGTTTCACGCTGCGTGACTTTACAAAAGAAAGAATCGCCAACGACTTCTGTCTGGTCCGCAACCTACGTTTCACAACCAAACACGCGAGAAGTGATCAGGAAATAACGCAAGATCACGTGTGCGTGAGACCAAATTGTTATTAAAAATGATAGCTTGCAAGAAGATTTGCGGCTAAAATGAGAGAAAAAAACAGATTATGCAGGAGGAAATGGTTGGGGAGACGAGGGGAGCAAAGATTGTGTGTTCTGCAAAGAGAGTTGGGGGTAAGTAAATCATTTTGCAATGTGCTGCTGTTGCTGCTGGTCAAGCAAATGTTTGTGCTTTGTTTCTGTTTGATATAATTGTAAATATATCTATTAATACTAATATTGGGGTCTATAACTCCTCCCAGAACATCCCGCTGCCCTGTATCTTGCTCTCTCATTGGCTGTAGAGCATCGCAGACGTAGTTTTCAGTCAGAACAGAACACATTCACACAGCAGCATTTTGAATTGCCGACAGGTCCAGATATTTAGCATGCCAAATATCTCACGAGCGTCAACGACTTCTCTCAGATCGCGTCTTTGATAATTCACACTGCGTGATTTGGCTATGATTTCGGGCATTTGTCGGCAATCTCCCAAAACCTGTCGGCGAGCGAAAAACTCGCCATAAGACATGCCTTGTCTTTGGTATATGTTATAATATAGCATACATGAATTACCCGTAGCAGATCTATACAGGTGGAGCTGGGGAAGGTGGAGGGTTTCTGCAAGCACGCTGAAACTGCTATAGCAAAGCTGACCAAGTATTTGAAGGTTGATCAGCAAGCTCATTGGTTACTGATACAGCAGGAACCAATCAGTTGTGCCCTATAGAGAATGGTGTGATTGCAAGCAGATTGAGTGAAGGACCTATCAGCCTGTGCCATCTAGAGTTTCATGAAAGAACTTTGTATAAATTGATGTTTTCACTAATCGTCAATTGTTGTGGCTAGCAGAAATTACAAAATATAAAACAAATGTGACAACTTGCCCTATCTGACATTTGTGAAAAGATTATAAAATTAGTAAATAGTGACTCTTCACTTATTATATGTCAGTGTTTTTTGTTTTTTTATCACAGCTTATACAAAAATGTTAATGGATATTTTGACTATTCAATTTTACTTATAGACCTTGTAGATATGTGTGACAACTAGCCCCAGTCTTACAATTTTTAATTATTTACAAGTCTCATAATTACTTACAATATGTTTGTGCAAATACGGAGAGTTAAATGTTTGGTTTGCGCTATACACAATACTTTGACATCTACAGATCTCTGTCTCTGTACTACAACTGTAGTAACAAGGGTTATTGTTGCAGGGTTATTGTCGGTTCTTTTAGAAACATGCTGGTCCATTGGCTCTATATGTCTGTAGGATCTGCCAGTGCAGTGGAAACCTCATGAACACAGAACACAGAACTCATCTCATCTGCCTTTCTGTGTCTCTAATCACTGCTGACAGGACCTCATTTTTAGGACAAGAAAGTGGTCATTCATGGGCTGACAAATTCACAGGGGTACGAGGGAATCTCTCCCCTCTGTCTGTCACAGTGGAACGGATGGTTGCAGTGATATGTCACCTTAAAGAACACAGACTGAAACGCAGGGTTAGTGGTCAGCGGGTGCCGTAACAGGACACTAGTTTGGAATGGGGTTGCAATGGAGATGAAGGGGGCTAAAGCACAGGAAAGGGACGTGAGAACACACAGACTGAGTTACAAGTATCTCACATTAATACAGGTAAGGCTGGGGATTAAAGGCGGTAATGGTTTAGTTGCAAATATGACTTTTAATAGCATAAACAAGAGATGCCACATATTTATTATTTTTATAAAAGTGGGATTGACTGTCAGTGAGAAATCATAAAAGGTGAATCTCATGGAGAGCATTACCAATTTATCCCACAATTTCAGGGGAATAAAATAATAAATTATATTTTGAAGACTTCTTATATCATAATATAATGACAGTTACTCTAAATAAAAACTTTATTCATCCGTAGTACTGCCTTTATATTGTTTATTTTAAAAATCATGTAATTTAAACAATATAATCTAATGAGCATTATCACTAAAATTAAGGAGGAAAAAACTCAAAGGCATATTTTTCACCTAAATTCTCAATGAAAATAATGTCAAAATGCACAAAATATTTGTTTTGTTTTTCAACTGATATTTTTCTTTCGATTTTGGGCTTGTGTTCTTGACAATCTTTGTGACTGTATGATTCACCCTACATGAATTTCATGGAGCAACACCATATTTTTACCATATGATATTTTAGTATTATTTATATATTATTATAGTGTTCATTCATATTTTACATATTTTATAGTTTTTATTTATATATATTAGTTTTCATTTTGTTGGTTTTCATTTCATGGTTTCATATAATTATTTTCTTTTTTTTCTTTAGAAAAAAATCTATTTAGCTTTAATTTATTTTTATTTCAGTTTGAGTAACTTTAGTATTTCAATTTTATTTCATAAAATATATTTAATTCTTCTAAGTTTGTTTTTTATTTATGTTATTTTCTTATTTCAGCTTTATTTAAAGTAAAAATGTAAATGAATCAAAACCATGTTTAATAGTTTTAGTTAACAATAACAACACTGATTTTTACAATCTTTTTCTGGCTCTTAATTAATTAGCATTGATTATTGAATGCATTCCAATCTGAGGTAGGCCTACGAACATTCCAGTCTTTTAAAGGTGCCCTAAGCGATGTTGGGTGACGTCACTTCTTGTTGACGTTCGAAGTATTGTCAAACAAAACGGAGGCTAGCTAGACCCTCCCTCCTCCTCATCCGTGCACTAACCCCCCAAGCGCCACCGCCAAATCCTTCTTGTCGGTTATTGGCTGGAACAGTTTGTTATGTTTCATGGTGCGGGTTAGCCCAGTTTGTTTTTGTTGCCGTTTTTGGAGCCTGGGGTGTCTGCAGAGACCGCGTTTTTTTACAGTGTGTTCAGGGGACAGGCAGCTAGCGGATAGTGAGGAGATTTTTGCTGTATGTGACAAAAAAATGTTTTGGCCTTAAAAACGTGTGAGATCGCTTAGAGCACCTTTGAGTGCCCATCCAATGACATCAATATGTGCTTTACATCTACACTGGTTTACAGTAACAGCTTATGAGGAGAGCGTTTTATGGTTTAAATGCAAAGGTAGTTTAATTGTTTAGGCATGTCTTATGAATATTAAGCTGTAATGTCACAGTTAGGCAATGACACTGTGCACTGAGGCGGAACATTTAGCAGCATTTTAATGGTGGTTGCAGTGAAACACCAGCTGTCCTTTAGAACATAAATTATCCTTGTTTGTTTGACCTTTGCCTAATTTTATCATCTAAATGCTAATTAATACCAATCAGACCAAATTTTAAACTGAATGCCAAGACCCAGATGATTTACTGTCATTTTTCGTGTTTGCCAAGTCAAGCATTTATTCCTGCTCTTGTTCTGGGGTTAGCGGTTTAAAGTTCTTTTTTTCTCAAAAGTTAACCAAAGACTTATGGGACATGCTAACAAGTTTGGCATTGCCTGACAATGCTTAGGAAATATGAAAATCTAGACTTTATAATGCGTTGAATGAATATACTCAATTCTAAATGTTTTTAACTCCTCACAAATTCAAAATGCTTTCCTTTTTGCAAAGCATTATGCATGCAAAAATAAAACGTATGACCAGTTGTTGCCAAGAGGGGGCGATCTTACGTGTAGATATGAGCTCACAATGAACTCGATGGGTTTTTGGTTAACATTAAGAAACTGATGCTCCTAGGCTTTGTTTATTGTTTGTGCTCTCGTTCACTAATGTATTTCAGATTAGGTTTCAGAGTGTTTTACGACACACATCCTTTACACCTATTGTAGTAACTGTAGTACCGCCGCATTATTGTTTGTCGGGATAATGCATGATCTTCTAACTAACACAAACGTCATTCGTCTTGTTACTGAACGTCGTGCTGATCGTTTGCACTTGCTGAATAATTTACCTGCGCTGCTGCAGTCTCACACCCGTACGGCTATAAATGTTCACTATCATGTTTTCATCTCATTTGAACTGGATCATAACCCAATAGTTCAGTAGAAGAAGTAGCAGGGATATTTCATTAGAGGTCCAGTTTCTAAATGTTCCAATGACCGAGCTTTGTTTCAGGAGTTGGTATGTTGTGCACCTCATATAGTGCAATATTTTTTCAATACCTTAAATGTCATAAATAATAAATTCCAGTCAAAATAATCTATAAAAACTTGCTTTGTCCATTAGAAAATCACAAATGATTAAAAAAGACCTTTATAGTAAAAGTTTGAAAATCTTGTTGCATTAGGCCTATGTGAACTCGATTGGACAAACAGAAATCATTCAGCCAATTCATTATTTTCGGTGAATGTAAGCATTCAAAGGTCTGTGGTCGGTAAGCTTTTTGATGTTTTTAAAATAAGTCTATATTCACGAAGACTGCATTTATTTGAGCAGAAATACAGTATAATTCTGAAATATATTGATATCATAATTTAAATGTATAATTGTAATCTTAAAATGTAGGCACATGATCCTTCAGAAATCATTCCGGTAACACTTTGCAATAAGGTTCATTAGTTAACATTAGTTAAAACTACCTTATGGTAACATGAACTAAGAATGAACTATATTTCTTTAGCATTTATTAATTTTAGTTAATGCAAATTTCAACATTTACTAATACGTCATTAAAACAAAAGGTTGTATTTGTTAACATCTGTGAACAAAAAATGAACAGCTGTGTTTTTATTAACTAACATTAACAAATATTAATAAATACGGTAACAAATGCATTGGTCATCGTTAGTTTTAAGTACATCAACGAATTTTAACTAATGAACCTTATTGTAGTGTTACCATCATTATAGGCTGGTTTGCTGCTCAAGAGGCATTTCTTATGTTGAAAACAGTTGTGCTGCTGTGTAAATGAACAATACAAACTCATTATGACAATTTAATAGAAATGATTTGCAGTCAAGATTGGAACCCATGTTGGTTTGGTGACATTTGATCTATATCTTACACCATTTTCTATACGAGCTGTATTGTCAGTATACTACTATATGTTCACAAAGTATTTTCTCTATTATTTTTTAGTTTCTGTTTCTGCACTCAGACTTTCAAAGTCTTGCTTTTCAATGAATACTTAAGCATGCCGCATTTCTTTCCTAGAGTGCTCTTGTTTTAGCCTCTGATAGTCTGTTAGGAGGTTTGATAATAAAAGACGGAGAGGAGGAGTGAGCTAACAAAGCAGTTGTTGTCTTGGCATGAATTATTCAGCCTTGTGTCGTTGCTAGGATTGTATCAGCGATGCTGGCTGGCAATGCTGCCTTCTCAGACGTGACAGCTGCGGCCAAACGGTGTTGGGTTCTCCCTCTACCTGTATTGATTTGCCTTTGGGGATATTTAGTTAATTAAAAAGCTCCATGTTAACTGGGGATCCACCTCCACTCCCAATGCAATGACCAAACCTTTCCTCAATTGAAAAACAGGGACAGACACCATTCACACCATATACACAAGCAAGAGTGGAGACAGTGAGACAGAAAAAATGACTTAAAGAACAAGAACGTGAATTGAGCAATAAATACAGAGAGGAACGATCCACACAGGATCTGCTTTGGGCCTCAGATTTGGTTTCCTTTGTGCAAATGATGCCCTAGAAGAGCCTGAGATGTTTGTGTGTTTCAGGACGTAGTGCAGACAACTTGGACTCCTGTTTTTGTCTCTGCAATTATTTTTGTCCTGTTGTCGGACCGGAAAGGAAACGTTTTTGTGTGTGTGATATCCTGGGTCTCTGGACGGCTGGTTTTAATGCACACACACCTGCTGAGGGAGTGAGGGTGTGGAGGTGTGTGCGGTATATCAAGACGTTCTCGGTCTGGAGTTTTAGAGTGGATTAGAGTTTGATCTCGTGAGGATGTACAAGCGTCGGGATTACGTCGAACTCTACGAGAAGGATCAGGCAAAGTGGGCCTTAGTACAAAATGTCAACACTGTGTTCAAACACAGCACTCTATTACCGGTATGTGTGGAGAGTTGCCAGTTACGTGCAAATGCTTACCAATCATTTAATGGTCTTGTTGGAATTATATTTTGGTGGATTTACATTTGAATTCAGTTTGATTTTGATCTAACCCTAATTAGTAAAGTGTGTTCAGTGTGTGCATGATTTGTTAAAAAATGCGTCTTGTTGAATTATACTTAAGTCCCTCTATTTCAAGTTGCTTTGGATAAAAGCATCTAATGAATACATACATAAATGTTGTTGAGGAGAGGTGTGCTGGTTCTGTACTAAGTGATCAGACTTGCAGCTTTGCAGCACTTTTTGAGTTACATCAAGCACTGATGATGTCACAGCGGCTCAGTCTTCGGTTTTTGAATGAAGTGATGATGTCAGACTAATGTCACTTACAAATAAAAAACTCTGATGCAGGGTTATTAACTGAAACTAAAATCATAAAATAAACATAAACTGTAAAATATAAAAAACTTAAACTTATTTTGCCATAGCAACATTTCTCCTTTTAATTTAGTTTAACTTAAAGTACTAAAATAGCTAAAGCTGAAATAAAAAATAATAAGAAATATTTAGACACATTAAAAAACTACTAGAAATTACAAACACAACAAAATTACTAAAATGTTAACTAAATAAAATAAAAATGTATTCAAAATATTAATTAAAACTATAGGATCTCAATCAAATCTAAAATGTTACTTCTCTGAAATGTGTTTCAGGGCGACTATGTCTGGCTGGACCTGAAGACAGGCCGGGAATTTGAGGTCCCGATCGGAGCCGTTGTGAAGCTCTGTGATTCTGGTCAGATCCAAGTCTTGGATGATGAAGGAAATGTAAGTTATTGATCATTGCTGATCTGTTGGGCTGAAAAGCGGCTCTTCTTCTGGATGATCTATATGATTTGTTGCATTACATATGTTTAATTTCATATAAAAACTAGACATGTGACTTTGGAACTAATAATGGATCTATGGATCTGCATTCTTTTCAGGAACACTGGATCTCTCCCCAAAATGCCACGAACATCAAGCCGATGCACCCCACCTCCATCCACGGGGTGGAGGACATGATTCGACTGGGGGATCTGAATGAGGCGGGGATCCTCCGAAACCTTCTCATCCGCTACAGAGAACATCTCATCTATGTAAGTCCTGCTGTCCATTCAAAGTATTGAAGGTCTATGTTTTGTTGTGTAAGCATACAACTAATGCAAAACTCCACATCAGATGTGGAGGTGCAGTTTTGTGATTAATGGAAAGTATGTATTGAATAGGTTCCTATTTCGAAAGTTTTAGATTAAATGACCTGAATAAAATCAAATGAATTAAAGGGGAAAAAAACTATGCAGGTCCTCTAATTTAATCAATTACTCGTGTGTATATATATACACTATATATTGGGACACCCCTCCAAATAATTGAATTCAGGTGTTCCAATCACTTCCATGGCCACAGTTGTATAAAATCAAGCACCTAGACATGCATACAGCTTCTACAAACATTTGTGAAAGAATAGGTTGCTCTCAGGAGCTCAGTGAATTCAAGCGTGGTACCGTGATAGATTGCCACCTGTGCAATAAGTCCATTCGTGAAATTTCCTCACTACTAAATATTCCACAGTCAACTGTTATTATATCAACTTTGTATTATAACAAAGTGGAAGCAATTGGGAACAACAACAACTCAGCCACAACGTGGTAGGCGGGGTCAGTGCATGCTGAGGCGCACAGTGCGTAGAAGTCGCCAACTTTCTGCAGAGTCATTAGCTACAGACCTCCAAACTTCGTGTGGCCTTCAGATTCGCTCAAGAACAGCTAGAAGACCTTCATGGAATGGGTTTCCATGGCCGAGCAGCTGCATCCAAGCCTTACATCACCAAGTGCAATGCAAGCGTTGGATGCAGTGGTGTAAAGCACGCCACCACTGGACTCTAGAGCAGTGGACACGTGTTCTCTGGAGTGAGAATCACGCGTCACTGTCTGGCAATCCGATGGACGAGTCTGGGTTCGGCGGTTACCAGGAGAACGGTACTTGCCTGACTGCATTGTGCCAGGTGTAAAGTTTGGCGGAGGGGGGATTATGGTGTGGGGTTGTTTTTCAGGGGTTGGACTTGGCCCCTTAGTTCCAGTGAAAGAAACTCTTAATGCTTCAGCATACCAGGACATTTTGGACAATTTCATGCTCCCAACTTCGTGAGAACAGTTTGGGGATTGCCCCTTCCAGAATAGTTAAAGCTGTTATAGCTGTAAAGGGAGGGCCAACTCCATATTTAAACCCTATGGATTAAGAATGGGAGGTCATTAAAGTTCATCTGCATGTAAAGGCAGACGCCCCAAAAATTTTGGCGGTATAGTGTGTATATATATATACTTATTAAATTACAGCAGAACAATAGTCTGGTTTTCTGGATTTAGAGGGGTTTTGGACACATGCAGGCTGGTCAACCAGATAAACCAGCAGAACACCATCTTGCGACCCCAGTGAGCCAGTGAGACTAATCTATATGTATTCTATATATATATATATATATATATATATATATATATATATATATATATACTGTATATAAAATAATTGATAATGGGATATTTCATTTATTCATTGTGAAAGATTTGCTGCCCTATTCTATGAGTTAAATTAATAAAATAATTATCCAGGTCCACTAATTTGATTAGTTACTCAATACCAATGAATAAATACATTTCAAATATATTATAGACAACTATTGTCAAGAAAGGAATAATAATTGGAATAAATTATGTGGTATTTCTGTTTCATTATGATCATCGCAAAGACAAAAACATTTTGTAGCCCTGTTCCATTAATTAAATCCATAAGAGCCTTTATCTACCCTGTTTTTAATAACTCCCCTTTAATAACTGCCCTCAGTTATTTGCTTTGGTTATATTCTCTTCTCTTCTCTTTCTCTATATGAAGACTAACTGTGGTGGTCGGGTGAGTACGCAGACATCATTTTCACACGCATGGCTGCTCGCTGTTCATTGCCTCACTCTGAGTGAGTGTGTTTTCATTACGATTCTCCATTTCAACATGGCTCTGAGGTCTGCGGTAACAGGACACTGATACATCCCACTGTAACAGCACCCTCCGAAAAGCAAGACGCCCGTGCACTCTCCTCTCATTGTCATATTCACTCGCTCTGCCTCGTAACCAATATGACTGTCTGTCTTGTGCCGTGACATGACTGTTGATATCTGCATGTCCTCTACATGCACTAACCTGTCAATATTGCATAAAAGTCAAGAAAAACAAGTGGTTTATTTTTACCTTAAATAATTATTCTGCAGTGTTGTACTGTTAAGAATTACATTCCTAAGAGGATATTTTATTAATTTTTACGTCGTTTGGTCCATTAAAGAACAAAGAAGCAAACATTTCCACTCAAGTTCGTCTGCTTCAGCTCTATTTCTGTATCCTTCGTAGACGTATACCGGGTCCATCTTAGTGGCTGTAAACCCGTATCAGCTGCTGCCCATCTATACGGCAGACCAGATTCGCCTCTACACCAATAAGAAGATCGGAGAGATGCCTCCACACATCTTTGCCATCGCTGACAACTGTTACTTCAACATGCAACGCAACAACAAAGACCAGTGTTGTATCATAAGGTGCGGAAACCTGTAAGACTCTGTTATCAACGCTTGGTGTGAGTGCTTCCATTAAAGCTTGATGGGAAGACTTATGTCTGTCTATCTATTATTTAGGAACTGGATATTTTCAGGTTAACCCAAACCCTTTTCTTAAGCCTAAATCTATTACCCTAAGCCTTATCTCATCCCTGATCTCAAGGCCAATCCTGATCCCGACCCACTCATTACCCTGGTCATTTTAAACCTAACTTTGATCTCCCTTCTACCAGTTTTAAAGTACAGGACAATATTTTTGATGACGTTGACAGTGCTACTCTTATGGAAGCATGTTTCCGCCACAGAGTAGAACATTTTAAAAGATAATTGCGACTTTTTATCTCATAATTGTTACTTTACATCTCGCAATTCTGAGAAATAAAGTCAGAATTGCGAGATATAAAGTCAGAATTGCATGATATAAAGTCGCAATTGCGTGTTTTATTTTTTATTCTGTGCTTCCAAAACAAGCTTCCCTATACTCTAGTCCCAAATTTGGGACTTATCTCAAATATCTACTTCTACTCTTAACCTTGGTAGCAGAAGGTGCATATCAGTTTCCCAGAACAAGGTTTACCTACTAGACTAGAGTCTAGACACAACCCAACCATAAAGGGGATAGTTCACCCAAAAATGAAAATTCTGTCATCATTTAATCACCCTCAAAATGTTTCAAACCTGTATGAATTTCTTTCTTCTGCTGAACACAAAAGAAGATATTTTGAAGAATGTCGGTAATCAAACAGTTGATGGACCCCATTGACTTCCATAGCATTTTTCCCCTTTCTATGCAAGTCAAATGTTCTTCACACTAAAACATTGTTCTGTTGAGAACTGTTAAGTGTTGACTGAAAGATTCTTTGGGGAACTATAAATGTTTAGATGTCATCGCTGCAAAAACCCTGTTTGGAACATTTATTTTTATTTATGTTCATCTGTGTATATTTTCCCATCAGTGGTGAGTCTGGAGCAGGAAAAACAGAAAGTACCAAGTTGATTCTACAGTTTTTGGCTGCTATCAGCGGGCAGCACTCCTGGATTGAGCAGCAGGTGCTGGAGGCGAATCCCATCTTAGAAGGTAAGAGAACCGGGACCATCTGGAGGGGTTTGAGCTCTAAGAAACCAAATCTCTGTCAGAAACAAGCAAATTACATTCTGGTTTGTTTAATGACTTTACCCAACAGCCTTTGGGAATGCTAAAACCATCCGTAATGACAACTCCAGCCGCTTTGGGAAGTACATCGACATCCACTTCAACAAAAGAGGAGCTATAGAGGGAGCAAAGATTGAACAGTACCTTCTGGAGAAATCCAGAGTGTGTCGACAGGTATGAACAAGTTTGAATCCGAATTCAAAAATTTTATTAAAAATACAGTAAAAACTGTTATATTGTGAAATATTATAGCAAAATTAAATAACTGTTTTCTATTAGAATATATTTTTGAAGTGGAATTTATTCCTATGATGGCAAAGCCGAATTTTCAGCACCAGAAATCATTATAATGCTAATTTGCTGCTTAAGAAATATATCTTATTATTATCAATGTTGAAAACAGTAATGCAGCTTCATATTTTTGTGGAAACCATGATATATTTTTTCTCAGCATTATCTGATGAATTTAAAGTTCAAAAGAGCAGTGTTTATTTGAAATAGAAATTACAAACGTAGAAAATAGAAAAACAATATAAATGCCAATTGAGCGTCATTGATAAATAAGACTTTTGAACAGTAGTGTATGACATTTCAAAACATTGCATTTTGGTTTCAGAAAGGTTATGTTGGAGTACACATTTCTAGAAAAACATAGCCAAAATAGTATATATCATTCATTGATCCTTATGCAACTTCCTAGGGTCATAGGTCATACTTACCTGGTAGGTTTTCTCAAAACATCATTATAACTATAATTATAAACATTTTATTTTTACGATTAAAATAAAAGCAGTCCAAATGGCAACATTTGTGAAACTTTTTAAGTTCTATAATTAGCATATTTTCCCTCCCTCTTTCAGGCCCGTGATGAGAGAAACTACCACATTTTCTACTGTATGTTGAAGGGAATGACTCCAGACCAGAAGAAGAAACTAGGCTTGGGTAAAGCCGCAGACTACACCTACCTTACCACTGTGAGTGATGATCTTCAATGTTCTTTAATGCTTTAATGTTCTTGCTGTGCAGAATACATGTTGACAGTGTACTTCAGATATACAGATGATATAACCTTGACCTGTCATAACTCAGGGAAGCTGCACTGTTTGTGACGGTCGTGATGATCAGAAGGAATACTCAAACATCCGTTCGGCCATGAAGGTCCTCATGTTCACTGAAAAGGAGAACTGGGAGATTTCCAAGCTGCTAGCCGCTATTCTGCACATGGGCAACCTGAACTACGAGGGTGAGTTTGCTTGGACAAATGTGTCTAATAAACTCATTTTGGCCATCCCTTTTTCTGTTCAAATTGCCTGAAATTTTGTATTTAACAACTTATGGTGTTGTAAACTTCCTCCTCAGCTCGCACGTATGATAATTTGGATGCCTGTGAGGTTGTGCGTTGCTCAAATCTCACCACTGCTGCTTTTTTATTAGAGGTATGACGCTAAATCATAAAGTCATAACATGGCTGCTGTTATGGTGATTCAGATCAATCAGTCTTTGAGTTATCTGACATTTGACTGTTCTTCTTTATATGTATTAGCATGCTAGTACACGAATGTGCAAGATCAGGTGTTTGTGTGCCCTCTAGTGACTAAAATGGAAAGATAAAATTACTGTGATGGATTTAATTTCTACAGGGTGCAAAAAGTACAGAGAAAATCTATCTTCACACAAATTCAACTTTTTTCACAAAAAATTGTATGCATAAGCTGAAATTCCTGTATTATTGTATGTTTTCATAGGTGGACACGAAGGACCTAATGAATTGCTTGACCAGCCGGACCATAATAACCCGTGGAGAGACGGTGTCCACTCCTCTCAGTATTGAGCAGGCGCTGGATGTGCGAGATGCCTTTGTTAAGGTAAAACCATCTCACTCTTTCATCTACATACGTAATCCTGTTTGGTAACAGCATTTAACCAGCTGTTTGTCTGTCTCATAGGGTATATATGGACGCTTGTTTGTGTGGATTGTTGAGAAAATCAATGCAGCCATTTATAAACCTCCATCCTTTGAGCTCAAAGTGGTGCGGAGATCCATCGGCCTGCTCGACATATTCGGCTTTGAGAACTTCACAGTTAACAGGTAGAAAATATCACACACACACTTACATACAGCGCAAATCCTGCAAACACCTCATTGTAGTGTCCCTGTTACACATTAAAAAATATATATTTTCAAATTGAGTACTTGTTCACTTACTTATACACTAATCCTAATCATGCATATGATGGTTTATGACTACTTTTAGTCAAATTGTAATCAAAATGTACCTTAATGCACTTTCCTGGTCTAATTGTGTACAATTCATCAGTGCATATTATTTAAAACAGAAAAAAATTGCCTCCGTAAATTCTCATTGAAATTTAAATATTTCTGAAGCTCCACCTCTAAAGCAACTTTTCCCTTTCATAGAATGTTGCCTTGACTTGACTTATTAGCTTTGATATGTATATTTAATTAATATATTAAATATTGTTAAATAGGCCCGGTTTCACAGACAGAGCTTAGATTAAGCCCGAATTAGGCCTTAGTTCAAATAGGGCATTTAAGTAGCTTTTATAAACATGCCTAGGAAAAAACATTACTGGTGTGCAATTTGAGACAAAACAATGGCATTGACATATTTTAAGATATTTTAGTGCAAATTGCTTTCAGTTAAAACAGCTCAAACATGCATTTTAGTCTGGGACTAGCTAAAGCCTTGTCTGTGAAACACACATTAATAATGTTCAATAAATGTAATAATATCACACCCTGCTAAAATGTTTAGACATCTCCTGATATTGTACAGTATGTTCTTAATGCATGTACAGTATTTGAGTAGTGTGATTGGTGGCCCTCATGCAGCTGTATCTCTCCTCCAGCTTTGAGCAGTTGTGTATCAACTTTGCCAATGAAAACCTGCAGCAATTCTTCGTCCGTCATGTTTTCAAGCTGGAGCAGGAAGAATATAACCTTGAGAACATTAACTGGCAGCACATTGAGTTCACTGACAACCAGGACGCCTTGGACATGATCGCCATAAAGCCCATGAATATCATCTCTCTCATTGACGAGGAGAGCAAGTTTCCCAAGGTGAGAGAGATTGCTGACTTGTACTGTACATTCACATACTGTATCCTGTGCTCATGCTGAACGTTTCTTTTTCACATCTCAGGGTACAGACACCACCATGCTCAACAAACTCAACTCTCAACACAAACTCAACACCAACTACATTCCTCCTAAAAACACTTATGAAACACAGTTTGGCATCCAGCACTTTGCTGGTGTGGTCTTCTATGAGACCAAAGGTAGGTATTCTACTCTCTTGCATAATTGTTTTTCACCTTGTGGAATATAAAACAATGCAATCTTCAGTATACTGTATATACTTGAGCCATCAAAAAACTCCTAGAAACCACCCAGAGCATCCATGCACCGATGTAGTTAACAATAGTTATGTGCATGAAAATAAATGTACTGTATTTATGTGTCTGTGCAGGTTTTCTGGAGAAGAATCGAGACACCCTGCATGGTGACATCATTCAGCTTGTGCACTCCTCCAAAAACAAATTCATCAAGCAGATCTTTCAGGCGGATGTTGCTATGGTAACGTCTACATCTCATTTTAGTCTTTATCATAGTCTTATATTCTTTACTATACACACTAGATTATTTCAACACTCCCTCGGAAGTGATGATACCACGAAACAGTGATGGTATTAGATGGTAATACCATTATCATTTGATTTTGTATGATTACTATAATTATATATCATCTGTGGTACTTCAAAAATATGCTGTTACTATAGTGCTCTTTGAGCGTCTTTGAATGTTAAAAATAAATTAGGGATGCACCGATACCACTTTTTCCAGAACGAGTCCGATACCTATACTGTCATTTTTGGTACTCGCCGATACCGTATAACCGATAACTGTATTTCCACTGCATTTGTAATTTTTAAATGTATTGGAAGTGAAACCAAAACAATATAAATCATATTAGTTGTCTAACTTATTTGGCTAAGTTATTTTCATGCTTAATTAAGCCTGCTAAAATGCATTGTATGAGCTTCTGTTACTTTCACCATATCATCATATTCATCTTTCATTTAATAGTACAGCACATATTTAGAGCTGCTCCACAGTTCTCAGTGCGGAGAATTGGGTCAGTGGTACAAATGTTTAGACACAAGTCAAATATCAATTATTTCATTTTTTTTTTTTAATATTACGGTCGGATGGACTAGATCCCATACATGCTTCCCTCTTTCTTTCTCTGTTTGTTAAATGTGGTGGCAGTTTTTGTGTGGTTATGTGTCTGCTGACAGTCTTGGCAAAGCAGATTCACTCCATAAGGTAAAATCGTGGTATACGACTAGTAGTTTACACTAACTAACACATAGTTTATGCTGTTAACAGTAGCTACACTGCACATGCTTCCAGTGTTTTTGCTAATAATATGACATGTGAATGAGATTTACCAGCGCTTGCCATTAAATTGGTTACAAATTAAATGAAGTAAAAATCATTTTAAAATGATCAATGTTGAAAACAGTTGTGCTGCTTCATATTTTTCTGGAAACTGTGATAAGAACAATCTTTTTTAACATTATAAATGTATTTACTGTTACTTTTGATGAATACATTTTTGATCAAGTACACAGACTTGAAGAACTCGACTCATTCTTTACAGTATGAATGTGTGTAGTATGAATGAAATTCGGACGTACTACATCCTCCATGTTGTCATTGTCATGTGACCTACAGCATCAGTTGCGTCGCTTCACTTTCATTCATAAAACCCCTCCTGGGATAGTAAAGTGTCCATAAGTGTCCGTATGCACACTTTATAATTTCGCTGGAAGTAGTAGGTCATCTGGGTACTTTTGGCCTACTGTTTTATGAATACTATGAATTCGGACATACTACTTGGCTCACATACTGTTTTTCGCCTACTATATAGTAGGGAAGTGGGCATATTTGGATGCAGCATCAGTCTTTTCTTAGCAACTGCATGAGAATTATCAGAACACTTTTTTATAACCACATAGCAACTTCCTAGCAAACACCCAAAACAACCTAGCATCTTGGGAGCAGATTGGCACAGACAAACACCACTAGAAGTGTTTAGCTATATGAGCCTAAAATGTCATTCACTTTTTTTATGACACAACCCATTTTGAGCTTAAAGCCTTTCCACCTTTTTTTGTTCTCCTAAGTAGAAGTATGACCTGCATCTGTCTAGAAAATACAGTATATCTGTCCAACACAGTTCCTGAGGTGAGACCGTTTCCCGTGTGTGTGTGTTTCCTGATGCACAGGGGGCGGAGACCAGAAAACGTTCCCCGACTCTGAGCAGTCAATTCAAGCGCTCTCTGGAGCTGTTGATGCGCACGTTGAGTGTGTGTCAGCCGTTCTTCGTCCGCTGCATCAAACCCAATGAGTTCAAGAAACCCATGGTGAGTTAAACCAGTAAAACTCTAGAGCTAGAATGCTAAATCATAACTAGTTACACTTTACAATATGGTTTCATTTGTTACCATTAGTTAATGCAATAGATAACATGAACCATCAATACAGAATTTGCTAACGTTTGATTTTGTTAGTTAATAAAAACAGTTCAATTGTTCATTGTTTGTTCATCTGAGTCGACAGTTCATTAACGTATGTTAACTGATAAAACTTTTGATTTTAAAAATGTATCAGGGAATGTAGAAATGAACATTGACTAAGAATAATAAATGCTGTAGAAGTATTGTTCATTGTTAGTTCATGTTAGCTAATATAATGTAGGAATGTTAACAAATGAAACCTTACTGTAATGTGTTAACCCATAACTTAACTGATGATATTGGAGAATAAAAAATACTGATGTCAACAAAAATATATTGGAATGTTTTTCAATTTCTAAAGGGACTCTTTTATTGAATGTTATTTAAGGATAATATCTTCTTTATATTTATTTATTGCTCATTGATTTGCTTGTGTCTTATTTTACACTGTTTGGTAATACATTATAATAAGTTTAAACATAGCAAAATTTGTGGTATATTAAGTGTCTTGTATTTCCAATTTCAAGAATGTACATTTAATGATGTCTAGTAATAGTTAAAAATGTTTGTTAATATTATTAATTATGCTAGTTATTTTTAAAGTTGCCGCCAAATGTTTTATTTGAAGAGATTTTTAAGAAATAATCTCTCCATCTTTCTCCAGCTCTTTGATCTTGAGCTGTGTGTGAGGCAGCTCCGGTATTCTGGGATGATGGAAACCATCCGGATTCGCCGGGCCGGATACCCCATCCGCTACACTTTCGTCGAGTTTGTGGACAGATACCGTGTTTTGATGCCCGGAGTGAAACCTGCTTACAAACAGGTGAGTTAATAGTGTCTCTAGAATAGGGAAATGCAGTGTGCTTCAACTAGTCTTTGTGTAATACATGTTTTTGACCTTAATATCATTTTATTTCGTTCTAATAAAGGCCTTGTGTTGGTTAATGGAAAGTGAGCATAAATTTTTTAAATTTTACTGTTCACAAACAAAAAGGTCTTTCATTTTTTAATCTTGTAAAAATGAAAAAGTAAAAACATAAAATTGTACACTTTCTTTTAAGTTTAAGTCCTACTATTAATTAAATGTATTAATAATGAATGTGCCAATTTTTTCAACACTGCAGTGTGACGCCTGTATATATATATATATATATATATATATATGTATGTATGTATGTATGTATACATATATATATATATGTATACACACACACAAACACTACTGTGTCTAAATTCTAAAATATAAATATATAAATTTATCTTGGTGTTCACCAAAACAGTTCGTCATCTACCCTCATATTATAATGCTTTCTTGACCATTTTTGTTCATTTATTTCCTTTAGGAGGACCTAAGAGGAACCTGTCAGCGTATCGCTGAAGCCATATTGGGCCGTGATGATGATTGGCAGATGGGAAAAACAAAGATATTCCTGAAGGTATTTAAAGCAGAACTAATATCTTATTATAGAAGTACCAACTACTTATAACAATGAGACACCATTTGTGAAATGCTCTTCACTATCAATAACAGAAGGCAATATTTAAATAAAAAATATGAATCTTTACTTAGGTTATGGAAAAATAAGCTCATTGTTGTTGCTGTTAAAAAAACATGTCGGGGATTTTATGCAGTCGTGTCAAACTTAGACAGTATTGACCTCAATATTTGTGTGTGTGTTTTCTGCTGCCGGAAACGCTGCCCTCAGCCAGAGGTCAAAGATCAGGAACTAGCTTGTCCATTACTAAACTGCCAGGATGAGTTTTCCAGGGATTAGGTTTTATCACACCTTCCAGTTCTCTAAAACAGGAAATCCCACTCAGCAGGAAGGAAGAGAGGGCAGTGTCAATACACGTTGACAGGAAGTAACGACACCAGCAGGATCAGCACAGATACAGATCAATATTAAATGATCTGGTGATCATTGCAACATCACTGGAGCGTGTTTAAGTTTATATTTAGTTAGTGTGTCCTTTAAATACTTCTCTACCTTTGTCAGGACCACCATGACATGCTGCTGGAAATCGAGAGAGACAAGGCCATAACTGATAAGGTCATTCTCATTCAGAAAGTTGTCAGAGGATTCAAGGACAGGTACGAATGACTGCTGATGTTTAGTTTGTGTTGCAAGAACTCTAGGGGAATATGCTAAAAATGAATTACACCCACTGTTTATTTGCATTTGTGGTCTGTGTTGTTTGATAATCTTATGTAAATCAGATAACGTCACAAACACACCACAGAAACATCATTTGAGGAATTCCTGCGGCCTTGATTGCTATAAAATATATAACTTTAAATAAAAACACTTATACTTATGCATTGTGTTGGTCATCTAGCAGTTTCATCATTGGTAGAATATACATTTGTGTAAAATATTTCAATACAAGCATTTCATTGAAAAAATAAAAATAATTTATGCAAAATGGCAAACCTTTAAAAAAAATGCAACCCAAAGAAACAGTTTAAATGTAGCCAATCTTTCAAAGACTTTCAGTCAATGGTTTTGACCCTCCAAAACTTTTTCGGCCAAAACCCAAACTTTTTTTTTCTGGACAAATAATTTTTTTGATTGCATCACTAGTTTAATCAGCATTGCAGGTGGTTTGCGATTTAGACATGTTTTTGTGCTGAAATGTGCTTCAAACACAATAAAAAAGCATTGTCATCTTTCCCACAGATCCAACTTCTTAAAGTTGAAGAAGTCTGCAATGTTGATCCAGAAAACATGGAGGGGTTATAACTGCCGGAAGAACTACTCAGCGGTTGGTCTCAAACATTCTCATATAACTGTACAACTATGTGCTATTGTTGCCCTCCAGTATCTTAACGCTCATTTCCTGTCTGGTAGATGCGCGGTGGTTTCTCACGTCTGCAGGCACTGTATCGATCTCGCAAACTCTACCAGACGTACCATGTTACACGACAGAGAATTATCCTTTTTGAGGGCCGCTGCAGAGGATACCTGGTGCGCCGGGCGTTTCGACACCGTCTTTGGGCCGTCATCACCATCCAGGCGTATACGAGAGGAATGATCGCCCGCCGACTCTACAAAAGACTCAAAGGAGAGGTGAGTACGACCGGATTTATTTGTAGATAACGATATATGGTGTTATGATATATAAAACGCATCACTCTGTTTTTCCATCCATCTCAGTACCGGCGGCGTTTGGAAGCGGAGAAGATGCGATTGGCTGAGGAGCAGAAGTTTAGGAACCAGATGAGTGCCAGGAAGGCCAAAGAAGAAGCCGAAAAGAAGCATCAGGAAAGATTGGCACTGCTGGCGCGAGAGGATGCCGAGCGCGAGAAGAAGGACCGAGAGGAGGCGCGGAGGAAAAAGGAAATGTTGGACCAGATGGAGAAAGCACGACATGAGCCGGTCAACGACTCTGATATGGTGGACAAGATGTTTGGCTTTTTGGGAACCACAAACTCGTTCCCTGGTCAGGAGGGTCAAGCGCCTGCTGGGTTTGAGGTGAGGATGTGGATCTGTCGCTTTTACAATGTAAACTCGGCGTGTTTGACTTCATGCTGCACTGCATCTACTTGAAGCAATGCATAGCAGTTAGTCATTTTGTTCCCCATCACAGTACCTCGAGAGCGATTCGAGAGCAGTTGGCTGGCACATTCTTCGCACACTGCAAAAGATGAATTTCTTAATCAGTATTTTTGTCTTGTTTTTCAGTACAAATATCTAAACATTCTTAAACCAAGATACATTTACTTGAGAAGCAAATAAGATAAGATTGAAATAATTAATATTGTTAATTAATCGTTTTCTGGAAAATGTATCACAATTAAGCAAGTTTTTGCTTAAAACAAGAATAATTTTTTTATTTTTTTCTCCTCTTTGACAGATATTTTTCTTAAAACTTTCCACTCGTGCTCATAAATCCATATTTTTATAATTTTGTAATATTAATGTGGTAACACTTTACAATAAGGTTTCATTAGTTAACTAGATTAGTTAACATGAACTAATAATGAACTACACTTTAAGAGCATTTATTAATCTTTGTTAATGTTATTTTCAACATTTACTAATACATTATTAAAATCAAAAGTTGTATTTGTTAACATTAGTTAATGCACCGTGAGCTAACATGAACAACTGTTTTTTTATTAACTATCATAACAAAGATTGAAAAACAGTAACAAATGTATTGCTGATGGTTAGTTCATGTTAGTTAATACATTTACTAATGTTAAATGAAACCTTATTGTAAAGTTAATGTTATTTTATGTTGATCATTTTGATCAAAATAAATGTGATAAGAATTATAGACTCCACTTTATTGGTATTTAAATAGCATATAGGCTAGTTCAACTTTATTCTGTAACACTTTACAATAAGGTTCATTAGCTTCAATAAGGTTCAGTTAACTACATTAGTTAGCATGTGCTAATAATGAACTGCAATTATACAGCATTTATAAATCTTTGTTCATGTTCATTTAAACATTTACTAATACTTTATTAAAATTTTGTTAATTAGTTAATGCACTGTGAACTAACATGAACAAACAATAAACAGCTGTATTTTTTTATTAACTAACGTTATCAAAGATTAACAAATACAGTAACAAATGTATTGCTTATGGTTAGTTCATGTTAGTTAATACATTAACTATATTAAAGTGTTACCCTTTATTCTTGTATATGCAGGTGCTGTACTAAGCACTACATAAAGTATTAAATGAATAGTGTTTACCACTCTCCCCGACTGCTAGCAGCAAATCTCTCCGATTGGTTAAATCCAGCCGCAGCCCATCACACCTTTTGTTTCCAGAGACACAAGCTGAACTAATTAACCAGCTGATTAACTGATCCCTCACCTCATTAATGAGTTGATTAACTAAGCTCCGTTATAATTGTGTTTTCCCCAGGACCTGGAGCGAACGCACAGGGAGCTTGAGGAAGAAGACTTGGATGAAGCTCTTCCTCTCCCAGAGGATGACGTGGAAGACTTGTCGGAGTACAAATTTGCCAAGTACTCTGCCACATATTTCCAGGGCACGACCACTCACACTTACGTGCGCCGCCCGCTTAAACAGCCGTTACTGTTTCACGAGGACGAAGGAGATCAGCTGGTATGTGACCTTTGACTTATGACACTCAAACGCACTTTAGATGTTAGATAGGATTGGTCTATCTGTCTGTCTGTCTATCTATTCAATATTTGTATAAATATACTATACATGTATATAAATACTATATATAAACACTTTATAGCTTTTTTTAAAACAAATGTAAATGTATATTTTATATAAATATACATATTTTTTTTAAATATAAATGTATATAAAAGTGAAAATATGTATATATATATATATATACCGGTGTATATATATATTTTGTATATATATCCCTCTACTGCACGCATTATTATGCAATCATGTAAAAAAATTTTACAGTGTTTTTTTATATATAAAATAGACTCAAATTAACATTTCTTTTTTTTTTTTTTTTTTTTTTTTTTTTTTTTTTTTTGGGGGGGGTACTTTTGGGTGCGTTGCCATATGGCAACATTGTGCGACAATGGAACAGCCTGATGCGTTTTCTCCCAAAATGACATGAAATTCATAGATGATTACAGACCTGTCTTTTAGAAATGAAATTGTTTTTATTATTTAAAATGTTTTCAAGAGCTTTGTGTACAAAATATGAAACTAATTTTCAAAGTATTATTTCAACAACATTTACAAAACATCTGACGCAAACTCATAAGAACTGTTCAAGTGAAACTACTCAATGTGAAACGATTATTTCAACAACATTTACAAAACATCTGACGCAAACTCATAAGAACTGTTCAAGTGAAACTACTCAATGTGAAACGATTATTTCAACAACATTTACAAAACATCTGACGCAAACTCATAAGAACTGTTCAAGTGAAACTACTCGATGTGAAAAGCCTTAAAGCAGTTGTTCTCTCTGTTAAAGGTGGGGTATGTGATTTTCTTTTTTGACCATTTTTTCAAAATCACTTGAAATCCTATTCCTAACCCACTTACAGCCACTGAGTTAGAAGCACTGACATGAAAATTAAAAAATGTAATCATCTGTGGAACGGGCAGGACTCGAAAAACTCGAAAAAACTCGAAAAACAGACAATCATTTCCAAGACCACCTAGAATCATTGGACAGTAAGTGCGTCAATCAAACGGTCGTACCATACCCCCCTCCCCCATGCCCCTCTTCGAGTGGGTGGAGTCAGGGCCAGCGTTGGAGGAAAGAAGGTAGGACCTTTTGAGTTGTGTATTTTCAAAATCTGCCGGCCGTTTTGCAAATCACATACCCCACCTTTTAAGCAGAGGTGCACCTTGCACTTAGAGCAAACCCCTCTGACGATGCCCTTGCAGCCAGGATTCTTGCACCTTCCTTTTGGTGCACCCATCTCTGGCCAGTGATCAAAGCGGTCAAGACGGATATATATTTTACTTTTATACTTTACTTTTACTTTACTTTATAAATATATAAAAATATATATAAATATATGAGTAGAATACAACCATCCAACTATATCAGTGCATCCATACATTGTCATTCATACAAAGCTACTCTGCATTAGAATGTGCGGTAATGGAACAATATTTTGCCCAATGTTGCTATATGGCAACACACCTATTTTATTAAATAAAAAGGTAATATAAGTATCAAAACAATGTGACAATGATTGAAATAAGATTAGAACTTACCCCAGATGCTTGATGTATTTTTTTATTCCGAAGAAATATGAAAAAAATGAGGAAAATCTTCACATATACACAAGCACTTTTTCAGCAGCTGGAGTCATCAAAAGTGTGTGAAAAGAATGACGTTGCAAGGGTGTGTGTAATGTCGTGATGTCATCAAAGCATATCATTGGTTACCACCAGGTTCTACCATGAATTTAAGATTAATCAGAGCTCATATTTATTTTCAAATTTCAAGAAATGTCCAAAGAAAGGGTATGTTGCCATATGGCAACACCGTGCAGTAGAGGGATATATATATATATATATAGACGTATATATGTGACAAATATATATACGTATATATTCAATATTATTTAGAAATTGAAAATGACTACACATTAAAAAACTATATAATACTGACTACACATATTAAAAGCTATAATATGTATATATATATATATATATATATATATATATATATATATATATATATATATATGAAAAGCTATGTATAAAAACGATAACAATTCATAATGTCTCATTTGATAACATTACTTTATGCATTAACTAACATGAACTAACAATGAGCAATACATTTGTTACATTATTTATTAATCTTTGTTAATGTTATAAAAAATACTGTCGTTCATTTTTTGTTTATGTTAGGTTTTTTTTGTAATGTATTAGTAAATGTTGAAATTAATATTAACTAAGATTGAAAAATGCTGTAGAATGAGTCATTCTTCATTCATGAGTTCATTCTTAGTTCATGTTATCTAATGTTAACTAATGGAACCTTTAATGAATATTGTCAAAATAAAATATAAATAGCAAAATAATGAATACTTAAATATATATTTGTACTGTAGTATATATTAAATTACATACCAATTATATATAAATATATATAAATATATTTTTTAAATATATATACAAAATTTTTACATAAATACATTTTTAATAAATATAAATGTTATATATAGATTTTTTTTTTTTTTTAGATTTAGATTTATTTTCAATCATTATACAGATATACATACATGCATAACAACCAAAAAAGGTGTAGGCTGAAGCCTATGCTTATTATGCCTACCTTTTGTACATAATTACTTAATTAGCGGCACTTTTCTCTCTGGATTTAACTTTCAAAATAAACATAAATTTACATAAGAACATTTCCAAGATGTTCATACATGATTACAAGGGTACACATCTCAGACACTATTTCAATAGTTAACATAGACAAATTAATTATATTGAGTTTTATAATTATTTATCACCTTGTTTTTAAACATTTTTTTAAAATTACAGGGTGAATTACACAATTTTAATTCCTTGTCACAATTATTCCATAGGTTTACTCCTTTAACAGATATGCATCTATTTTTTTTATTAGTTCTTGCTCTTACTTTTTTAAACATATACATTCCTCTTAGTTCATACTGACTTTCTCTTATTTCGAACAGCCTCTGAACACAATTTGGAAGTAAATTCTTATAAGCTTTATACATGATCTGTGTAGTATAAAGGTCAACTAAATCAACTAATTTTAAAGCTTGTAAATTAATAAATAATCTATTTGTTGGTTCATAATAGTCTGCCCGTTTTACAATCCTTATTGCTTTCTTTTGTAACATATATATTGAATTTATATTAGTTTTATATGTATTACCCCACACCTCCACACAATAAGTAATGTATGGAACTATGAGTGAACAATACAATATATATAATGATTTTTCATTCAAAATATGTTTTATTCTATTTAATATTGCAATGGATTTAGACATTTTTGTTTTTACATTATTTATATGTGATTTCCAGCATAATTTATGATCTATTATTACCCCCAAAAACTTATATTCATATACTCTTTCTATTTCCTCATTACTAATCTTAATTTTAACTTTGCTATTACTTTGTCGATTGCTAAATATTATAAACTTTGTTTTACTCAAATTTAATGAAAGTCGATTATCATCAAACCATCTTTTTAAGACCATCAATTCTTTTTCAACCATATTCAGAAGCTGTTCCAATTTTTTTCCGCAACAGTATAAATTTGTCATCAGCAAACAATACCATTTTAAATATTTTAGACACTTTACAAATATCCTCTATATACAATACAAACAATTTGGGACCTAACACCGAACCTTGTGGAACACCACAAGTAACTTTCATTAGATCAGATTTAATATTATTTATTTGTACAAATTGATATATATCCTCAAGGTAACTTCTTAACCAAGAGAAGGCTTTTCCTCTTATGCCATATCTCTCCAATTTCCTCATTAATAAACTGTGATCAATAGTGTCAAAAGCTTTTTTTAAATCTAAGAACACTCCCACAGTATATTCATTATTATCCATAGAAGTGGAAATCTCCTCTACCAGTTCCATCACTGCCATTGAGGTCGACCTATTTGCTCTAATGCCATACTTATGTTCACTCAATAATTTATGTTTATCTATAAAATTGTCAAGCCTGCGCACAAATAATTTCTCTAAAATTTTTGACAACTGGGAAAGCAGAGAAATTGGTCTATAATTGGAAAAAAGATGTCTATCTCCACTTTTAAAAATAGGAATAACTTTTGCTATTTTCATATTACTTGGAAATATACCTGTTAAAAAGGACTGATTAAAAATATATGTTAATGGTTTTACTATATATTCTATAATATTTTTTAATAATGACATGTCAATATCATTACAATCAGTAGAATTTTTATTCTTACAATTATTAACAATGTCTAGTATTTCCATCTCATCAGTACCCCAATAAATATTGAATGTTTATTGCTAGAAATATTTACTTAATCTACCCTGTCCCCAGTTTGCTGTTCCACAATCTCATTTGCTAATTTATATCCAATATTTACATAATACTTTACATAATATTAAATTTATTGACAATGTCATTCACTTTATTTATAATTAATGCATCATCATTTACAAAATAATTTGGGTAATCTATTTTTCCGGTATTCTTTTTAATTATACTGTTGAGTACTTTCCATGTTGCTTGAGTATTACTTTTATACCTGTCCAATAATTTATGGTAATAATCTTTTTTACTAAATCTTATAATACTTATTAATTTATTTTTATATATCTTATATCTATTTTCAGCTTATTTTGTTCTAGTTTTTATAAATTTCCTATATAAAACATTTTTCTTTTTAAATGCCTTCTCTATTCCCTTAGTGATCCATGGTTTGTCATCATTTTTGCGCTTCTTCACAATTTTGTTAGACGAACAATGTTTTTCATATTGCTCAATTAGTATGGTCAAAAAAGCATCATAGGCTCTATTCGGATCTTTATTTACATAAACCTCACTCCAGTTTTGTTATTGTAAGTCCTCCCCAAGGGCAGTAATGGCTTCTGGTGTTCTATGTCTGATCATTTTATAGTTATTTATCCTATTTTCATTTGTTTTTTAAAATAATTTTTGAAAGATCGCAAAAGCTGGGAGATGATCTGTCATATCATTTATAAATAACCCACCTACTATTTTTGTTTCAATTTCATTTGAATATATATTATCTATCAATGTAGCAGTATCAGTAGTTATTCTACTTGGTTTTGTAATCACAGGAAACAGACCTTTACTATACATTGTATCAATAAAATCTGTTGTCCTCTTATGTCCATTTGGATTAGGCAAATCAATGTTAAAATCTCCACATACAATTTGTATCTTGTTCTCATTCCATTTGTCAAGCATACCAACTATCTGATTTGTAAATGTTTCGATACATGTTCCTGGTATTCTATACACACAACTAATAATTATATTTTTAGATCTTTCAATGTCAATTTCTATGGTTAAGCATTCCAAGATATTTTCTATAGTCATTGACATACTTTTAATCAAATTGCATCTTAACGTTGTATCAACATATATAGCAACACCTCCTCCAGTGTCCAAGTCTCTGACACAGCAATCACATTAAATTTGTTAAACTGCCACAAGTAATCCTTAATTTGTGCAAAGTTTCTATAGAGACTTCTACTATTAAAGTGTATTATTGATAATGCCCCTTCCATATCCACATTTATTTTAAATTGTTCTTCCGTGTAATACTCACAACAATTGTTATTTACATTATTGAAAAAATGGTTTTCCGGGTCAATATCATTTTCAATATCATACATTTTATAGTCTGTGTGATTGAAAGTTTTAAAATTCAAATTTTCATACTCACAGTATTGAATTTGTAAGCGGTCAAGCACACAGTCCTTATGTATATTAACAAACTCCCCATCGTCAATATCTCTATATGGGAACAAAAAAAAATCCTTTTCAATGTCCACCATTATTTTGTGATGTATGAGTCCATACGATATTCCTCTACATTGTCCTCACTTGTAACATTTATCCTCACTTGTTTATCATGGATATTCATCCACATACAGTAGTCCTCACTTATCGTACTGGTCCAATTCTTTAAGTTCTCTTATTGTGAGTACTTTGGCTTCTTCAGGTGTTCCATTTAGTCGTATCATCACTTTGCAATTCCGTGTCCATGTAGCTTGTATCTTGTTCTGTTTCCTCAGAATGTGTGCGCATCTAGCAATATCAGCATTCTTCTTGGTAAGATGTTCATTCAGATACACCACTGTACCCTTCAACTTCTTAGCTTGCCTCAGTAACTCGGTTTTGTGTTTCCGATTCACAAACCGAACAATTATGACAGGCTTTGCTCCGCTGTTCCTTCGGGGAAGGGTATGGGAGACAACAACATTACCACTCTGAATATTCATATTCTTACTTTCAAAGAACTTTATTACTTGTTTTTCCAGCGTTTGAAGTTCCTCTGGCAGGGCGTCTTCACTAACTTTGTCTCTATCCACAGTACTGGCATACATTCGGTGTGTTGTTTCCAGTCCATTTATAATTAAATCCTCCATTTTTGTATATTGTTCCAGATCATCGATCCTTCTCTCCAATCCTTCAATTTTCTTATTCTTCTCGTTTACAAGGTTCTTCAGTTGTTTAACTTCATCCATCAGATCAAGTAGCATAGCTTGTTGTTTAGCGACTGCGCTCAACTCATCCGACATGAAGTTTAAAGATTTTCGAATCTCCTCCAACTCTTCCTCAACTGCATTGCTGATTTTCTTCGGTGGCATTTTGATTACTTTTTGTCTCGTTTTCAGATAATTTAACAATATCACTTTAGTTCAGTTTAATTATCTCTTTGTTCTTTCTGAAGTACCAGCATGTCACAGGGTGCCACCATCTTGGATTTTTGCATTCAAAACACAACTCACAGGTCCTATATACACAATATACTGTATACCACAATATATACAGGTCCTTCTCAAAAAATTAGCATATTGTGATAAAGTTCATTATTTTCCATAATGTACTGATAAAAATTAAACTTCTTCAGAAAAAATAAAAAAATACTTCAGGTCTTTTATTGTTTTAATACTGATGATTTTGGCATACAGCTCATGAAAACGTCTCGGTTACATATGTAACCCTCGTTCCCTGAGTAGGGAACGGAGACGTTACGTCGGATGACGACGAATGGGGTTTCGCTTAGAACACCTATCGACTTTGAGTATTACAAAACGAGCCAATGGCAAAGAAATGCCATGGGTCTGCGGAATTTGCATAGCGTAACTCCGCCCCACCTCGTGGGTATAAAAGGAGGAAGCCGGCAACATGCAGATATGTTTCTTCGCTGAGGAGCCAAGACTGAGCTCAGGTGATCCCCGCGGTACAGCGGAAAGTGGCAGGCAGACGTAACGTCTCCGTTCCCTACTCAGGGAACGAGGGTTACATACGTAACCGAGACGTTCCCTTTCGTTGTCACTCCGAGTTACGTCGGATGACGACGAATGGGGTTACCAGTCAAATCACGCCATCTTCTCGGCTGTCTTCCAGTGCCCTGCGTAAATCTGAGATCCTTGTCGTGAGACTGGGACGGACGAAGGACTCATATTTAGCACAGGAATACCAAGGTACACTGGGGGGCATATCCCATAGCTTAGAGGAAATATGCAATTATTGCCAACCCAGAGGGGGGGACTTAGAAAATACACATATGACCCAGAGGGATGCATATGGAGAACACTGGGGTGTCCGGCCGCAGGTGGAATATTTCAACCCCAGGGGTGGCAAGGTGGCTTGCCAAGGGAAAGACACATGCTCAGAGAGGCTTACAGTGGAAATACACATGTGGGGGTCGCTCAGAGGAGGGACCATGCACACGGGAGGCACCTAGCCGACGCGCAGGCAATAGACACTGGCGCCGATGTCAGGAGTGCTGGAGGAACTCAGGGCTTTCGGAGAAGCTCACCTGAGGAGAATATCGCACGTATCCAGTCCGTGGAGTGCAATGGCGAGCAAGCGAAGACACCTGAGCAGATCCAGTACTAGCTGGTTGAAGCGAGTACATGAGAGGACACTGTCTCCACTCGGAGATTGTAGAATCTGGCAAATGTGTTAGGTGTCGCCCAGCCTGCAGCTCTGCAGATGTCTGTTAGCGAGGCGCCATGCGCTAGAGCCCAAGAGGACGCCACACTCCGGGTGGAGTGGGCAGTCACAACAAGGGGGCACGGTCGACCTTGCTGCTGGTATGCCAAAGCAATGGCGTCCACTATCCAGTGAGACAACCTTTGCTTGGAGAGAGCCTTTCCCTTCAGCTTCCCACCATAACAGACAAAGAGCTGGTCTGAGGTCCTAAAACACTGCGTTCTGTCTACATAGGCGCGGAGAGCGCGTACTGGACAGAGCAGTGCCAAGGCTGGGTCTGCCTCCTCCAGGGGCAGCGCTTGCATGTTCACCACCTGGTCCCGGAAGGGAGTGGTAGGAACCTTGGGCACATATCCAGGCCAGGGTCTCAGGATCACGTGAGAGTAAGCCGGCCCGAATTCCAGGCACGCTTCGTCAACAGAGAATGTATGCAGGTCCCCTACCCTCTTGATGGAGGCCAGTGCAACCACGAGCGCTGTCTTCATATACAGGAATTTAAGCTCGACTGATTGCAGGGGCTCAAAAGGAGCACTCTTCAGGGCAGTTAGAACCACTGTGAGGTCCCAAGAGGGAACGAGAGGAGGGCGAGGCGGATTTAGTCTCCTCGCTCCTCTCAGGAACCCGATGGCCAGGTCCTGCTTCCCCACCGACTTACCTTCGATGAGGTCATGGTGTGCGGCAATGGCGGCAACATAGACCTTCAGGGTGGAGGGAGACAGCCTTCGCTCCAACCCCTGTTGAAGGAAGGAAAGCACAACGCTGATCGAGCATCTCCGGGGGTCTTCTCAGTGAGAAAAGCACCAGCTGACGAAGAGGTTCCACTTCAACGCATTGACGTGTCTCGTGGACGACGCCCTAGCGGAAGTGATGGTAGCCACCACCGCTGGTGGTAGGGTACTCAAACCTGCCTCGTCCCATCCAGGAACCACACGTGGAGGTTCCAGAGATCGGGACGAGGGTGCCATAGGGTGCCCCGTCCCTGAGAAAGAAGGTTCTTCCTCAGAGGGATCGGCCAGGGAGGTGCTGTCGCGAGGAGTACTAGTTCGGAGAACCAGGTACGGGCGGGCCAGTACGGCGCGACCAGAATGACCTGCTCCTCGTCCTCCCTGACCTTGGGTAAGGTCTGCGCAAGAAGGCTCACTGGGGGAAACGCTTACTGCGGCCCTGCGGCCAGCTGTGCGCCAGAGCATCCGTGCCAAGCGTGCCCTCGGGCACTGGGCGCAATGGGTCGAGTTGTGAGAGGCAAACAGATCTATCTGTGCGTCCCCGAAGTGGTCCCAAATCAGCTGTACTGACTGGGGATGGAGTCGCCATTCTCCAGGGAGGGCCTGAAGCCGTGAGAGCTCGTCGGCTGCACAGTTCAGCGCTCCGGGAATGAAAATGGCTCGAAGCGACCTCAGATGCTTCTGACTCCATAGGGGGAGGTGGGGAGCGAGTTGTGACATACGGCGGGAGCGTAGACCACCCTGATGGTGATGTACGCTACAGTGGCGGTATTGTCTGAACGGACTAGTACGTGTTGACCCCTGAGCAACGCTCGGAAGCGGTGCAGGGCAAGGCGTACTGCCAACAAGTCGAGGCAATTGACATGCCATAGCCGCTGGGGTCCTGTCCAGGAGCCCGCGGCAGCATGTCCATTGCACATGGCGCCCCAGCCCGTGGTGGAGGCATCTGTTGAGACAACAACATGCCGGGAAGCTCGTTCCAGGGGGACACCCGCCCTGAGAAAACTGAGGTTCGACCACGGGGTGAAGAACTGATGGCAGGTCGGAGTAACTGGTACTCGGAGCGTGCCGTGTTGCCATGCCCACTTCGGGACTCGGTCGCGAAGCCAAAGCTGAAGCGGTCTCATATGAAGCAATCCGAGCGGCGTGACCGCGGCTGCAGATGCCATATGCCCCAGAAGCCTCTGAAAGACTTTCAGTGGAACCGCACTCCTGCCCTCGAATTGTCTCAGGCAAGTCAGCAGTGACTCGCGGGAATCAGCAGTTCACTAGCGGGCACCGTCATTGAAGAGGGGGGCTGGGGTCGCGGACACATAGTCGGTGCCTTGTTCCAGACCGTAACCCTCAGGTCACCCTGGCCACCAGCCGAAGATCGGGGGGGTGGAGGAGGGGACTCTCACTCTTGCGAGTTCACCGAGTCTCGACCTATATGTGACGCGATGATCACGTTCCCAGCGAGAACATGAGTCACCCACGAGCGCTGTTCAAGCATGATCCAAGCCCAAACACACTAGACAGCGCTCGTGCCCATCAGAGTCCGATACCAGTCCGCTGCAACCAGAAATGCACGGGCGAGCCGTCTTTAAAAAGACGTGCCGCGTGCGAGCTCTTTTATGAGAGGAGAAAAAAAAACTCCGCGATGTTGAAGCGCACAGGGAGACCCACACACACACTGGCAGATAACTGCACAGATCAGCAGGTACTGTGAGCTCGCTGCAGATCGCCGTCACACCAACACCGGAGAGAGAAGCTCGTCTCGTAGAGCGAAGTCAGAGATGATTGTGGAGTGAAGAAATACTCTTGGCTCCGAAGCGAAAACATATATGCATGTTGTCGGCTTCGTCCTTTTATACCCACGAGGTGGGGCGGAGTTACGCTATGCAAATTCCGCAGACCCATGGCATTTCTTTGCCATTGGCTCATTTTGTAATACTCGAAGTCGATAGGTGTTCTAAGCGAAACCTCATTCATCGTCATCCGACGTAACTCGGAGTGACAACAAAAGGGAACCCAAAATTCCTATCTCAAAAAATTAGCACATCTTGAAAAGGGTCTCTAAACGAGCTATTAACCTAATCATCTGAATAAACTAATTAACTCTAAACACCTGCAAAAGATTCCTGAGGCTTTTAAAAACTCCCAGCCTGTTTCATTACTCAAAACCGCAATCATGGGTAAGACTGCCGACCTGACTGCTGTTCAGAAGGCCATCATTGACACCCTCAAGCAAGAGGGTAAGACACAGAAAGAAATTTCTGAACAAATAGGCTGTTCCCAGAGTGCTGTATCAAGGCACCTCAGTGGGAAGTCTGTGGGAAGGAAAAAGTGTGGCAAAAAACGCTGCACAACGAGAAGAGGTGACCGGACCCTGAGGAAGATTGTGGTGAAGGACCGATTCCAGACCTTGGGGGACATGCGGAAGCAGTGGACTGAGTCTGGAGTAGAAACATCCAGAGCCACCGTGAACAGGCGTGTGCAGGAAATGGGCTACAGGTGCCACATTCCCCAGGTCAAGCCACTTTTGAACCAGAAACAGTGGCAGAAGCGCCTGACCTGGGCTACAGAGAAGCAGCACTGGACTGTTGCTCAGTGGTCCAAAGTACTTTTTCGGATGAAAGCAAATTTTGCATGTCATTCGGAAATCAAGGTGCCAGAGTCTGGAGGAAGACTGGGGAGAAGGAAATGCCATGTGTTTTATCAAGGGCAGGGTCAATGCGGCTAGCTATCAGGAGATTTTGGAGCACTTCATGCTTCCATCTGCTGAAAAGCTTTATGGAGATGAAGATTTCATTTTTCAGCACGACCTGGCACCTGCTCACAGTGCCAAAACCACTGGTAAATGGTTTACTGTCCATGGTATTACTGTGCTCAATTGGCCTGCCAACTCTCCTGACCTGAACCCCATAGAGAATCTGTGGGATATTGTGAAGAGAAAGTTGAGAGACGCAAGACCCAACACACTGGATGAGCTTAAGGCCGCTTTCGAAGCATCCTGGGCCTCCATAACACCTCAGCAGTGCCACAGGCTGATTGCCTCCATGCCACGCCGCATTGAAGCAGTCATTTCTGCAAAAGGATTCCCGACCAAGTATTGAGTGCATAACTGAACATAATTATTTGAAGATTGACTTTTTTTGTATTAAAAAGACTTATTTTATTGGTCAGATGAAATATGCAAATTTTTTGAGATAGGAATTTTGGGTTTTCATGAGCTGTATGCCAAAATCATCAGTATTAAAACAATAAAAGACCTGAAATATTTCAGTTGGTGTGCAATGAATCTAAAATATATGAAAGTTTAATTTTTATCATTACATTATGGAAAATAATGAACTTTATCACAATATGCTATTTTTTTGAGAAGGACCTGTATATATACACAGTGTATATATATATATATATATATATATATATATATATATATATATATATACAGTATTAGAACGTATATGTTGTCTAAATATTGAATATTTTTACTAATTTGTGAAAGACTTGTATGACTTGAATGACTTGATATATGAATGACTTGATATGATATGATATGATATGAATGAGATTTAATTGTTCATATATAAATGTTTGTGTACTCCTCGTCCTCCAGGCTGCTCTGGCCGTGTGGATTACGATTCTCCGGTTCATGGGTGACCTTCCAGAACCCAAATACCACACGGCCATCAGCGACGGCAGTGAGAAGATTCCTGTCATGACCAAGATCTACGAGACGCTTGGCAAGAAAACCTATAAGAGAGAGCTGCAGGCTCTGCAGGGAGAAGGAGAGGTACTGGAGACAAAGAAACAGTGAAGGAGAAGGTCACTTATACATTAGGATAAATGAGGCAACATTAACGCACATTTTCATGATTTATAAGTCACTTTGTGCATCCATCTCTTACAGAACACTCACATTGACAATCACAAAAAGAGCAGTGTGCGTCACAAGCTGGTGTCGCTCACCCTGAAGAAGAAGTCGAAGATTACAGAGGAGGTGAGTGATGCTGTTACCATGGTGATTTTATCATGGTACACTTCATTATTCCTTTCTTTCCACAAGCTCTCTTTTAGTTTTTGAACTTGGTGACCCTCTTAAGACATTGATTTCACAGGTATGAGCCACTGCTATGCAGATATTCATTCC
The DNA here is from genome assembly GCF_051911475.1 of Siphateles boraxobius. NCBI lineage: Eukaryota > Metazoa > Chordata > Actinopteri > Cypriniformes > Leuciscidae > Siphateles > Siphateles boraxobius. The sequence continues at coordinate 16,628,908 of NW_027508931.1, read as the reverse complement.
CCTGTCAGCAAAGGAGGTTATTAGGTGTCATGAACTTTCCTTCCACCAACAAGATGTGAAAGAATCAATAGGCTATTAATTGCACAAAAAATAACAATTAACTGGATGTAACCACAACCACCAAAAGTTTGTCACTGGATAAAAAACCTTAGATCTGTTTTTAAATGGACACATGACATTTTTATAGAAAGGTAGATACCTGTTATTATGTATCTTGATGCATTGAAAATGAACTGATCTGTATGGAATTTCTTTATGCAATTCCCCTGCTGAACCTTTTATTTAAGTCTCCTACTTCTCTTATTCATTTTCAGTGTTTAATGGTGACAATATCATGTCTGGCCTAATGTTCCCCTTCTTACTCGCTAGACGTTTAACAGCCAAAGACCATCTCATCATGTTTTTTGTTTTCTTCTATTTTTTTTGCTCCATCATGCATGCTAGGCCACTGCTATTGTCAATGAATGTTTAGCTCATTGTTAGTAATTTGTATAAAATTAAAGTTTAAAAAGAATAACCAATCAGCTTCCTCAGAAACAAAACATCTTGGCTTTAAAGAAGACAATTTAGTAACTTTGACATCTACTGTACTATAGCTATTAAACTTCTTTTAAACTGACTGAGTGTACAGTTGCTATATAAATGCTTCATTCATTCATTCATTCATTCATTCAAATAAATGTCCATCTTTGTTGTGGCTATTTTGGTGGATTGCATTTAAAAAAATTTTTTTTAAAACAAATCTTTTTTATATTTCCAGTGCTTTATCTGATGTATTTTGTTCATTTCAAACCTGATCCTGATTTAAAGTATTTTCCCCTTTTTTTCTCTCTAGGTGACGAAGCGTCTGAATGATGGTGAATACACAGTCCATGGAAACAGCATGCTGGAGGACCGGCCCACATCCAATCTGGAGAAGCTACACTTCATCATCGGCAACGGCATCCTTCGCCCAGGCTTGAGGTCAGACAATGGATATGAAAAAATATAATATAGATTTAATCACCCACAAAAAAAAGAAATGTATATGTACACACACACGCACATATTAATATATATATTTATATATATTAGTGTGTGTGTGTGTGTGTGTTTGTGGTTCAGGTATTCTTTGACCTTAAAAGGACATTTATGGTCCCCGTGAGGAAAACGCTGGCTTATAAATCATACTATATGTTGTTTTTGGAAAATGTAAAAATGCAGAAAGTTAAGTGTGATTGGTAGGTTTAGGGGTAGGGTTAGTGTAAGGGGATGGAATATACAGTTTGTACAGCATAAAATTTATTGTCTATGGAAAGTCCTCATAAAACATGTAAACCAAGTGTGTGTGTGTGTGTGTGTGTGTGTGTGTGTGTAACAACAACCCAAACAACCCTAAACAAGCTCTTCCTGCTGTTTCTTCCAGAGATGAGATCTACTGTCAGATCTGTAAACAGCTGACCCAGAATCCCTCTAAAAGCAGTCACGCCCGCGGCTGGATCCTCATGTCTCTGTGTGTCGGCTGCTTCGCTCCATCCGAGAAGTTTGTGAAGGTGAGAAATGCTGCTTATTTATGAACTCTTTTCTTTTGTCACTCAAACTTCTCGTTTCCTCTTCTTACATGTAGCTTTATCTGTGATCAGTGCATCTGTAATATTTCAACCACAGACAAATACTTTAATTATTTCTGGTAAATATTTAGGTACTTACTAATATATGGGTACATTTATTTGACCATCAGAGACTCAATAATTGATATTGAAGTATTTTCTTTTTTGTTCCCCCTTGCAATAGTGAGAAAAAATTCGCATTGTGAGTTTTCAAGGTTAAAAAATGTCACTGCTGTCAAAATGTATTATAGAAGTACATGTGCTTTGACTTTGCCAATATGTTCCTTGCCAATATGTTTGCCGAAACCAAGATATTTTAATGTGAAAACAGCTTCTGACACTCTCTAAATTTTCATTAAGCTACATTTAAAAGAATTTGAAATGTACATCTGTAATCCACTGTTTTGCGCTGTGTATATCTCCTTTAACCTTAAAGGGTAAGTTCAGCATTTTACAAGTAAAGCCCTGTTTTAAGATCGTTTCCGATGAAATCGAACGGTTAAGATTAAAATTTGGATACATGCTGCTGTCCCGAGAATTTTAGGTTTTTGTGTTTTTAGGTTTTGTGGTACAATATCTGTGTTTTGGTGTTGTCCGCCACCAGAGTTTTCACTTGTCGTAACAAATCTCAAACATTATTTATCACCAATTAATTAAAAAAATATGCAAATGAATTAAATGATACCTGAATTAATAAACTACATGCACAGATTAAGCATATATATGCATTTTGTACTTTATTTTGCTTAATTTCTACCTGTCCCATGGTTTAGCTGTCATTACCAACACGCTCTGCATAAAGGCACTTTTTAACAGTTTTTTCATCAAAGGTTTATTTGGTAGCCATGGTAACCTAATAGCATAGTGGAGCACATGGATTTCAAGCTGCAAGACTGATGCCTTGATGTCCAGAAAAGTAATAAATCTACTCTTTATTCTTTTTGTTGGGCATGTACACTTATTATGCGTAATTACCATATGTGTTGTATTTCTGTATTTTTAAACATTTTTGGATTATTTTTATCAATTTATTAGTTAAAAAAGTGTACATTACATGTAGAAACCTAGCTACACTTCCTTAGTCATCATCTTTGCTAGCAAGGCTAGTTTTTTGACTAAATTGTCAGTCCCAGCACAGTCATTACCAGCACATTACAGCTTGTGCTGGTAATGACAGGTTGTGGTGGTGATGACGGCAGATACACACAGTTCCTGTTTGGCCTTCCATAATCAGTAGGGCTGGGTATCGTAACAAAATTTTCTATACCGATACCGATACCTTGACTTCGATACCGGTTCGGTTCCTGAACGATACTTTTTTCGATACCAATTTTACCTAAAAAAAAAAACTTTTTTTTTCAGTTTGTTGACTTTTTTACACTCATATTTTGAGTCTGTAAAAAAGCACCAATGCTAAAGTTTTCTATGTTTCCTAATCATTTAACAACATGTATTCTTTACTTCAATGAGCTCATTGTTTCTGCCTTAACTTAATGCATTGTTTAACAATGAAACTGAATGAAAATTAATTGAAATGCATTACACACAGTCACCCCTGATAACAGATCACTCTAAATTGTAATTTATACACATGCATTGTCTGTAAAGCTCCTTTGAAACGATAGGCTATGTATTGTGAAAAATGCTATACAAATAAATGTGAATTGAGTTAAATATAGGCTACTGGGGTGCGGGATATATGCCTCACGCTCAGCACACATGAAGCTTGCGCAAAGCACTGGCAAAAGTAGCCTAATGATTATGGATGTGTCGGGAAACGATAGCTAGGAGATATTTTAATTGTTTATTAATGAACAAGTGTTTACTAAACGTGTTGGCTGCAAAGATGATTATTGCGAATTTGCGATGCTGACTCGTCATCCCCGCAGTAGTGAACGCGCGCCCGCCTATATGGATTAGGTAATCAAACTATTTATTTCTAATTGTTTCGTTTAAAAGTAGACATATTTTGAACATATATAGAACTATTTCTCATGTCTGTGAGTCAAGTATCCCCAGCTGAGTTTCGGTTCATTTGTGACGCGCTCCAGTTCTTGTAGTCGAAGGCTGATAAACTTTCTACTCTCGAGTGTATTCTGTGCGCCTTTAAGTGCCTTATCAGATTTACCGTGTTACCGGTCTTGGCAGCATTTATCTTGTCGAAAATATTGCATCGTGTGCTTATGGCATGGAGTCGGGTACATAGGTACACTTTTGATCATTTCCACATATTTTCTGTCTATCTGGGTTGGACGCTTACACACACACACACACACACTACAGTCACACGTGCGACGAATCACGTCTCTGGGCAGCCGCGTAAACTAGTGTTTTTCCGCCACAGCCAATCATGCTGCATGTTTATTGTTTAACTGACGTTGACGAGATTAACCACTTAGGTACCGAAACTTGGTACCGAAAAACAAGACATGTTTCGATACTCGGTAGTATCGAGGCAATTCGGTCGGTACCTAAAAAGAGGAGGTCTCGGTACCCAGCCCTAATAATCAGATTAAACTATGTTTTGATGTTTAAACCAATTAATAGCTGGTGTTTTTTTTTGGTCTGAAGTTAGGCTCTTAAATTACAATAGGTTATGATCAGTGATTTGTCATCACCGCAACAAACTGTCATTACCAGAACTGCAATGTCATCACCATCACCATTACCATACATATTTTTGCCAATAAATTATGTATAAATTACAAAAACATCCTACAATTATATATTTCTGACAGAGTTGGACAGTCTAAATTATCACTGTATTAAAAAAGTTTTGATATATGGCATTCACTTAAAATAAGCTTATATTCCAAGCCAGGGTAGATTGATGAATCAGAAATGACAACAATCCAATTAAGTTCAAGATAAAATAGATTCCATGTGAAACCACAAAATGTTTTAAAAGCACTGAGTTTTATTTTGTTACATACATTCGATGATGTGATGGTAATGACACATTTACTTGACATAGTTAAAAAAATGGCAAAAAATCATAAATTCCCTTATCTAATGGTCTCAACCAAACTCATATCATTGTACCTGACTTAAGGACTGATAATTTGATGTATACCAATTAGTCAAATTTGGGATTTTAATTTTCAAAATTGCAGCAACCCAATTTGGCCCTTAATCTGAGAAATGCCCTATTATGTTGTGCGCACAATTTACTTAAAACAAGGAAACGAATTAGTACATCGCTCTAGTGAGTTACCGGTGGTAACAGTTCTGACTGATAATGATTATTGAAAGTTCAGCATGTCTGTCTGTCTTCCTGTAGTACCTGAGGAACTTCATCAGTGAGGGTCCTCCGGGTTACGCTCCCTATTGTGAGGAGAGATTGAGGAGAACGTTTGTGAACGGAACGAGAACACAACCACCATCCTGGCTAGAGCTTCAGGTATCAATAACTGATTTTACTGTTGATATCTGCTTTATTAATAACCAGTATAGTTCTGCTGCTTTTTTCCATGCAACAAAAGTTGACAAGTGACTATGTCAAACTCCAGGCACAATAAAAGCAGTCCATAATGATGTCGACTTTTTCACAATTGTATCCAAGGCCACAAAATCAAAAAAGCCGATAATGCTACCTGTGACGTTTATGGACGGAACCACAAAAACACTTTTGACGGACTCTGCGACCACAGCCATGGAGCTCTGCAACGCACTGTCCGATAAGATCAGCCTTCAGGATCGATTCGGCTTCTCGCTGTACATTGCTCTGTTTGATAAGGTACACGCACTCACTACCAAGATCATCTTGGTTCAGTTATTGTGTTCTGTTGTTCATTTAACCCTATGAAACCTACTGTATCATATTCGATATGCCAATTTCTAAGGCTTCTAAATGATCAACATGACTAAATCTTGTGGAAAACCTGCTGCACACAATCTACTTCATGCCTTCAATCGTCTGATTGATAGTTTTTGTACTTTTATTAGCAAGTAAAAGGCCTTTTAGTGTAAATCAAAAAACATCCACCTTAAGGTTCACGTGTCTTTACTGAAACATAAGAATAACTTTTATACTGCTAATAGTATTTCAGGATGAAAACTTACGGGACTGAAGCAACTTAGGTTTACTTGATTATCCATACATCTTTTTATTTATTTTTTATGTTGTTAAATGTGAGAATCAAATATAATACATCAGGAACCTTTATTTGTTCATCCCTTAATCATCATTGCATTGCATTATGTTTTAAAAGTACAGAGATTTGATCATAAAACTAAATATTTTAAATATTTATATTTAAATATAACATTTAAATATTTTACTTAAAATATTATTGGCAGAAACAGAATGACAGCTGATATTTATATGCATTTTTTGCGAGTACTTGCTATACTTTTATAAAGATCTCACTGATTTATATTATAAGCTATCAGAATATAACTTTTTGGCCATATAAATATAAGCATCTGCACTTAATTGCTTGTTTTGTTTGTGTTTAATACAATTCAGGTGTTTTTCTCCTCCTTATCCTTACTATATTGTACTATATGAGCCATAAAAGTCTGTTTTATTTTCTTATAGATTTTTTTTAAATATTTTGTTTATAGTTTCAATAAACATATATATATATATATATATATATATATATATATATTCTGAATGTTACTTTATATGTCAAGCTTTACAGGGTTAAGAAAGCTTTTTTTGGCCTCTGTTTGTGTCAGGTCTCCTCTCTGGGCAGCGGTAATGATTACGTGATGGACGCTGTTTCCCAGTGTGAGCAGTACGCTAAAGAGCAGGGCGCTCAGGAGCGCAACGCCCCCTGGAGGTTGTTCTTCAGGAAGGAGATATTCACACCCTGGCACGACCCAGCGGAGGACGCCGTTGCTACAAACCTTGTCTACCAGCAGATTGTGCGTGGCGTCAAGTTTGGCGAATACCGCTGTGATCGGGTATGAACCTCAGACACAGACAACAAGCCAATAAATTGAGTTCTCATTCACACTATATTTCTAAGGAGGGAATATTCTCTTTCTCTGCATCTGTCTCTTTTACTTTTTCTTTGTGTTTTTCTACTCTTATGTTTCTCCTTTTCCTCTTTTGATGATCTTTATTTGTCTTCGCACATCTATTTTCTTGCACTCTTTCTGTATGTTGTATCTTCCGGGAGGAGGAGGATCTAGCGGAGCTGGCGTCGCAACAGTACTACGTGGACTACGGCTCTGAGATTCTTGTGGAACGCCTGTTAAGTCTTATTCCATCCTACATCCCAGACAGAGAGATCAGCTCGGCCAAAACCGTGGAAAGATGGGCTCAGTTCATAATGGCTGCACACAAAAAGGTGGCAAAAGTTTATCTCAACAGTCATAAAGGGATAGTTCACCCAAAAATGTATATTATGTCATCATTTACTCACCCTCAAGTTGTTCCAAACCTGTATGAATTTCTGTCTTCCGCTGAACACAAAAGAAGATATTTTGAAGAATGTCGGTAACCAAACAGTTGATGGACCTCATTGAGTTCCATAGTATTTTTTCCCCATATTTTTGGTTACCGATATTCTTCAAAATGTCTTCTTTTGTGTCCAGAAGAAGAAACAAACTCATGCAGGTTTGGAACAACTTTAGGGTGAGTAAATGATGACAGAATTTTCATTTCACTATCCTTCTAAGGCCCATTCACACCACACCACCAGTCCACACCACAACTATAACAATGACGGAACAGAGAAACAATTCACTTTAACAATATTTTTTTCCAGCTGATGAATGATAAAACATTGGCATCCAATCAGAATCCATCCTGCTTTAAAGAGCTTTAGCATTTATAGTTATCATTATTGGTGTGAACAGGCCTTAGATTATATTCTATAATATTTTGGGGATCATTAAGATTTTCTATATTTGTGTAACTTATTTTAAGAAAATTGATTACATTTGAGAAAAAAAATCTAATTCTCTGAATAAAATAACGCATATGTGAAAAATGATAAAATCTTTGAAATTTTCTTTTTGAAATTTGGGGATAAAATGTGTCTTAGACATGTTTTTGTTAGACTAGCAATTTTTTGTCTTAACTTTTGGCAGTTCGGTCAAACGATTCAAGAAAAATCCTTTCAGTGTTATCCTTTCCAGTGTTATAAAACACTGCTGCTGATATTACTGTCGGTTCATTCGTCACAATGGAAATGGAAAGTCATTTCAGCACATTGCATTGTGGGATACAGTATCTCACAGTGTACTTCGGTTGAATTCTGCACATTTTTGCAGATGTACTGTAGTAAGTATTCAATGCAAATAGAAAATAAAAGTAGTTCTTTCCTTCAAAAGTAGTAGGTAGTATGCCATTCTGAACTCAGTCATTGTGATGTATTTGAATGGTCACGCTACAATCAAAGAAGTTTTTAGGGGAAACACCTTACAATAAGGTTCCATTTGTTAACATTAGTTAACTATATTAGTTTACGAGAACTAACAATGAAAAATACATTTCAACATTTACTAATACATTATTCAAATCTACATTTATGTCTGTTAATATTATTTAATGATCCTCACCTAACATGAAGATGACTCAATGGTGGACAACATGGTTAACGACTTTGGAATGGAAACGGATATGAGTATGGAGAGTACTTCACAAAAGACTAGTTCAGGTTCTGCAATTAGCAAAGCCATTGAACTCCAAGCTTGTGTCTGTGGCTGGAGCAAGGCAACAACAGTCAGGGGTTTAAAGATTCATCAAGGGAAAATGAAATGCTTGAGGGAGAAGGGACAAGGGGCTCGCATTGATCAGTACTTCTTACGAAGTCAGTCAAGTCAGTCGAATGAAATCCAGCGACGGGAAGCAAACCACAGTTCGGGGATATCAGCACCCCTGTCATAGAGGAGAGGAGGGTTTGCACAGTTAGTGATGAACACATTGATTCTTGTGAACCCGGTCAGACTAACCAGCATAAGAGAGAAAAGAACCTCAACGGGCATAGGCCTGAAGTTAGATGGCCAAGAGCTTGTGAGAAAACTGCATGGGACACGGTAAACACAGATCTATGCTTTGCATTGGAAAGATTAACTGGTACAGTTGAAAAGAAGCTGGATAAATTTGGGGACATCATTTACGCATATGGAAGTGAGAGGTTTGGTGTGGAAAAATGGAAGGAAAAAGTACAAACTACTCCTGGATTGTCTAGACAGCAGCAGAAAATTGAAGGGTTAGTTAGAGAAAGGAGACAGCTGAGGAAGCAATGGAAAAGAGCGGAACAAAGGAGGGACTCAATCTCTTACAAAGGGCCATAAAAGATAAGCTTGCAACATTACGCAGAGCTGAGCGCCTACGGAAACGCTACAAAAAGAAGGAGCGTGCGAGGGCTAATTTCTATAAAGATCCATTCAAATTCTTAAAGTTATTCACCAGTGAGAAGAATGGCAATTTAAAATCATCTAGGGTTGAGCTAGAGAGATATTTGGAGGAAACGCATACATATGCAAAAAGGCATGAGCCTATGTCAATTCCGTCAGACATCCCACCTGTCAATCCACCAGAATACCAAATGGAGGTCTGTGCACCTAAGTGGAAAGAGATAGAGCAGGTTGTGAGAAAGGCAAGGGCTTCATCATCTCCAGGGCCTAATGGCGTTCCGTACAGAGTGTACAAGAGTGCTTCAGGAGCTCTACGAATTCTGTGGAAATTGATAAAAGTGGCTTGGGAAAAGCAGGTTGTACCTAGAGTATGGCGCCGAGCAGGGGGAGTCTTTATACCCAAAGAAAAAGATGCTATAAGCATCAGTCAGTTTCGCCCTATTTCACTATTAAACGTCGAAGGCAAGATTTTCTTCAGCATTATTGCTCAGAGACTGTCAACCTACCTATTAAAGAATGGCTTCATTGACACTTCAGTTCAAAAAGCGGGCATTCCAGGGTTATCAGGATGCTTAGAACACATCAGTGTTATCTGGCAACGAATTCAATCAGCTAAAAAGGAGAGGAAGGAGCTCCACGTGACATTCCTGGATTTGGCTAATGCATATGGTTCAGTGCCACATGAGCTTCTTTGGGCATCATTTGATTTTTTCAGGGTACCGATGTCGATAACAAATTTAGTGAAAGCCTATTTTGGAGATTTGCAATTTAGTTTCTCAACTCCAGAATTCAGCACTACATGGCAATGCTTAGAGGTTGGTATAATGGCAGGATGCACCATTTCTCCACTGGCTTTTACCATGGCAATGGAAGTAATCATTAGGGCATCAAAATGGGTAGTAGGAGGAGAGCACTTGGCTTCTGGGATGCGACTACCACCAATCAGAGCATACATGGATGACATGACAACCATGACTACAATAGTAGCCTGCACTAATCGGTTATTGGGGAAGTTAACAGATAATATTGAATGGGCACGAATGCAATTTAAGCCCTCTAAATCAAGGAGCATCTCAATAATTAAAGGCAAGGTAGTAGATAAAACATTCTTCATTAATGGCGAGGCAATACCAACAGTTTCTCAGAAGCCAGTGAAGAGTCTAGGGAGATGGTACGATGGGGATCTAAAGGACACAGTTCGAGTGGGAGAAGTTAGACGACAAGCAGTGGAAGGGTTGAAGAGCATAAACAGCTGTGCTCTACCAGGCAAACTGAAACTCTGGTGCTTTCAGTTTAGTCTACTGCCAAGGTTGCTGTGGCCACTGACTGTGTACGAGGTTTCTTTGACAACAGTAGATAAGCTGGAAGCGTTAATAAGTTCATACATCAGGAAATGGTTGGGAGTTCCAAGCTGCCTCAGCAGAGTGGGACTTTATAGTAAAGGAGTATTGCAGCTGCCAGTCTCTGCTTTAACCGAGGAGTTTAAGTGTGCCAAGGTCAGACTGGAAATGACTTTAGCAGAGTCACGTGACAAATATGTAAGGGAGGCAGCCCCTGTGGTAAAAACTGGTAGAAAGTGGTCAGCAAAGAAATCTGTAGTAGAGGCAAAGGCTGGCCTTCAAATTGGGGATATCGTGGGACAGGTACAGCATGGAAGAGGGGGTTTTGGGCTGAGTTTAGCTCCTCCTAAATGGCACAAGGAAGGCCCAGCTCAAAAGAGGAAGCTGGTAGTCAACAAGGTGCGAAAGCAGGAGGAGAGGATGAGATGTATAAAGGCTATTTCCCAGGTCAAGCAGGGAGAGTGGATGAGATGGGAGAGTGTGGAACAACGCAAAATGGGCTGGCAAGACCTTTGGTCTATGGAAGAGATTAGGATAATTTTTCTTATTAGGTCAACATGTTCTCCCATCACCGCAGAACTAAACCTCTGGGTAGGAGAGGATCCCTCTTGTCCTTTGTGTTCATCACCTGCCACATTAAGGCACATTTTGACAGGATGTAAGGTGGCTCTTAGCCAGGGTCGGTTTACTTGGCGCCATGACCAAGTATTGCAATGTTTGGCTTTAGCATTAGAAGGCAAGCGTAGTATGACCAACAAGTTGCCGCCTGTTCTAGCAAAACATTACACGCAGAAGACAATATTCCTCCGCCCAGGCGAGCAACCACCAAGAAAAGGTGCTAACACCAATTCTCGCCCAGGACAACTGGAAGCTGCTAGGGACTGGAAGATGCTGGCTGATCTTGATTAACGGCCTATTTTTCCACCTGAGATTGCCACCACTAACCTACGACCAGATATTTTTTTGTGGTCTGGATCAGCACGCATTGTTCAACTGATAGAGTTAACAGTGCCATGGGAGGATGCGGTAGATGAGGCATATGAGAGGAAGAAACTGCGGTATGCTCATCTGGCCACTAAAGCAGAACAGCGAGGATGGAGAGTCCAGGTTTATCCAGTGGAAGTAGGTTGTCGAGGTTTTGTGGCACACTCTACAACCCGGTTCCTCAGAGACGTCGGATTCAGTAGCCAAGAGTTGCGTCGCACAGTAAAAAACTTATCTGAAGCAGCAGAAAGGAGCAGCAACTGGCTGTGGTTGAGACAGAAAGATTCTAGCTGGCTGTGTACAGGCCGCCATGCTACGGTTTCGTAGATTTCTTGAAAACTTGAAGAGTCTGTAGGTTTATTTGTATAGGTTGTATAGTATTTACAGTCATTACGTTCCTCTGTATATTGCATGAATGACGGGTGGTTGGGCAGATATTGTGTTTTGCGGTAGGTGGTATGCCATACGGAACCGTTGCCACCGAAACTGCATATTAACGCACCAGTGGGGCTCGACAGCCTTAGTCAAACGGGTTGGCGCGTACTGTTGGGTTGCGGAGAGATTGTGAGATTGTGGTTAGGTCTCAGCAGCAACTGTTGGTTTATTTGTATAGGTTGTATAGTATTTACAGTCATTACGTTCCTGTGTATATTGCATGAATGACGGGTGGTTGGGCAGATATTGTGTTTTGTGGTAGGTGGAACCGGTGGAACGGAACCGTTGCCACTGAAACTGCATATTAAAGCACCAGTGGGGCTCGACAGCCTTAGTCAAACGGGTTGGCGCGTATGGTTGGGTTGCGGAGAGATTGTGAGATGGAAGAGGCAAGAGGGAAGTAGAGGTCCGTAAGCTGGGCTGAGTTGAGTTAGGGGCAGGGGGGGGGTTACTCTGGGACGCCAGAGTCACTGTCGAGCCCTCTTGAGGTGTCGTGGGCTAGTCGACGAAACACTGAGGACGGAAGGTGCCCACTTGAAGACCCTAGAGATGTTCCCTACTCCGCTCAATCCAGAGGGTTGTTATGGGGGGAACGCACTGTGGTTGCAGCCGTTGTGTGTGCTGACGCGCAATACACTGCAGCTATTAACACCAGACAGAAGGAGATTCATGTCACCAGATGGAAAGAAGCGTAAATGGATGGAGAAGCATAGGTTATTGTAAAGCTACGTCTTAGTTGGTGATTATCTTGGCGAAAGCCGAGTACAAATCAGCATGAAGTTTTAACACCTACTCTCGTGTAATGGAAATCAACTAACAATGAATTTCAAAGATTAATAAAAACTGTAACAAATGTATTGCACTTTGTTAGTTAGTTTGTAAAATGTTAGCGTTGTTAGAAACACATTGTTTTGTGTGTGTGTAGGGAATCTACACTCAGAAGAGGGTGGACCCTCAGAAAGTGAAGGAGGAAGTTGTGGATTTTGCTCGTTATAAGTGGCCTTTGTTATTCTCAAGATTCTACGAGGCCTTTAAATTCTCAGGTATTTCTTGCACAATTTATGTCACATTAATAAGGTTCTTGTGTTTTGTTCTGCATGTTTACAGATGGGTTTGATATATTGAATCTGTTTGAAGGTCCAAGCCTACCCAAGAATGACGTGATAGTGGCTGTAAACTGGACAGGCGTTTACTTTGTGGACGAGCAAGAGCAGGTTCTTTTGGAGCTTTCTTTCCCAGAGATCACCGGTGTGTCCAGCAGCAGGTACGGGTTTCACTGAGTCTTGTTGGCAGGTTTGACATGATTTGAGCTTTGAAGATAAAAGCCTCTGTGTTTGCTAGAGGGGGGAAGCTTCAGGCCCAGAGCTTCACGTTAGCCACCATCAAAGCAGAGGAGTACACGTTCACCTCTAATAATGCAGAGGACATCCGGGACCTGGTGGTCACCTTCCTAGAGGGTCTCAGGAAGAGATCCAAGTTTGTTGTGGCCTTACAGGACAACCCCAGTCCAGGTTAAAGAAGCACAAACACATCATATCAATGGACTTTTACACTTTTTTTCCTCTCATTTAAACGAATAAATCTTTAAAATACATGTCCAGATTAAATTTCAGCCAAAAATCAATAGTAAAATGAAGAAATTATATTTTGCATGAAGAAAATAAAGCCTATTTTAGGGTCCAGAAAGAAAAAAATATATATAATTATATTTTCATTATATCTAATTGAATATTTCATCCCAAAATCAAAAGATTTTGCATTAAAAATAAAACCTATTTTAAGGCCCGTCCCAAATCAAAAGAAAATAATATGACATTTTTATATATGAACATAAAACCTAAGGCCCATATAAAAATCTTTTTTTCCAAGCCTATTTAGGACCTAGATCCTATTTTAGTCCAAAATCAAAAGAAAATGGTAACAATTTACAATAAGGTTTCTTTTGTTAACATTAGTTAACTAGAACTAACGATTGACAATACTTCTACAACATTTATTAATATCAGTTAATGTTAATTTCAAGATTACTGCATTTTTAAATTAAATTAATAAATGTTGTAAAAAATATATTGCTCACTGTTAGTTCATATTAGTTAATACATTGACTAATATTGACAAATGAGACGTTATTGTAAGATGTTACCAAGAAAATATGATTTTTTTTTATTCATAAAGAAAATAAAGCCTATTTTAAGAGCATTAAGATTTTTTATGTTCGTGTATTTTTTTTTCATGACAATTAAGCACATTTAATGAGGAAAAATATCTCGTTCTCTATATTAAATTATAATAATATTTTGTAATAAATTATAAAATAATAAATAAAACTGTCTGGTCACAATACATAAAATTGTATTTTTATTTTGTTTTTTATTTATTTTACTTTATTTGATTTGATATCTGACTGACATTTCTTTAGCATGACTTACAGTCGTTCTCTTCATTCATGCAACTCGTTCATCCTGATCAGCTGGCGATGATTCGACATTCCTGAGCTTTCTAAAAGGCGACCTGATTCTGCTGGACCAGGACACGGGGGAGCAGGTCATGATGTCAGGCTGGGCCCACGGGATCAACGACAGAACCAAACAGAAAGGAGATTTCCCTGCTGACTGTGTTTATGTGCTGCCCACAGTCGTTAGACCTGCACCTGAAATCGTGGTACTGATTTTTTCAATATTATGTTCAGAGGTCGTTGCATATTTATCATTTCAGTCTTGTATGATTCATGTCTCTACTTAAACCTTCTCCCTTTCTCTGTCCCTGTCTTGTGTTCTCTCTCTCTCTCTTGTGCACTCTCTGTGACTTTACGGCTCAGGCTTTGGTTACCATGACACCAGACCAACGTCAGGAGTCAATCCGGATTTCCCATGTCCCTATAACAGAGTCGGAGGAGAGGATAAAGCCGTACACTCTGGAGGAATTCTCATATGACTACTTCAGGTGAACAGACCACTTCTGTCCCTGTTTTAAATAATAAAATACATAGTTATGCTGCAATCAGGACTCTTACTAAAAGTCTTTAGTTTTGATTTGATTTTAAAGGCAATGCAAAATTGTCCCCCTTTACTTTCTTAATACATGTTCTTGGTCTTATTGTGCATTATGCATCTTTCCAGGTTTTTCTAAAGAAAATACAATTTAATTTAACAAAGAAATCAAAGAATATACACAATTAAATGCAAATGGGTATACATGACCCTCATTGACCCTGGACCCTCTCCACTCATCCAGGCCTCCTCCCAAACACACTCTCAGTAGAGTGATGATCACCAAGAACCGCGGGAAGGACAAACTGTGGAGCTGTACTCGAGAACCCATCAAACAGGCCCTTCTGAAGAAGTGTGTGGGCCATGAGGAGCTTTCCCAGGAGGCCTGCATGGCTTTCATTGATATCCTTCAGAAAACAACACAGATGTATGAAAAATATAAATCATATCTTTTTTTTGCATATTTTGGGCTGACCTGGGTCTTGAAATAGACTTTATTTTCTGTATTCAAAATACACACACAGACACAGCCTGTGTGTGTTTTTAATACAGAAAATAAAGCCTATTTCAATAGGCTTGAATTTTTATTTTTATTTTTTTCCTGAAATATGACCTGGGCCCTAAAATAGGTTTTATTTTCTGTATGCAAAATATAATTTCTTTTTGTTTCTTTTAATTTTGCCCTGAAACATGACCTATGCCCAAAAATAGGAGTTATTTTAAATATTAAAAATGTTCTTTTGCTAGAGAGTAATGTGATTTAATTTGGTTTTATTCTTAAAGTCCCCCTGTGGTGAAAATCAAGTTTTTAATGTTGTTTATATGTCCATGTTGTGTTTTTAATAAGCTTTAAGAAAAACCATGTTCAAATTCAGAAATCAACACCATTGCTGAGTATTTTCTCTTTAAAACTGCAGTGAACCAGAGACAGTCTCAAAAACGCAGTTTGAAATCGCTGGTGTTTCTGACGTCACAAACTATATTGTAACCAATCAGGCCAACGTGTGATCGTCTGAGCTGGTGTGAGTGAGTGGAGGCGGGGCTAATTTGCATATTCATAGAACTGCATATACTAAATTAGGGAAGCGTGTAGAGTTACATTCAAGCTATTTTAAGACATGAAAAAATTTTTTTTTAAATATGTCATTTTGGTGATGTGATTAAAGATGAGTTTTAAGGGATAACATTATTGATTACATGGGGACTTTAACACTAGAAGTTCTTGGGTATTATCTTCTTTCTGAACGTTAATCATCCTTGACCTGCTCTCCTGCACCAATAATGAAGTATATGGGCGATTATCCATCCAAGCGGACACGCTCTGTGAATGAGCTCACGGATCAGATCTTCGAGAGTGCGCTAAAGGCAGAGCCTCTTAAAGACGAGATCTTCTGCCAGATACTCAAACAAATGACTGACAACCACGTCAAGTATGTCTCTCCTTTACAAATATAGCCAGACGCTGTGATTTCTTCCAATGAGCTCTACCGTTTTAAAAGAAGTCAGGCTGCATTTATTTGATCAAAAATGCTGTAATATTGTGAAATAGTATTGCAATTTGAATTAAGTGTTTTCTATTTTAATACATTTTATAATGTAATTTATTATTGTGATGTAAAGCTGAATTTTCAGCATCATTACTCCAGTTTTCAGTGTCACATGATCCTTCAGAAATCATTCTAATATGCTGATTTGCTGCTCAAGAAACATTTCTTCTTCTTATTTTTATTATCAATGTTGAAAACAGTTGTGCTGCTTCAGATATTTTTTTAAAACTGTGATACTTTTTAGTATTCTTAGATTAATAGAAAGTTCAAAAGAATTTGAAATATAAATCTTTTGTAATATTATAAAAGTCTTTACTGTCACTTTTGATCAATTTAATGCATCCTTGCAGAATGAAGGTTTTAATTTCTTAATGACCTCAAACTTTAGCACAGTATTGTATGTTCTGCTCGCTGTCATTCATATCTGCAATGTTATGTCTGTTTGTGTAGGTACAGTGAGGAGAAGGGATGGGAGTTGCTTTGGCTGTGTGCTGGTCTCTTTCCTCCCAGTAACGTCCTCTTACCACATGTCCAGAGGTTTCTACAGTCGAAGAAACATCACCCGTTGGCTCCTGACTGCATGCAGAGACTGCAGAAAGCTTTACGGTGACAACACTCCCTCACCTCACGTACAATTGCATGTACATGCACAAGCAGGCCTGCATATATTGTATCTAGAGCCTATTTATATTGCAAAGATAGTCGTATCTGAATTAGCATATACTGTATACCACACAAAAAGAGCCTTTACAAAAGGAGCATTTAGGCCATGTCAGAAGCATTTAGTTTGTTGAACTGGATTAGATGGGGCACTTCTAGGACTGCTTATTTAAGTGAAAGTGAAAGTGAAAGTGACACTTGATGGCGTCTTTGTGGCGTCAAAGTGACTTTGACCACTGCATTTAACCCATCCAAGTAAGTGCAAACACACTTTAGGAGCAGAGTAGTGAGTAGTGAACGCACACACACACTGCAAACGTGGATACACACACCCGGAGCAGCGGGCAGACTTGAGTGGCGCCCGGGGAGCGATTGGGGGTTAGGTGCCTTGCTCAAGGAAACCTCTGTCATATTCCTGCCGGTACTGGAATCGAACCAGCAACCTTTGGGTCACCAGTCCAACTCTGTTACCATTTACAGTTTACAGTTTAGAATGGTTACAGCTGTTTTCTTCCTTCATATAACTTATTTATCCTGATCAGCTGGTGATATTTCAATGCTTTTGGAGAAGCAAAGACAACATAAACTCTTAAACATATGGTGCATTCAAGTCACGTCAGAAAGATCGCATTTACGACCAAATTCGACAAAGCCATAATTATATGTTAATTATGGAAACTCTTTGAGCCCCAAAGTAGGATGTGTGAGTGAAAAAACATGGCAGAACCAATGGATGCAACTTCTGTGGTTGACGGTAAATTTGTTGAAATACTGTATATATAAAAAAAATGTTTTGCCCATTTAGAATAAATCTACCTAAACTAAGTTACCTAAACAAAATACAGTAGTATTGCACAATTAAGATAAAATGCATAACGATTCAATTTTGCAGTGGCTTCATAAATAATTAAAATCATTAAAAAATACATTTCTGTAGCTCAAACAGTAGAGCAACGCCAGGGCCATGTGTTCGATTCCCAGGGAATCCATCAACTATATTCAAGGTATACATTTTATCAAAGTCGCTTCGGTTAAAATCATTTGCAAAAAAGTAAATGCATAAATGTAAAAAAAAAAGGGAAAAAAGGCCTGGTGTGCATTTTTGTGTTCTTCACTTTGTAGTTTATTTTTGTTTGTAATTAAGAATTAATTGTAATTGTTTGTTTGTAATCCTGTACAGCAGTGTTGGGTGTAATGCATTACTAAGTTATTAATTACTGTCATTTAATTATTCCCTTGAAAAAGTACAGTAAGGGATTACTCTTAATTTTTCTGTTTTTAATTAGTTACTTCTGATGTAAATGCATTAAATACTGTATAGACTAGAACAATTCTATATAAAACAATAGAGGATTTAACATCAAAATATAAGGTCTAATGTTAAAATGTATGTTTACCTTCTCCCTTTAAAAACTTTGGTAAGTTCAAGAATAATTCATGCAATTTTATAATTTTATTTGAAAGAATTAAAAGAGCCGTTTCATGTCAATCTTTGTATTGTTCAACTGGTCGAGATTAATACGGGATTTACAAAGTAATAAGTAATCCAATACTTTGTAGAGATAGTTATTTGTACAGTAATCTTATTAGTTGTAATTGAAGATGTAAATAGCCGCTTGTAATGAATCACTTTTTCACTAACCAAAGTGACTTGAACACACCTGCTGTCGTATTTACGAATTAACAACTTGAACGCCAATACTCGTAAAATGACTCTTCCTGAAGCTTACTCATTATTCCCGCAGGCTCCTTCACTTACGATTATGTTCTTTCTGCAGTGTGCAATTAAGCAGTTTTGTCTTGATATTGTGTCCTTTTTATCTCTTTCACACTGTTTTTCTTTTCTGTGAGCTCCATTCTGAGGTTTATTTTTGATGCTTTCTAGTTCTGATGAATATGAGACATCTGGGAGGAGTATGAGGAGTTTTATAGTGTGAATGACTCATCGTGGACGCCATATGTTTGTTTGTGTGCAGGAACGGATCCCGAAAATATCCCCCTCATCTGGTGGAGGTGGAGGCTATTCAGCACAAGACCACACAGATCTTTCATAAAGTGTACTTCCCTGATGACACAGATGAGGTGAGATAGGCTTTCATATGCTTATGACTCATCAAACATATTGGGATCTTGCTGTTTTGACAGTGATTCAGAGGTGGCGATGATATTCTGAGAATTGTTTATGAATGCTAAAGTCAGAAATGACAGCTTCACATTTCTGCTTTTAACGCTGTAAAGCCTGACATGAAGTAAAAATCATATTAATTTAAAAGGTTTTTCTTTAAATGGATACATCAGGCTTTTATGGCTCATATAGAATCATATTGTGAGAATTTGGTGAAAAAAGACAGCTCAATTTTATTCATAGGCCCAAACTGAGCAAAAATATGCAATTTGGTGCAGTTGCCGATATTTTTGACGAAAAAGTAAGATTATCGCTCAATGTAAATCAACAAGATTTTTATAACAGTATAGCGACTACTTATATAAAATGCATATAAATATCAGTTGTCGCTCCACATCTGCCAATAATATGTCTTAGATAATATATATACGCTTAGTTTTATGATCAACAGAGAAACAATGCAATGCAATATTGATGATTGAGGGATGAACAAATAAACATTGATTAAAAGCCTGATGGATCATATTTAACACTCGCAGAAAAATCATGTTATATGCGAGTGTTAAAAATGATCCATCAGGTTTTTAATCAGTTTATTTGTTTATTTCTAGCAATATAAAAGCTGTATACTGTAGTTAAATATAAAAGCAATTTTTTTCATTTACTTTCACAGCATACAAGCGCGTGTGGACCTTAAGGTGGACGTTTTTAGAATTACACTAAAAGACTTTTTACTTGCTAATAAAAGTATTAACTATCAATCAAACGACAGAAGGCATGTAGTAGATTGTGTAGAACAGGCTTTTCAGCATCATTTTGGTCATGTTGATCATTTGATCATCACTATGATACATTAGGTTTTATAGGGTCAACCCCTCCTGGAATATTCCTTTAAATGCATCTGGAAGTGTTGGATGCGGTCTTTGGATGGGTAAAGAAGACAGACTATGAAAGGTTCCCGTTGTCTGTTTTCAGGCGTTTGAGGTGGAGTCCAGCACAAAGGCCAAAGACTTCTGCCTGAACATCTCCACCAGACTGCTGCTCAAATCACCTGAAGGCTTCAGTCTGTTTGTCAAGATCTCCGATAAGGTAAAAATCACACTGTGAGGAAGAACAGCATCTGTGGGATTTCACATGTTCCTTAATCTTTTGACCTTGAACTATTTTTCATGCCTGACCAACTCTAACCGTTAGCTAGGTAGGTTATGGGAATACAATAGTATACAATTCCTATCAAGATGTATATAATATTATTTGATCTGGTTTTATGCATTATAGGTGATAAGTGTACCTGAGGGTGATTTCTTCTTTGACTTTGTCCGCCATTTGACAGACTGGATCAAGAAAGCAAGACCCGCTAAAGAAGGTACAGCCGGGAATTCTTCTGCACTACTCTCTCATGTGTACTAACAAAACATTACATTTGGAATTATTTGAATGTAGATTTTTTTGTGTTTTTGAAAGAGAAAAGCTAAGGCTGCATTTATTTGATCAAAAATACAGTAAATACTGTTCTCTATTTGAATATGTTTAAATGTAATTTACTCCTGTGATGCAAAGCTGAATTTTCAGCATCATTACTCCAGTCTTCAGTGTCACATGATCCTTCAGAAATCATTCTAATATGCTGATTTGCTGCTCAAGAAAAATTTCTTATTATTATTATCAATGTTGAAATCAGTTGTGCTGCTTCATGTTTTTGTGGAAACCTTGATAAAAAAAAAATCTGGATTCTATGAAAAAAAAAAAGCATTTATTTGCAACATTGCAAGGGTCTGAACTGTCACTTTTGATTAATTTTACACATCCTTGCTGAATAAAAGTATTATTTTGTTGGGAAAAAAAATTTCTGACCCCAAACCTTTGAAGTGCCATGGTTTTACAATCGCTGTATCCTCTGCCAAAGTGTAGTTTTGTATTTTTAGGAAAAGGGTAGCAGAATGAAAGCATGCTCAGTAAGTAAACACTGTAACGTAATGGCTCTTCCTCTGATGTTCAGGTATAGTGCCTTCATTGACCTACCAGGTGTTTTTCATGAAGAAGCTGTGGACGACCACAGTCCCAGGCAAAGACTCCTTCGCAGACTCCATCTTTCATTATTATCAGGTGAGCTTCATAAACATCCAAATACTACATCATGAAACCATAGACACTGGGATAAAAGCCTGAATTATATATATCAGCTTATCTTTATAACACTTCCCATGTAAAGGAACTTCCTAAGTATCTGCGTGGATACCACAAATGCTCCAGAGAAGAGGTTTTCCAGCTCGGCGCTCTGATCTACCGGGTCAAATTTGAGGATGACAAATCCCACTTTCCCAGTATTCCCAAGATGCTGAAGGAGCTGATTCCTCAAGACCTGATTCGCCAGCTCTCGCCTGACGACTGGAAAAGGGTTTGTGTCACACTTTCAATGGCTGTGTGCGTCATTGAAATACACATCCTTGTAGTTGTATTGACAAAATATACAGTCAAACCAAACATTTTTTTATTAGTGGGTGCAGGACACTATAGTTAATTAATGTAATTGAGGATAGCAAAATAAAGGAAACTGACATATTATACCCAAAAATTCTTCATACAGCGGACTATCAGTAAAATTTATAAAAATTTGGGACCAAAAATTATTCAGACACTTTGACCTCATCATGTTTTGCATAAGTGATTTTTCTTTATTTGCTAATGCAACCTTTTTACACCACAGACTGAACAAAATTAAGCATTGCTTGGTAATTGATTGACCTAAATTGGTATTATCTAATTGTGTATTTAAATTTAACAGCTGACAGCTATTCAACCTAATTCATTTGTGAGACAGTCTAAAAGAACGATGGCCAAAACCAGTGAAATATCAACATATTTGATAACTTTGATAAATTTGTCTTCTTGCCATATTTTATTACCATTTGTGATTAATCTGTGATAATGTGAGAAATGTTGAAGGTGTCTGAATACATTTTGGTTTGACTGTACATCATTTTTATGAACCAATTGACTTGTCCTCATCTGTTTTTTCTCTTGTTGCAGTCGATTGTGGCGTTCTTCAACAGACAAGCTGGGAAATCAAGGGAGGAAGCCAAGCTGCTGTTTCTGAAGCTCATTTTCAAATGGCCCACGTTTGGTTCTGCCTTTTTTGAAGTGAAGGTAACAGAGCTATATGAACTTGTAGTTTGGAAAGCTGGCATTTTCCTACTAGCTATAAGCTTTTGGAGCTCAGTGTTCAGCATGTGCTCCAGATCTGTCTTCTTTTTTTCTTTGGATGGACCAATCAGTCTCTTTTGATATTTTTATATTTGCAGCAAACCACCGAGCCACACTTCCCTGAGATCCTGCTGATAGCCATCAACAAATATGGAGTCAGCCTAATCAACCCCAAGAACAAGGTGTGTTTTCTTTCTCTTTTTGCTGTTTTGACTGTTTTGACTATGTAAGTAAATGTTTTTATAGTCTGAAACGTGCTGTGACTTGTATTCCAACGCAACTTATAAAATTCAATTAATGTCAAGCACACAAAATATGACCAGAGTGCAAACATTTGGATTGGGGCAGTTTATTTGTATCGCGTATTTCCACATGCCGATAGTTTCAGTTCCGCATTGAAATTCACTTAGGCTTGATATTTTCGTTTATAATGAATTGCACTACAATTTATAATTGTCTTGTACTTACATTTTTCATTCTTGTTCGGTTGTGAATACTTGGTAAAATGTGTACTATTGTGTTAACATTTTATTGACTAAAAATGCATTAGAACACGTTCATCTCGAAGACGAGTTTGTTCAGAATTAGCTACATATAGCAGGTCGGCTGACTCGATTTCCTTCTCATGCATTCCCGGAGCGTCACAGTGCATTTCCTTGTTGAAGCCTAGCGTCTATTGACTTCAATGGGGCTGCTTTCAACAGTTTTTTTCAGTGCTTCGAAACTAAACGGTTATTGGATAAATGCTGTGACGGACGCTCAGCATCTCTGGGGAGAATGGAGGAGTGGGCGGGGAGGGTTATTATTGGAGGGTCTGTCGAAAGACTGCATCTCCTTTTGATTGACAGCGATTTTGCACTATAAAAAGTCGCTGACGCTGAAGCTATTCGAACTCAGTCCCATCGCGGATTTTGCAAGTGTACTCAAAAGACAAACTGCTGTAACCCATTTCTTGGTATTTGCTTGGTGAAATTGGTTACCAATTTTCATCATACATTTCACACATTTATACACCACATTCCTTGTTTCAGTTTAACCTAATTCCCACATTTCCTCCGTCGAGTTTAATATCTTTTTTTAGATCGTTTGTTTATTCATTCATTTATACATACAGCTTCCCCTCTTTGAAAGACCAGCAGCTGCCATATACAGTATATATATATACAGTATATATAAAATAGTATCTCGATGATACTAAAATAATGATGATATATTATGCGATTAATCGACTTGACAGCACAAATATATCAGTATAATATATGTGTCTATAAAATTGATATATCATATATATGTTTGTGTGGGTATTTACAGAAAAAAAGCCAGAAACAGAAATGATGAATGAAGACCCGGAGTCAGAATTATAATAAATTAAATTAAAGTTTTACTGAAGATAGTTTGCAGTTTCATCTGCAAAAGTCAGACTCACTTCAAGACTCACACAGGAGTTCGTAGGCCGCCCCGCTTGCAGTTACAAAGATCACAGCAGTTATACCATACACCAAGGTCTCAAGCATATACTGTAGACTGAAGCATATCTCCATGGATTATGCAGCTGACACTCAGACCCTGAAGTTAGGCACGCCGTGACCTTCCAGGTCGCAGATTTGGGTTGCTGGACGCCAGCCTGTCCAGAACAACAACTCAGTATTTTTGGTTACAGGTTAAGGAACCACTGGCATTATTGGAGATCGACTAACACACACACACACTGACACACAGCTTTTCCAAGGTTGGATTTGGCCAGGCTCTAACTATAAACAGGAGAGTCCTCTCAAAACATCAAGATAATGCGTTCTTTCTCTCGTTGAAGACATTTCTCAAACAAAAAACGAGTCCATATTTAATTTCTGGAAGCTGGGGTAAATGAGCAAGCACTGTTACTGCATTCAGATATCAAATACAGACATTATCGAAAATGTTCTTTTCATGTATTCTTTAATCACACTGGTAACTTCTGTAACTAAGTAAAATCTCATAAGCCTAGAGAAGTCATTCAACTCATGTGATGTATAAAATGAATTAATACCTTGATTATAATCACTCATTACACATACCTTTAAGTAGCAGTGGATTCCAAAATCCATCCACTTCAATATGTACAGTAGTCAACATTTGAAGTGGATCAAAACCTTTCATCAAAATACATGGATTTTGAACAATACCCGTTCTTGTCTTAGGACAACTTATATATACACAGACATATATATATATATATAAATTTAATTATGTTGAGTGTTTTGTCTTTTTTATTATTCATTGTCTTTTTAATATGTGTATATATTTTTTTTATATTTTTTAGTTATTGTAGTATAAAGTTAAACTAAATGAGAAATGTTGCTTCGGCAACTAGCTAAAATAAAACAACTAGAATACATTGCAAACAAAATAAGTGTAGTTTTATTTTAGTATTATTTATATAGTATTGTATGCTTTTATTTTATATTTTCCTATTTTAGTTTTACAAAATGTATGTGCGTTTGTCATTTTTATTCGTTTTTTTATATAATTTTAGGTAACGTTTATTTTTTTATTTTATTTCAAGCAACAATTTTGAATGGTGTGTTTCCAGTGTTTTTGCTCTCTGTACTGATCCCAGTGTGCAGTGATGTTTGCGTTTCCTCTTTCCTTGATCCGCAGGATATTTTAACCACATATCCCTTCACGAAGATTTCCAACTGGAGCAGCGGGAACACGTACTTCCACATCACTATCGGGAACCTGGTTCAGGGCAGCAAACTTCTGTGTGAGACGTCACTAGTGAGAGAAACTCTACTTGCTCTACAATGGAAAATAGCAGCACAGTTGCATCATACTTTTTTAATGAGGTTCATGAATGATTTAATAAAGAAAATTTGATTTACAAAAATGTTTTCTTCATAACAGGGCTACAAAATGGATGACCTGTTGACGTCCTACATTAGCCAGATGTTGACCACCATGAGCAAGCAGCGAAACTCCCGCGGCCACAGCAAGTGAACGTTTGATTGGCGTGAGGCGGTGGAGCTGGTGCGTCTGCTGCGCCCTATTGGTCGGCCCTGTAGCTGGGGGCGGGCCTTCGCGTCCCAGCTGTGGCGAATGAGCCGCACCCCCTCTGCCAGCTCTCAGGGCTCCGTGTACCCCGATGAAGACTCTACATCCGCCTCCAGTGAGGATGACTACCTCTGAGCAAAGCTGAAGGGACTTTGCCTCCTCGGAAATGGCGTGACGAACCTGATTTATGTCTCTTTTGTTGGATGGTTTGCTCCAGAATATGTATTCTATGACTTAATGCACAATTTAGGTACCATTTAATACGTTTTGTGAAATCCAGCCGAGTCAAACATGCATCGCAAAGCGTTCATCAACATTTTGGAAGTTTTCGCTGTATTCCTCACAATCACTGCAGTGAACAAACAGTATTTGGGTTCTTTAGGTGGTAAACAACACTGTTAATGCACAAGAAAAATACTTGCCTGAGTTTCTGGGGGTTTTGACAGAATTCGAGAATTCTGTGATTTCAATTTAAGTTTTTAAAATGTTATTAAACTGCATGCCTTACTACTTTTTTTTTTCTTTTTTTTTAATATTGGTAACTTTTTACAAGCTTGAAAAATTGTTACATGTTCAACATTCATGCAGCTATGACTTGTGTACGTGTACATTAGGAAGGAAAAAAGGAAAGGTAAAATACATGGCCTTATTTAAATATTGCATCCCTAGAAACAAGCCGAGAAATGTTTCAGATCGTATTTCACCCATTTCAAGCAAAGTAATTATATTTTGCATACAGGAAAATGAAATGTTTTTTGAAAGCTAGTTGTAGAAGTCTATTGGTTGCACTGTCTTTACTGTATGATTTAAAAAAAAAAAAAAAACTATTACTTTCTAAAGTGCATTATAGTGTATAAAAATGTCCAGAAGCACTGGGCTTAATTGAGGTGAAAAAAAATTTAGTAGGCATTATATACCGTATACCATAAAAAATATAAAAAAAACAATCTTCATGCTTTTGAAAACAAGATTCAATGTCAAATTTAATTTTGTCTTTCTTTGAAATGATATTGGGTTGAAATGTGACCAAGACATGTTTCCACGAGATTCGCCCAGTAGCTGATAAATAGATACGCTAGAATGACGCTGCAGTTTTCCATTTTTGAAACTGTTGATGCTTGTGTATATTGGAAGAGTAGCTTTGATCTGTTAGACTTTTTATTCAGTTATTTATGGCCTTTATTTGCACCAATATGTCCTTCAGCACAATTATTTAACTGACTCACTGTAACACCAGAAACTAACCTGAACTACAGAACACGTCTGTTTTTTATGTTTTTGTGTGGTAAAGTTCTGACTACTGTTATTTTGCCACTCTTTTATGTAACGCACCAGTTTAGTTATAAATAAAATTTTATAAGAAACATTCCTGAAAAAAGTGCACTGTTTATAACAAACTAAACATGGGTTCAACATTTCTGTGATGTGATGCTGATATTCTCACATATAGATCAAACCTTTTGTAAAGATACGTATTGAGGCATATTTTGAGTCTGCTAAAAATATTTTTATTTAGGCTATTAGTGCTGATGATAGAGTAACAAAAAGAGACAACAAAAAGAAATCTGATAATATCAGATCAGAATATCATTTAAGGTCAGTTTACAATCATATTTACAGTCTTAAGTTACATCGAAAGATTAAGTAAATAGAAATCACGCTAGGCATTGCGTTTTATACAGGCAGGAATGTTGCAGCATCCCATGAAAAGAGCAAGAAAACATGTATACAATCCAGCGCTCAGTGTTTTAACATGCTGCATGTCTGCGGTACGATGAGGAGCTCACGCATGATCACTTCCAAAATAAAGACATCTCCAAGTTCATCAGTAGCCTTGTGTTATCAGAGGCTGATGAAATCGAGCACTTCTATATAACTCAAGAAGTAGCAATTCCTAGATCTTTCGAATTCAGATTGTCTGTTTGGCTTTTTATCGTCTTCCTGATTGTAAATGTTTGTCAAATTGATCACACCATGCAGTGGATCTGACATCTTAAATATTTCCAAAACACTATTTTACCATGCGTCATTCTGCAGTAATCAGGCTTGCGTTGAAAAATAGGCAAATTCTGTCTTTGATAAGAACGAACTTCACAGAAGCAAAAGAAGCTGGATATTCGATTCATCTTATGCCACCAATTCAGAAAATAATTGGTCAAATACATTTGATATTTTTAACAAAATATCACTACCATATGTTTTCTATGAATTACCTCTCAGAGTACCATGTAAACACCATGGTACATGAATTTCAAGGTACTGCCAAAGTATAAACCCCAGAATATATACTGTATATATATATTGCACGATGATGCTGATATAGCGATGATGCTGACGGCGCTGGAGCTCAAGGTGGTCTTGACAGAGATCTGAGATCACAGATCTCTCCGTTGTCTTTTCAGATGGGCGGTTCCTCAGAAATGGTGGGCAGATTGGGAGTGAGGGGCGACCTCTGAGCCTCTCCACGGACACTGATGCTGGAGATGGACCAGACGTCGCTCAGCTCTGCCGCACAGGAGAGGGAGAGAGACGATAACGGCTCAGTAATGAGAGTGATGGAGGGTCAGATGGGTACAGGGAGGCCATGCACAGGGGGAACATGCACAGGGTCCAGGGAGAGTGACGGCCCGTCAAAGAACAGCGGGTTCCAGCGGATGCCTTGGACCTCAGACCGTTCTACAGCACAGAGAGTCACATTCAAACAGCGCCACAGGACACACAACTAGGGTTTCTGGGACGATTGCTGGAATTTTTCTGCTTCACCTTTGCTTAGAAATGGTTTACTTTTTAAATCAGGGATTTCCAAATATTTTGTATAAATATATACACATTATATATACACACAGGATATATATTTTATATGTAATGTGTATCATGTACTATTTACATAATACATATTGCATGTCAACCATAACACACACACACAAATGAGTACACAAGAACATTCTGGCTGTGTTCAGAATGGAAAACGTAGTATACACTGTGTACTGCTTTTTTAAAGCACCATGTAGCAAGGGTACAATATGCAACAATAATATAAATCATTTATCAGAAATAAATGTACTTATTTTGCATTTCAATTTTTGTCATTAGATAAAATAACTGGCAAGGAGGATGCGTTAAAATCATGTTTGGCTTAGGTTGACCAAAGATACAGTATCACACACGCACACAGTGTGTTCTGTTGTATATTGCAGATTTGGCAACAGTTGTATGATCGTCTGCCATTCTGAAAATAGCCCCCAATCTGTACAGCACACGCAGGACGACGACGTGCCAAAACCATGGCCAATGAGAGACTTTGAGACAAAAATGAACAACTTACCAGTCCTGAACTTGCTGTACGGTCCATTCTCATTCACCGGTCTACTACCGGACCAGAAGGGTAAACCTCGCTCACGCCACCTGGAGGAGGAACACCACACGCTCAATTTATCACATCACAGCAAACACAACGTTGGCATGGTTGCTTTTTTAAGCCTTCAATTTGAATTTTGAGGAAGAACATTGGAAAAGACATGGAATAACATGCTTTTAATAAAATGATGGGAAGAAATCTCTTCTTAATCTAACAAATAAACAGTGGCCTGAAAATAGAATACCAAAGGTGTTGGTATAAAATGGTACTTTTTCCAGAGGTTTGTTAAATTTTTAAAATGCTTTTTAAGGCTATAATGTTGTTACCCATAATCTATGTTTTGGGACATACTGTAATTGATGCAATTCTAATCTTGCATACTCTTTGCGAGATATTAATCAGATATTATGCAAATTTGATCTGGAAGATTTTTAACCGGTTGACAGCCCTATTTGAAAACAGATCTGAACTTAAATGGCTGTAATTCATGAATGTATTGGAATACAGACTTAAGTTGGTCTCTTTTTAAAGACACTACAGATTATTGCAGAAGTAAAAAAAAATGTTTTTAAAAAGTGTAAAACCGTTCTAGACGCTTAATGTTGCTCTAAAGCAAATGCACAGAACTAAACATTTTATATTTTATCCAAAATATATATTTTACAAAATAATTTGTACTCTAAGATTGCTAGAAAATCAAAGCCGCACGTCTAACCAAGTTGTGTTCCAAATTTGAAGTTGATATCACAAAAATTGAGCATCATCTATTCATCATCTATTGTGTTACCTTGGAAACAGTACTTTGAGTGTTTAAGCTTTCGAATGCAGCCTAATTTAAAATGATTGCTAAAATATGTGATTGGGAAAAAAGCACAAAAAAAAGTGTGCCAATTGTCCCAATACTGGGACATTGACAGTTCCCAGATTACAAATACTTGAACGTGTAATGCACGTATGTGATTAGGTTTGAAACTCAACACCAGGTTAGTGGAAGCAGAACTCACCAGTGGAATATGAAAACAACAGTGATGAAGAAAGCAGAGACAATATCTGTCAGGATCCACATCAGACTGTATTCGTCTGGAGTCTGCGCCAGGATTTGTGAGGAAAAGAATCGTCATGGTCCTTCGAATCATAGAGTTGAATATTTGTGATCTCAATGCAAGGCTCAACTCACCATGAGGAACAGGGGGCGCTGCAGTTTCTTAAGGATGTGCAGGGCGTTGGTAGTGACCGAATGAACGCCGGCGCACCATGCCAGTGAATATAACCATGGCTGACTGATCACGTACAGGTTAGTGCTGATGTTCACAGAGGCGTACTTTCTGAAATCAGAATCACATTTAGCGGACTGCGTTTCAGTTTCAGACTTTAATTGTAAAGCTTTTCTCTGCAATGCACCAGAAGATTACATTAGAAGACGAAAAGCAAGAAAAATATCTAATGTGAGTGTGTTCATTTGTGCCATCAAGGTAAAATGTGTTTTCCTTTTAGTGTCAACTTTAAAAAAAAATAGTATGCAGAAATGTAGAGAAGCTGAGAGAATCGACAATCATCAGGGATGCATTGTTTATATCTCAGAGGAAAGATGTGCATCTTTGTTTTAAGTAGAATTATTTGAATTACAATAGTATTTAACAATATTTCTTATTGTGTATGTGTGTGTGTGTGTTATATATATATATACACACATATATATACACACACACATATATACACATATATATATATATATATATATATATACACACACACACACTAACCTAAAGGATTATTAGGAGCACCTGTTCAATTTCTCATTAATGCAATTATCTAATCAACCAATCACATGGCAGTTGCTTCAATGCAGTTAGGGGTGTGGTCCTGGTCAAGACAATCTCCTGAACTCCAAACTGAATCTCAGAATGGGAAAGAAAGGTGATTTAAGCGATTTTGATCGTGGCATGGTTGTTGGTGCCAGACGAGCCGGTCTGAGTATTTCACAATCTGCTCAGTTACTGGGATTTTCACGCACATCCATTTCTAGCGTTTACAAAGAATGGTGTGAAAAGGGAAAAACATCCAGTATGCGGCAGTCTTGTGGTTGAAAATGCCTTGTTGATGCTATAGGTCAGAGGAGAATGGGCCGACTGATTCAAGCTGATAGAAGAGCAACTTTGACTGAAATAACCACTCGTTACAACCGAGGTATGCAGCAAAGCATTTGTGAAGCCACAACACGCACAACCTTGAGGCGGATGGGCTACAACAGCAGAAGACCCCACCGGGTACCACTCATCTCCACTACAAATAGGAAAAAGAGGCTGCGATTTGCAAGAGCACACCAAAATTTGAAAGTTGAAGACTGGAAAAATGTTGCCTGGTCTGATGAGTCTCGATTTCTGTTGAGACATTCAGATGGTAGAGTCAGAATTTGGCGTAAACAAAATGAGAACATGGATCCATCATGCCTTTTTACCGCTGTGCAGGCTGGTGGTGCTGGTGTAATGGTGTGGGAGATGTTTTCTTAGAACACTTTAGGCCCCTTAGTGCCAATTGGGCATCGTTTAAATGCCACGGCATTGTTGAGCATTGTTTCTGACCATGTCCATCCCTTTATGGCCACCATGTACCCATCCTCTGATGGCTACTTCCAGCAGGATAATGCACCATGTCACAAAGCTTGAATCATTTCAAATTGGTTTCTTGAACATGACAATGAGTTCACAGTACAAAAATGGCCCCCACAGTCACCAGATCTCAACCCAATAGAGCATCTTTGGGATGTGGTGGAAAGGGAGCTTCGTGCCCTGGATGTGCATCCCACAAATCTCCATCAACTGCAAGATGCTATCCTATCAATATGGGCCAACATTTCTAAAGAATGCTTTCAGCACCTTGTTGAATCAATGCCACGTAGAATTAAGGCAGTTCCGAAGGCGAAAGGGGGTCAAACACAGTATTAGTATGGTGTTCCTAATAATCCTTTAGGTGAGTGTGTATATATATATACACATATATATATATACACACACACATACACACACACACACACACACACACACACACACACACACACACACACACACACACACACACACATACACACACACACACACACACACACACACACACACACACACACACACACACTAGGTGGCTGTTGAATGCTTGAATCTTTATTGGTGTGCAATTATTATCAGGGAAACGCACGGCTAAAGTAGTTCCAGGCAGGTCTTGACGGCATTATAGTTATATATCACCTCACCAAAAGATTTCAGTTATTTAAAAGGTTTTATTTTACAGCATACAAAACCCACAACGACACTAACAGAGCAAATAAATATAGTAAACAATAGGATAAAAACAACAAATTATTTCCATGTTTTTGCCACAAAATTGCGTTTTATTATGCACGGACAGCACATACGCTCTCTCCACTCAAACACACACACATACAGTACGAACACAGAAACATGTTGACAGCGCTGCTCTGACGATTTTATCAGTAAAATAGTTAACAACTTAAAAGCTACAAGACATTTCTCACTAGCGATGTAATACCGGCGCTGTTCATGGAGCAGACACAGAACACTTACAGTTTCACTATTAGTAGAAACGCTGATGTCAAACACTGTTGAAGACGCACACACTCGGGTAATTCACATACTCATGATCAATCTCTCTCTCTCTATAACTGCATTAGTCTGATATCAGTGGCTCAAGCCTTTGTCACTAGCTCTAAAATGACGTTTTGGAATGAGCAACAGAGGTTTGGGACTAGTTGAATAAGAACTTAGTCAACCCAAGAGCGTTTTAAGGACAAAACCTGACTAATGTCTTGAAATACATCCTCTGAACAATGTGAGATGTAGTAGCCGTAGTATAAGTGTAATAATTGACTCCGGGCCATTGAATTATTGAAAAATAATGCAGGCGACAACCTGACATACCTGATCTGATCCTGTGACATGTAGCTGTAATGGAGGTTGAGTCGGACTATATGTTCCTCCTGCAGCTCCTCGATAGACGCATGATCTCCAGACGTCTGCTGCAACTCTGGATCCAGCTCCTGTACAACACTCCTCTGATCGGCCGGCAGCCACAGCACCTACCAGAAAACAGGCCAAAAAAACACACCACAATACATTAGGCACAGTTTCAGCTCAATTTTTCCCTTTTTTTTAATAGAATAATTTAAAAATGGAAACACGAAATGCCATGAGGCGGTCACATGACATGACATTATAATGCCATTGTTTAAGGTTAGAAGAAAAAGTCAGCATCCAACTAGGGTTCATGAACTACCTGACTGGAGTTAATGAAGGACTCGTTGTGTATGACCTCCAGGATGCGAGTGATCCACGTGTCCCTGTACGGGTGGCCTCGGGGTGGACGTCTGAGGTCAAAGATCACCAGTCTCTCATGCTGAGCGGCCACATTCAGGAACTCTTTCAGTGTTGGTACAGTCTGGTTCTGGACCTGAACCCTCTCATTTAAATCAAGAGAGGAGGCTGTACTGAAAGGATCCCTCTGAGAGGAGATAGAGATAGAGAAGACTGGTTAACTTGAGTTTTTACCCCTCACAGTCTTGCCAAATGAATAAGGCATACAGTCTGACAACAGTTTATAGATCAATTATAAGATCCAACATCTCAGGAGCTCAAAGATGGTGAATTATACACCTTTACACTACAATCCACAAGCATATTACTTGATCAAAGTCATGAATACCTCCCTCTATTGAGCTTTAAACTGGGTGAGGTTCAGCATTGGCAGCAGTTATACGTCTTTTAGGGCTGGAACCGTGACGCAAGGCACCTACTGACAAAGCCTATTTCCAGCTAGAATCCTTTAATCCCCATTGATTCCACACAGGGATTTAAGAGGGATTCTGAGTTTAATTAAGGGTCCCAGAACCGAAGCATACATGGATGTGCACTGCATTATCATTTTTGTAATAGTATGATGGGGTTTTATAATCCATGAGTGGTTTCTATTTGTTTTTAATCTGTTTTGACCACAACATCCTAAAAGAACCCAAGTGATTTCTCTAAAAATATGAATTCATACGGTGTGCTCTTAGATAAAATGGATTTTAGTATCCATAATAATCCTGAAATAATAATGTGTCTGGAAAAAACATAATATAATATCCAGCTTGGAAAACAAATATAATCAATCGTCACCTCTCTAAAATGAAAAATGAATAAATAAATAAAACACAACACAGCAAAAGAAAACAAAAGCTTTGGAATAGCATACTGCTTTTACTCTTTCTGCAGTATACATTTATTTTCTGCATATTATGCAAATTTTCTGTTTGCATTGAATGAATGCTGGATCCACAATGCATTGCAAATATTCGCAGTGATTTTTAATTATTTTTTATTTTAGTTGACTCATTACTTGATCATATTGTCCAAAGTTAAAACATTTTTTATTAAATATAGTATAATATTTATATATTTACATATATTACATTATTATTTTAAAGTAATTTATATTCTTGATATTTTTTACTAAACATAATAAAATGCAAAATAGCTGTAGTTATATATTCCAAGAAGGTAACTGGATGGCACTTGAAGGGGTGAATCTACCAGGGTGCCAACCACAGATATGGGAACTGCCAGCCTAAGAAAAAGCCTTGCCACCCCAGATTATTTGTCCCAGTATCAAATAGAAATGCAAGCAGTTTCCCCGTTTTATAGTGTATGGTGTACTTAACTTCATTACCAGATGACTCTTATGAACCGGATCTTTTTGGTGAGTCAAAAGCATACAGCACAACCAGTTTAGCCCAAATGGGCTGTTTTCCTGTTGTTCGTGATTCATAAAATTAGAGGGGATTGCGGTTTAAATTTCCACAAACCTTCTCCTCGTTTATTTTGACCTTTGTCGAGTACAGTGATTTTTACAGATTCTCCAACGCCCGCTGCACTTTCATCATCCAAGAAAATAAATTGAAACCAATAGCCATGCAGATCTCAATCACAGACACTAATAGCAGAAGTAGCTAAGAATCTAATCTTCGCTAAACAGATTGAAACTTTTGAAAGACAAACTTTATGTTGCCTTGACAAAGTCTTATCTTGAAATAGATGGGGGTTTTTTGCCCACAAATTTGATGCACTAAAACAAGTGATTCATATATCATCCAAGTAGGCCACATAATATTGATAAAACAACTTCTCCATGTAGTAATGATAGACCTGCTCATACAAGCTCATCGTTTAGAAAGTGTTGAAATGTTTAATAGACAGTGTCTTGGTGCCCTGGATATTGATATTTTGTTATTAGGGGTCAAATCACCCAAGGTAAATTGGCTCTTACGAACCGGTTCTTTTTCAACTGAGAGATTCAGTCATCTGAACAGAGAGATTAAAGTGATAGTTCACCCATAATGAAAATTCTGTCAGGGATGGACTTTGTCCATCTTAATATTCAATGATATTATTGAACTGAACTGAGCTGGATGATGACTTTTTTTTTTCCAGAACTGCTTTATAGATGAAATGAACTAATTTAATAATTGATGATCTTTACAACGGAACTGAATCAACACTGAACTGATTTCAGCTAAACAACAGCCGATGTGCATCATTTTCCTGTTATCACTGTACAGCTGCTTTGAAACAATCTGAATTATATAAAGTGCCATATAGATAAAGGTGACTTGACTGCAGTAAAAACCACATCATAAGATACATTTCAATTGAATCGCTAATCATTCACATGGGCCATTTGTGCTTGGACCACGACGATTGCCGCTTGCGTCCATATTTTGTTTTTAATTATAGTATAGATGTAGTATATGTGTCACAGTATAGATGTCTGAATGCTTGCTTGCTTGCTTGGGTTTTACACAGTCCTCATGCCACCCCCTTGCCACCTTATAAATGATAGTGTAGACCTTATAAATAGATGCTAGTATAGCATAATGCACATAGCCTAGCCATCAATATATTCATATGACTGCTGGTTCATGAGCAGGAACAGAAGGTGCTGGATCATTACCCGAAGAAACCAGGATCCAGCGCTGAGCATCTCCAGCTCTGCCCAGGTGAACATGGCCGCCGGGTCATCCGTCCGGTTGGGAAACACTTCGTGCACGTTGGTTGTCCTCCTCAGAGTGCTGTCATGCATCAGAAACGGGACGCCATCATAACTGCAAAGAGGAATATTGTGTGAATTTTAACATGCTCAAATGGGATGGCAGCTGTTTTTGTATTCTGTGAAATCCACTTATTCAAAGTATTGTGTTATTTTAGTATTATTTATACCATTACAGTATTCATTTTGTCATGTCTGTTTGTGGTTTTGTTCATGTTTTCTTGTCTTTTATTTTGAATTTCTCTTAGTCATGCGTTTCCCTTGCTCCTCATGTGATCATGTCACGTGCTTCCCTTGCTTCATGTGTGATGTTTTCATTGGTTGTTCTAGTCATGAGGTTCTCTGTTCGGTTTTGTCATTGGTTCATTGTTCATTGCTTTTAGGTGTGTCTTGTTAGGTCCTTAGTTTTTAGGCTCGTTCGACTTCATACAGCAGACCGATCCGAGGCTGACTTGAAGCAGTGCATGCCAGTTAGAAATCTTGTCCGAGTTGAGACAGCGTCGACGCCATGTGACTGTGACGTATGCCATTAAAGTAGTCCGAGAGCGATTCGAGAGCAGCTGGAGGACTCAGCCAGCGCAGCTTCTCAAAGAGCGGCTGGACGAGCTCTGATGACGACACAGCTGTTCCAGGATTGGCCGGATTCACCGCATGACAACGATCACGTCGGTTTGGTGCTTGTTCGAACACCTTCAGTTCCACGAATGCTCACAAATCTGTTTTTTTAAGACAGTAAAAGCATGTAGTTTTCATGTAGTTGCGATGTGATATTGTGTCATGCTTATCAAAATAAAACCGATAAAAAACACTACATTGATATTTAAATAGTAGGCTTATGTTGAACTTTACTCTTGTACAAACGGACGCTGTATTTAGCAGTACATAAAGTATTAAATTGAAACGTATCTGAAACATCTGTGTATTTAACAAATATTGCATTTATTTCACTACGGGAAGCAGAAAGTGTCAGACTTCACGTCTCCGTTTCCAAATCATCAAACCTGCGTAATATAAGCTGCAAACAGACAACGCGCT
Source organism: Siphateles boraxobius (assembly GCF_051911475.1). Classification (NCBI taxonomy): domain Eukaryota; kingdom Metazoa; phylum Chordata; class Actinopteri; order Cypriniformes; family Leuciscidae; genus Siphateles; species Siphateles boraxobius. The sequence continues at coordinate 16,592,199 of NW_027508931.1, read as the reverse complement.
CCCTCATCGTCATCCATGCTTCCTAGGGAGCTTCCTGCCGCTCATGCAGTAAAGATGAGAGTGCTAACAGGATTAGTGTTCAGCTAATCACCTTAACCTGAGAGCAGTGACTCATCCAGGAGCGGGTAGCATCAGATCTCCATTTATACGCCTTTTGGCTAGAGCAGACCTTTGTCTAAAGAAAATGACCTTGTGAATGAACGGCCCATTGATGGTTTGTTGATGTATTTGAAGCAATAGATCACAGAAATGTCATAGGGCCGCAGAATGAATTTCAAAGGAGGTTGCAGGGTATTTTATGTACCATCAACATGAGCTCTGCTGTCTGCATAGGCAGCGCCATAACCTTAAATGAAACCTCAATGTTGACTGATCTGAAAAACTTTTCATAGATAGCAAAGCAAATAATGCTGCTCACTTGAAGTGGACAAGGGACTTGACTTACAATGGATTCTTAGTTTTTTGCTAAGATAACAATGTAACAATTTACAAATGCGAAATTAATGCATTAACTGACAATGAGCAATATATTTGTTACATGATTTATTAATCTTTATTAACAAATGTTAATCTTTGTTATCATTTGTTATCCAACTATTGTAAGTTAATTTTAGAGCGTTGAATAATAAATGCTTTATTTTAATAAGTATTTTTAGTTAAACTTTATTTTAAGGTGCCCTTGTTACAGTGTAATTATAGAAGTTTGTGTGTGTGTATATATATATATACACACACACAAACATATATGTGTGTATATATATATATATATATACACACACATTACAGCCTAAATAGCAAGACCATTACATCTAGCATTCAAGTCAAGTCCCATTTATTTTTATAGCGCTTTTTACAATATAGATTATTTCAAGGCAGATTTACAGCTTTACAGTTTTGTTGCGTTTATAATTTTGTTCAGTATATATAGCCACTCTGGATAAAGCAGTGATGTCATCGTCCAAATGTCATTCATGCACAAACTATTCATTGAGCGCTAGCAAAAGTGTTTGTTTTGCAGTTGATGGCAGCAATCTTCCACTAAACTATGACACGTTTCATGTTTTCACTATGAAAGAAACTGCGAAATGTCTTCTTTAATGTTAATTTTTACATAAAACGTTGCTACTTTTAATAAACCTGTAGCCTATATAAATATCATTAATAATTTTGGCAAATAAATCAAAAAAATGCCATATTTCCCCTTCAAAACTGCAAAACTGTAGAGTAAAACATTAATTAATAAAAGTGATAGTGAATGCATCTAAAAAAAACTCACGTGATTGTTACAAATCACACTGTCTGTGGCCTCTGGTGAACTCAGAACAACTGTTAGCATAAAGTTTAAGGTAAAAATAACTGCCATTAAATTATATATCTTACTACTATGCAATTAGATAAACTGTTAATTCATTACATTATCTCTGTCTTTATCCCCTTTTATCCTCTTCTCTTCCGTTTGGCACTGTATCTATTGCAGACTATTATGCTCATTTAAAATGTAATGTAAATTTGGCCATCTGTCACAATCAGGTAACTTTTACCATGTCTAGACCTGGCTCGAGCTGCCAGGCCCGTTTCTACGGGGAGCTTGAGTGTGTTAAGTGCCCTCAAACGAAAGTAATGCTGTCTACATTGGATGCAGTGAGGGGCGACGCTACACAACAAATTACCAACAGTAAACTGATCGCGCGCGCTCTGTTTCTGACGCACTCCAAGCACTCGCTGGGAGGGGGAAGATTGATGCGCCGGACCGGAGTCGGGGGACTTAGTTAAGTTTTTGTGGAGTTGTTTTGCTTTATTTTGTAGTATTTTGAATTGATGTTTTTAAAATAGTATTAGTAAAAAAAAAAAAATCTTGTTCACTCATTTTGGCGCCCCTATTGAGTGTTGCCCCTAGCATTTGCCTATTCCGCCTATGCCACGGGCCGGCCCTGATTCAAGGTACACATTATATTAGATCATGCATTCCCTTGGAATCAAACCAGCATTGCAAGCACCACGATCTAGAACCACTTGAATGCCTAGGAATGATAATACTGCTATGTTAGAAGCCATAAAAGAAACATGTCTTAAAACTTGCTTTTAAATGCTTTTATACAAATACAGTAAGTAGGTATGATAAAGATGCTCACCTGATTGTGACGTCCGTCTCCAGCCCCTCTCCTCCTACTTCTACAGCCTTCTCAAAGGACATCTGGGTATTTTCTGGTGCAAGCTGTTTGAAAAGAATCAACAACGTCAAACCTTTCGACAACCATTTTGAGTCTTAACCACTGTAATCGAATCCATTAATGGTCAAACATAAAAATAACATTTGTACAATCTGAAATGCACTTTCTGTAAAGCTCCTTTGAAACAATATGTATTGTGAAAAGCGCTACACAATTAAATTTGAATTGAATAAAAAACTTTTTTATTCCAGTTAGAATCACAATTAAAATCTAAGTCGAGTTTAATTGTGAAAGAGAAGTCAAACAAACATTGATTTTAAATGGCATGCTGACTGAAACCCACATAAAATCCACATGTGCTCTTTCAGTATAACACAACAGGGATCTTAAAATATCATGAGGTAAAAATACCACACCATGGGTGCTCCTCTATGCCCGATGAGGGTGGGTGCTGGCCCCAGTGTGCCCTCCTCTTTGATGCAGGGGGAATACATGCCCAACGGCACCAGATACAGGGCCAAGAGAACCGCCAGGTACAAGCTGAGGACAGCCACCTGCCTCACTGAAACACACAATACACCCCTCAATGAACATATGCAAAAACTTAATGAATGAAAGACAAATCCAACTGTTACAAAAACATATGGCAACTTTTGCAATATATGATGAACCGAATTATAGTTATTAGGGGCTTAATCAAGGATCTTTATATACTTCATCTTCAGGTGGAAGACTATGGCAGCCCGTAGAACTGTTTAGGGATGGATAGGGGGGGGGGGGTTATTCATCTTTAAAAAAAACATTTTTGTCTGATTCCTTAGGACCTCTTGATGGATGAATCTTGATTAAATTAATTAAATTAACAGCTACACACACTCCATCAATTAGGGTTAGAAGAACTGTTGCCAAACATATAACATGCTAGAAACATAATCACAGCAATAATGATCATTCATTCATAGAGCAGCAACTTTTAAGCTTTAAATTTATAAAAAAAAAGAATAATAATTATATATATATATATAAAATGGTTGTATTTAACCAGCAGAACAAAATTGTCCTAAGACAGAAACGGGTATGGTTCAAAATTCATGTAAAACTTTGATGAAAGGTTTTGATCCACTTCAAATGTTGACTACTGTACATACACATACTGAAGCTGGTTAAATACAACCATCATTTGCAAAAGTTTCAAGGTTTCTGATCTAGGCAAATTGCCATCAACATATTCCCCATCATAGCCAAATCCACCCTCTTCATTGCCAAATACATTAAAAAAAAAACATCATACCGGCCAATACAATCATTTAGCAGCCTGAATAAACTTCAGAATTACAGAAAGATAATAGCGCACTGACAGGGTCCACTTAGTTACTGCAGCACCCGTTAGGTCGCCTGTAATGAGAGTTTATGTCACCTCTACACTGGTACGGCTCATCTCAAGAAGAGAGAGACGTTGTCTTTGTAAGAGAGGGATGATGGGTCAAAGAGACATCTCTGGGTGGAGGCGAGCGTCACACAGCTGGTGTGAGTTTAGCCTCTGTCCTGCATTTGTCTTTCTGACTTGTTCGTCATGCTTTCAGTAAAGCGCAGAGAGAGAGAGAGAGAGAGAGAGAGAGAGAGAGAGAGAGAGAGAGAGAGAGAGAGAGAGAGAGAGAGAGAGAGAGAGAGAGAGAGAGAGAGAGAGAGAGAGAGAGAGAGAGAGAGAGAGAGAGAGAGAGAGAGAGAGACAGGCAGACATGACTCAGCCGAACGCAGCCAGATGCAGAGAGTGAGGAGAGAGAGCAGGAGAAAAGCCAAAGGGAAAGAAGAAAAGGAGGGCCGGAGGGGGCAATGCTTTTCGAGGACAAGCTCTTGGTTTTTATGAGTCTAACAGCACAATGAAAAGAAGGAACAGATGCAGCAGCTGTGTTAACAACAGATCATAAATGGAAACCAACAAAACGACACCATTTCCATTGACTTGAGAGCAGGATGTAACTGACTATGGTACTATGGTATAACCTGCCCATAACCAACACGGACATAATGGTTTTTGTTTACAAATAATTTTACTGGGATATCATGGATAAAATGTCCCTTCTACCCCGTGTTGTTATCTAAAATTAAACCATTTCAAATAACAGAAATAATTTTAATAGTATTTTAAAACGAACATTATAAATGTTGCCTTGGTAACTAACTAAAATAAAATATAAGTTTGTAAAAACAGGACCCAATGTACTGTTAATATGGATGAATTTTCCCCAAAAAATGTAGGTTTTATACCTGTATTTTGAATAACACATTGAATTGTGTTTCAGGGTTAAACGAAATGTCGGTAAACTGAACAAATAATGTCCTTTCTAATGTCCTCTCATTTTAGTAAATCGTCGCCAATATTTACTAATTCCTTCCCTTGTTTTAAGTGAAACTTGCGCATGTCATGATATAATAATTTAATTTCCTCATTTGACTAAATTGTGAGCACGATATACTAATTTGTTCCCTTGATTTAGTAAGTCGTGGACACGTATCAATTCGTTCTTATTTAACTCAAAAAAGGAACACATTATTATATTGTGCGTACGATTTAGAAAAACAAGGTTACTAATTAGTAAAACATGCTGACGTATTAGTAAGTAGTGGGAACGATTTGTTAATTTCTTTAAAGAGTTAGTTTACCAAAAACTCTGACATTATTCACTCACCCTCATGTCGTTCCTAAATCCAATCAGTTCATAATATGAAGCAATCGAATCTATTTAGAAAATATATGGATGGGAAAATGAAAGTGGCTTGAGTTGATGTGTAGCACAACAAAAAAGAGGAAAGAGGTGTCTGTCAAATAAATGCTTGCTTGAGCAATGCTGTGCAACACTGGGCGATTATAATGGGAGCAATCTAGTTTTGTTGCATCAATTTAGACAGAACAAGCTGCTTTTTTTATTTTTATTACAATCACCATCTATCTGTCTACCTATTACCATTTCAATCACATCCAACTTTTGGTGATTCTATGGCCATCTCCTGCCATTCGCAAGATACTATCCATGAATTTTCTTGACAATGATTTCTCCAGGTTGTGTTGCTAGGTCTTTCAAAGTCAATCTTCCCCAACCCTCCCGATTACATGGCTTGGTACTCACACACACACGGATTCACACCTACAGAAAATTTAGCATCTATACTACATGTTTTTTGGATTGTGGGGGAAACCGGAGCACACGGAGAAACCCATGCAGACACAGGGAGAACATGCAAACTCCACACAGAAAGGAGTCCTGGGACCTTCTTGCTGTGAGACGACAGTACTACCCACTGAGCAATTCTTTCAAATCCACTGATGTTAGTGGTATCTGGTTCGAGACTAGCAGTTGTAGAGTCCATTTTTCAGCCCAGAATCAACAACTAGAAGATGTGTTGGTTGAAATAGGATATGACCAGAATCACAATGCATTTTCATTTGTTGCCAACAAGCACCAAACAGGATCACGTACCTCTCTTGTTCATGCGAAAGAAGTGTAAGGCTATTGGCCAGGACAGAAGTGTCATTAGTGAAACTCCGCCCAGGTGCAGAAAGGGTGCTGTGATCTGCACACAAAAAAGGAAATACATAAATGCACACTGCATGAACTGCACTTGATGTAAATTGGAAAGCTAATTCGACTGTTTGTCCCAATTGCTGTGTCGAGTGAAGAGAGCCACCTGAAATGAAAGGAGCAGTGTCGTCCATTCTTTGCTCCATAAGTCAGAGAGCACAGCTGTGGCACTGATAGAGAAAGCTAGAGTCACCAGGATACCAATCTGTGAAAAGTCAAAAAATACAATAACAAAACTGAATGGCATTTTGGCTAATGTTGGAGCCAAAAACCACTACAAAAACAACATTTGTGTTTGGAGAGAATAAAATAAAACTTTCAACTAATTACAGCAGCCCCCAAAATTGCACTTAAAATTATTTCAAATTATTTCACTGTAGGTTCAACGCAATCTGAATCACATGAAGCTGTTTCTCTGGTAACGCAGATATGGAATGAATACAAATGTGCAAGATGGGGTGTCATTCACAGTAAGGGTGAATGATGAAAAGACTGTTTTCTTTGATCACCTTGTGGCTCCAGTGGAGGTAAAGCCTCTGTCCTTCAGAGAGAAGGCACACCGCTAGGACCTGCAAACATCAAGACCACAACATTTATTATTATTATTATGAGGACAAGCGGAGGCTGAAACGCTTTGTTGTTGTTGTTCAGTGTTCTCACCAGCAGGAGGGCGATGTAGGTGAAGAGTGCGGCAGCGACCACCAACAACACCACTGACCACGGGAACCAGAATCCCAGGTTCCCGAAGTTAAACCTGCAGAAATAAAGATCAGATTTTTTTTTTAAATAATAGATTTTAAGGGTTTTTTTTGTTTGAGAATACCTAAATAAATCAATCAATTAATCCATCCCTCTGCATCATTCTCATGGATTGGTGCCAATTGTAATTGAAAATATCAGGATTGTTTCTTTTAACCATATCATCTGAAACCCGAATAAGTATAATCATAATGGTAGGAACTGTTAGCAATAAGCTTTATGCCGAACGCCACATGAACAAACAGGAAAACAGGTCTCATTGCATCTGCTTGTCTGAGAAAGTGTTAACAGAATGAGTACAACATGAATCGATGGCGATATCTATAGACTTTTAAGGTAATCAGCTGACCTAGCAAGTTATTTTTATTGTGGCCATTTTATTCAATTTTAATATCTGAATGTTCGTGAAAAGAAGAAAAATAAAAAACTTTTAGTATGTGAATGCATGAACTGATTAAATGTCTTGAATGCATTGCAAGTTTCTTTATTTAAAAGCGCCTGCCAAATATGTGTGTGTATATACGGTATATTACATAAATAAATTAAGTAAATTACATGAATAAATTACATCATTTACACTTGTATATTTTTTTTAATAATATTGTGTGTATATATATATATTTATATATATATATATATACACACACACACACACATACATCTATACTGTATATATAACATTCAAATATAATGGAAATGAATAGAGGCATGCAAATTCCTAATATATTGATGAAAATAAAAAAAATTTAAATAAAATGTGCCGTGTGTTTCTTATTAAAAAAAAGAGTTTCTATGCCTTCCATAATGTAAATTAAAATCAAGCAAGAAATGTTATTATTTCATAAGTAAGTCATATGAACACCGAAATGGCATGGTTTTCTTTGAACGACCCATCTAACTGTGTGAGTCCATCTGTCTGTCTGTCCATCCCCATACACTCACCAGTCAAAGTCATTGTAGTCATTCTGTGCCTCACTCCAGAAGTAGAGGAATATCAGGGTCAGGAAAAACGTTACGATGAGGACAGCAAAACTACCACACTCCAACTGCAAAACAGAGCCATCATGAGCCGTGATGACACCCACACCGCACCACAGTTACTCAACAGTGTGAAAACTCAAGAGGAGGCTCAAATTAAAGCACCACATGAGGCTAACACAGACTTTGAAATTCAAATAGTTGCTTTCGAGCTGTACAGGACAGCCCGACTCAGTGTGCAGCAATAATACAGTGAGTCATCCGGCTGGTTTTAAATGACTCATTTTAAATGAATGATGCTTTCTGAGTCATACTGCAACTTATCTGCACTGAAAACAGCTCGATTTAGAAAGCGGCCCACTAGCTGAACAAGAGCTGCACTCGCTGTGTTCAAGAAAACTAATCAGCACATACAGGAAAAGTGCACTCATAAGTGCTTTCTATTTAGAAGCATGAGTGGCTTCAGCAGACATTCTGGTTAAGGGGAAACTATTCACAGATCTTCACGAAACAAGCCCCTTGAGAGAGAACAATATGTTAGAGAATGGAAACACTGATATATGTGGTGTACTCAATACCAGCATGCACTGGGTTTATTCATCTTAATGTCTGAGCATATAATGGTACTATATCAACATCAAATTAACATTACATTTGTATTTACTGAAGAAAGTTTCAGCGCTTTTAAGGTGCCAAAGGAATAGAGAGTCAAGGTCATGGGTTTGATTCCTAGGGAATGCTTGAACCGATTAAATTTAAGCTTAGAATACAATGCAAGTTGCTTTAGATAAAAGCAACTACCAAAATTCATAAATGTAAAACGTAAATGTAATTGGACTATGTGGTGATTTTGGACACATGATTACATGAAACGGGTTTAAAGTGAGTGCTGGGACAGATGAGAAAACTACAGTGAATGCATGACATTTTACTTTCAATAAAAGGAAATTCATATGTAATTAAGATGAAAATCAATTCTTGATATTTAATTCGAATTATTTTTTTAATAAACTCTATGCTCTTTCAAAAGCAATATATGAAGCAGTCATTTTAGTGTATTATATATTAATTATTACCATTATGTTTAATTTATTTTTCTTTCATCTTTAGTTATTTATTTCCAGTTAGTAATTTTAGTGATAAAAAACTAAGTTTTTCATCTAATATTTATTCTTTATTTCAGCTTCATTTCAATTACCAAAAAAGTTTTTAATAGTTCTAGTTAATGATAATAGCCCTAATGGGAAATATCTGAAATAGTGCTCTTTAAGAATCTCTCAATCAATGACACGGGCTAACAGTGTGATAATCTAATAAGAATAAAATACATACATAATAAAAATACAATATTTGAAAATAAATATTATATTTTTGCCTGTGTCTGCCTTTTACTGAACTCACTAGATTGCTAGAATTATTTTATAATCTGACCTAAATAATGAATCTTATAAAGCAGAATTATGTTCTCTATGATGCCTAATCATGCCATCTAGGTAGAAAGCACACAATGGCCCGGTTTAACAGAGAGGGTTTAAGATTAAGCCAGGATTAGGCCTCAGTTCAATTAGGACATTTAAGTGGCTTCTATTAAAGTGCCTTAGAAAAAAAACATTACTGCTGTGCATCTTGAGACAAAACAATGGCACTGACATATAACATATCAGAGCAAGTTGCATTCATTTAAAACAGCTCAAACATGCATTTTAGTCTGGGACTATAGGCTTAAGCCTTCTCTGAGAAACCGGCGGTGTGTTTTGGAAAAAAAAAGCTGCATGTAAACCATCATAAGGAGGAATTTAAAAGCAGAATGAGGGACTTCAAGCATCTTTTCTCACCCGACTACAGCAGCATTCCCCCGGCTGGGCTTTGGCACGCTGGTAGCGTCTCCACTGGCAGCCGTACAGGCCGGCCAGACACGAGACAAACGGCTGGTGCTCATAGCGCTGCAGCAGCTGCCGCCGCACCACCTTTAGCTTCCCCAGCTTCAGTCTGGACAGGCTCACCGGAGAGCGGCCCATAGATCAGCCGCTCCCCTGCATGGAGCGGCCCGGAGCAGACGGATGGAGGCAAAGAAAGAAATCTGCAAGAGACAAAGAGAGAGATCGTGAAGATTTGTCTCACTGTTCTCCAATTATATTGAATTCTATGGAGTGACATATCAAGCCACAGCGAGAGAAAACCGATCAGTCTTAATAATTCCATTGACAATTCCTCCAATCCAGGTCACCTCTACTGTTTCCTGACAGAATGAGGCCTGTTTACAAAGGACCCTTCAAAAACCTTTAACAAACAGCACTCGTGACTACAATCAAATACACTACAATCTCTAGGGCCTCCCATGGGCCCCTGCCCTGCCAGAACCCTCACAACTTCTCCACATAACCACACAGATCACAGATGGAGGTTTACACATGAAATCACCAATTCTTCTTTTTTATGGAATAGGCTACTGCACTCTATTATAAATGATTCATCCGTGTACATCATTATTATTATTTTTTCCCATTCATGTAACCTCGGAATCTTGCATCAAAATATCTTCCCCTCTCTCTTGCGGCAACATCATTTTTTATCTGATGATGTGCTTACTGGTGTGAGGGCGGGACAACCCGTCACTCACGGGAGATCCACCAATAGCAAATCAAAACCATCCAAACAATTCTAATCAATTAAATCAAATTTAAAAAAAAAACTCAGGGTTTACTAATGTACAATAATGTTCAAAAGGGTTTTTTAAAGAAATGTAGGGTTTTCAAAAGAAAATTTGACTTATTCAGCAATTGCATTTGATTAGCAAATTACCAAAACATCTGTTACAAAAGATTTCCATTTCATATAAAGGCTGTTCTTTTGATTTATCAAAATATCAAGCAACACAACTATTTTCAACATTTATATTAATAAGAAATGTTTCTTGAGAAGCAAAATATTAGAATGATTTCTGAAGGATCATGTGACACTGAAGACTGGCGTAATGATGCTGAAAATTCAGCTTTTCATCACAGGAATTCATTACATTTGAAAACATATTCAAATAGAAAAGAGTTATTTTAAATTTCACCATATTACGTTCTTCACTGTATTTTTGCATGCAGCCTTGGTGAGTAGAAGAGATGTATATCTTACCAACCCAAAACAGACTGGGCGGCCCGATACAGGATCTGAGAATGGGAATTCAGTGGGGAATAATGTCTGACCCGCCTCTGATCTCCAGACGGACACATCAGGAGAAAATGACCGGTTAGTAGATATTAAGTCAGCGGATTATAGTAAAAACAGAAGAGATGTGATCCAGAACGAGTAAATCGAGACAAAACAGATACTGATAAACTCTAGCAAAAAAGCGGCAAAAGCAGAGACATTATGGTAGGCTGTATTACTTAATCTGTTTTAGTTCTTGAGTCAGAACAGCAATTAGAACAAACATAGTTGTCATTTAACACTCTTCATTGCACCTTTAAGCACACAGTGAAGTCATTTGTTCCCTTCAGGACTGAGACTAATGAAGAACGAGGTCACAGAAGCAGACTGTGATAGAAGCAGGGATGTCAGTGGTCAGAGTACAGCGTGTCATGGCCTTCAGGGTTTAACCATCAGGGAAGCGAGAGACGTGCTTGAGGTCTTTGGCTGGTGTTGTAGTAGTTTGATGATGTCGAGGTCGGCTCTAATGAGAATACCTGCGCTTAAACCCCGCCCTGACTGGCTGTTGTCATGGTGATGAGTGCCCTTGAGTGAAAGTGTCCCATCAGGATGTGTATCCACTGGAGGGAAGCGTTACATTAGCTTCTTTATTGCTTCACACAACATCCTTAATGCAACTATGAATCTTTTACCTGTTCAAAACCTGGCAGCACTGATCTATAAAACGGAAACCAGACATTTATTTCCAGTTTTACAGCAAAAAAAGTCATTTCTTAGCACTTTTTTGTCTTGTTTTGCAGTAAAAATATCTATAACAAAAAAATTATATCCATAAAACATGAAAAATTTAGTTAAGCAATTTTAACAGAACATCTCTTTTGTGATGTTTATGCCAGAAAGAAAAAAACACACACACACACACACACACACACACACACACACACACACACACACACACACACACACACACACACACACACATTCCTTCTCAATATAATTACTATATATATATATATATATATATATATATATAGGCTATTACTTCAGAAAAATTTGTAAAGACTTTTTGCGTCACATCTTATTATATAACACAATGTCAAAGATAAAAGATTCATAGTCATTCACTTTTATGGACACAAGGCATAATTTCCTGAATGGTAAAATATGATGTTGTAACTAAGATATCCACAATGCAGATGAGATAACAGATGTCAGATGAAATTAAGTTTTGCATGATGGGTCACACAATCATAAACTAAGAAAACACTGAAGAAGCCAAAGATGTCACACGCTGACAAAAATCTAATATATCAAGTATATAAAGCAACATCATAAATACACTGTTGTTTGATTGGCAGATTGTGAATACTCACTGATGTAGCCATTATATCAAACAGTAGCTTGTGAATGGCAGCCCTTTATAAGCACTATTACAGGCTATTGCAAGAATAAATAAATGACTCAGGTTTTTAAAAATATTCTAAGAATATTTTATATACTTTGTCAGTTTTATTATATTTTCTAATTTTATTTAACGTTATCTAAAAATAAATGAAGAAAATACAATATTAATACAGTAATATTGTGAAATATCACAATTGAACTTACTTTTTTTAGTAAACGTTTTTTGTTTTCTGTTGTAAGATTTTAAAATGACATTTTTTTTATGTCAAATCTAAATTTTCAGCATCTTTACTCCAGTCTACAGTGTCACATCCTTCAGAAATCATTCAAACATGCTGATTTGCTGCCCAATATATATTTCTTATTATTATATATGTTGAAAACAGTTGTGCTGCTTCATATTTTTGTGAAAACCATTCAAACAATGATACATTTTTCAATTACAAATAGAAGTTATAATAGAATAGAGTTATAAAGTTATAATACCAAAACATTGGTAACATTATAAATATCTTGGCTGTTTTTTTTATCAATATAGCCTAAACAGTAATCATTTCTAATATTAATATTATTAATATGTATTATTAACACTTTAATAAAAACAAAATATTATACATCAATGTAACATAATATTATATATTGTATTATATTTTATATATTGGAATGATTTCTGAAGGATCATGTGACACTGAAGACTGGAGTAATGGCTGATGAAAATTCAGCTTTGCATCACAGAAATAAATTATATTATAAAGTATAAACAAAAAGAAAACCATTAATTTACACTGTAATAATATTTCAAGATATTAACCTTTTTTTCTGTATTTTTGATCAAATAAATGCAGGCTTGATGAGCAAAGAGACTTCTTTCAAAACATTACAAATGGTAAAGTTTCCAAACTTTTGACCGGTACTGTATGTATCGTATAACTTCATTAAATATATATTTTAAATATAATTTTAATGTAATATGCTTTTATGCATTATAAACTAAAACCCTCGACACAAAGGAGACACTGATAGCAAGTTTGTTACCTGAACTTATTCTTGGGCGCAGCCTTATTGCGATTTTCTAGTAATGACGACGAAGACTTACAGATTGTCATTAAGTTAAACAATGTTTAGATCAGCAGCTTCTGTCTTCTCATTAGCTAATGGAAGATCATGCCATCTTAACTGCGACCCAGAATACACAGCGCTACGGTCATTTCTGAATATCCGTCCCACATAAAGCCAATTTCCTAATTATAGTGAGATTTAGATGCTACTAAAATATCTGAAACCATAAAAAAGGGTCCTAAACTAAAAAAAACTAAAAAAAAACTTCCCTTTGAAAGTGTTAATTTGACAATGAAATGTAAAGTAAATATTACAACATCTTTGTCATGCCCTTTGTCCGAGATATATGCAATTATGGCACAGTAAACCTCAGCAGTAAAACATTTTCCTCGCCTATCTAGCATGCAAAGTAACTTTAGCTGAAATTGCACAGTAAAACCGCCATATAAAAATGAAGCCCATTGCTGACATCACAACTTTAAACAGTCCTCAGGCCAACAGTCAAATGACTGAAACAGATCTCAGTCCCATCTCCACCATAAACACATATGATCAAGAGTCTGAAGGCATTTGGATTGTAATTGAAATGGTACTGGTTGTCTGTGCATGATGCCACAAGTCTTTAATATGGAATGACTGAAGGAGATTGAGTTATGCGACTAATTAATCAGAGTAAAAGTATTCTCACGCGCCGTCTCAACACGGTTAAACAGCAGAGAGAGGCTTCATGCTCGCCGAGGCACAACGCTTTGTTTAGACATAAATAAACAATGCACAGAAATAAAGAGTGCCATAGTTGCAGCAGGACTATTGTTCATCCTTGCCCTGAATCACTCCATGCACTCTGAGTCTCTCCCTCCAAGTTCAATTCAATAAAAGGCTTTATTGGCAAGACTAGGCTAATAGAGAAAAAAGCATTTTTCTAATATTACTGTATGATTTATCTAATGTAGCCTAGTTTTGTTTATTTCATCCAAAGCAGTCCACATTGCATTCAATGTATATATTTTATCAGCTCATGCATTCTTTGGGAATCAAACCCATGACTCTGGTGTTGCTAGTCCTATGCTGTTTTATACACTGTCCAAAAAATAAAAATGTTGCTGCCTTATATTTTTGAGTACAATCAACTTGAATGTTGAACTTAAATTACATTAAACTGACTTAAAAAAATTGTTGAATTTGGTATTACTTATAAAAAAGTAGAAAATTGCCTAACTTGAGCAATGTAAAAACATGTTGTCATAACATTTTGATCATATGATTTGTTTAAGTCTATCTATGTGGTGAACTTGCCAGGGTGTTTTTTAGTACCTTACTATTCTAGATGATTCTATGGATTTGCTAGTTAGTTGCTAGGGTTTTTTGAGTTAGGTGGCTACTTACTGGCCCAGCAAGTCGCAAGATTTGAGATGTTATTCATGCCAGTGGTGATGCGGATTCAGTTACAGTTACATGATACTGAGGGTTAGAGGTGTATTCAAATCACTAACCCTCAATATGAGCAATAGTCATGCTTGACTTAGCATATGGCACTAATAAAAAAAATAGAAAGAAAGAAAGAAAGAAAGAAAGAAAGAAAGAAAGAAAGAAAGAAAGAAAGAAAGAAAGAAAGAAAGAAATCCTTTTAACACTTTGACCTGATCTCTCTCACACACCAGCACTTAACTATATCTATATAAAGAAGGAAATGACCTGTTTGGCCAGACTCAGACAATCCTCTTAACAGCCGTATGTCAAACCTCTGGCTCCAAACCATTCTGAATTAAAACAACACAAACATGGATTTATCCCATTTTGTCTCCTCAAACAGTAAGTGATCTATTCTTCAAAAATATAAAAACTATAGTAGGGTGGTATCAAATAATAAAACTGTGGTATTTGGATATTACACATACTGAATAATTAGCATGTTCATATAGTAGCCTACATCATGGTAACTTTAGAAAAACCATACAACTTCTACCAGGCGTATAGCATGTCCAAAAAACCCCAGACTAAACTGAACACACACAGACATAAGTTACACATTTGTTTTCTCTGCATTTCCAGAAGCGCCTGAACACTGTTACTGCTCTATTCAGTGACACTGTCATTCATTTTCTTTGACAATTAAACACCTGATGGTGACTGACACACAACATCAAGAGTTCGAACAGTTCGGCTACAGGCTCATCGATGACGCCGCGTCGCCAAAGTAACTGATCATTTCTGAAAGACATGTAGTTTCACTCACCAATCTTTCAATAGTTATTCCGGTTATTAGTGATCATCGGCCGTAGTATGGAAAGATGATATCAGCTCCGAATCGATCAGAGGACCGTTGAAGCGTCCGTGTGTGTGTAAACAGCAGCTGCTGGACACCTGTTACTCACATACAGCAACACACTCACAATAAACTCCGCCCACAGACACAGACTCTCTCTCTCTCTCTCTCTCTCTCTCTCTCTCTCTCTCTCTCTCTCTCTCTCTCTCTCTCTACTTTGCATGTTTTTTTGTTTATCTAAGAGGGTTTATATTTCACACCAAAATGAATCAACACTGAACTGACTTCAGCTGAAACACTCTGTATTGTATTAAACGCTAATATAGGTGACTTGACTTGACAAACTGCAGCAAAACTATGTTGTTTTTGTCACTAAATCCGTTAAAAATGTGACTGTTTGTCTGTGAAGTTTTATATACAGAGCATATTTAGTTGTCAATATTTCATAGGTTTATTTTTTAGGAAGCAGTCATAATGGATTCAAATTACAAATGACAGCTGACCTCAAAAAGTCAACATTTTTGTTAAAAAACACCTTCATTATATAGTGACTCTTGTCTTACTGTATGCAATGATATGATTACACTGTAATTTTAGTTTACCAAAAATAACCCTACTTTACATGTTTGAAACAAAACGACGACAAACAAAACCACAGCTATAAACCAAGCATTTATGCAACTGGACTTTTGAATGAAAATATCATAATTATGAGACCTTGTGATAGCTTCCATATATGTGACAACTAGCCCGGTCTGCCTTATATATAACATTAAATATAAATAAACATGTATTCAGTGCCCCATTCACCTTGTCATAGACTTATTGATTGTGCAGAATGACTGAAGCGTTTCAGTGGTGATCAGAGCAACAGATGGTGACTGTGTAAATTACATCTCACAGTACTGATCATATGCCTCTTGTGTGTGTGTGTGTGTGTGTGTGTGTGTGTGTGTGTGTGTGTGTGTGTGTGTGTGTGGGTGGTAGCCTGATCTCCCTGAGACAGGAAACTCAATCTATGACACTTTTAGGGTATAAAAATACAAAAGTCTTCAAACTATACTGCTTGTAAACTTGTACACTGCAGTCTTTGAGTAACATTCTGGCTCAGTTGTATATGGGTCATGCTGGTACTTTTAAGCAGGACATTAGCAATCCATTTTCCAGTGGGTCAATCGTGGAGAAAGCTAATAATATTTTCTGGAATAACAGGCTCAGTAGTGAGAGGATGAATAAATATTGTTCCAGTGATATGATTTAAACCCTGTGTGAATCCTTGGCTCTGAGAAACTCCTCAGCTCAGTCTCAAATCCAGTGGCTTGAATTTGTAATGCGTTTATGACAAAACTCAGCTGTGACGCAGGAAGTTTTATTTCTCTCCAATCTGTATGTAAGACTCCACTGTGCTAACCGGGAGGTTCCTCATCTGCCTGTTCCCATCATTTGATGACATATCTGACAGATTTACCCCTGATGATCTCAATGGCTTTGAATACAGACCTGAGTTTCCATTTAATAAAGTATCCATATTGCTTCATGGCCATAAATCCGTGAAGGTTTTTTTTTTTTTTTGTTTGTTTTTTTTTTGTTTTTTTTTTAAAGCAAGGCAGTAGATAAGGGATAGTTTATACGTGATAAAAAATAATAAAAATAAATATATCTATATATCTATATCTATATATATATATATATATATATATATATATATACATATATATATACATAAAATTATAATTCACAAACCAATCATAGAAACTACACAACCAAAAAATTATACAAGTATAAGAAAAAAAAAAAAAATAAGAAAAAAGTAATCTTCCGAAAAACAGGAGATAATTTATAATGAAACCACAATTTCTTTAAGCAACAAAGAAGTTTTAGCAGCTTTCTTATTAGCTGATAAACAAAGAGAGTCATAAAATAATTTTAAATCAACACAAAAAAGTCTAAAATTGGGCTTAGAATCAGTTACCTTACACTTGTGAAGATGAAACTCGCCACATAAAGTAAGCAGTTTTAATCTGTCATCCATCTCCTTTGACCCGGAGTCCCAAATCAAAAACAACACATTTGTAACTTCAAAAGTAAAGAGTTTGTAATAAGCAGAAAAAATAAGCCAAGCTACCTTCCTCCAAAACTCCCTTGAATAATCACATTCAAAAAACAAATGTGGTATTGTTTCAAGATTAGAGTAACAGAATGTACAGTGTGAAGAGATGTCCAACTTAAATTTAGAAAGAAGAGAGTTACAGGGATAGTAATTATGCAGAATTTTAAAGTGAAGCTCTTTCCACTTGTTAGGTAACAGAAACTTATTAATGCCAGTCCATATATTAATAATAGAAAGAGAAGGATAATTTAATTTCCATTTGAAAAAAGCTTTGGGATGACAGCTGATCTTCCTAATAAGAGATCTTCTAATCCAGAAATTGTTACATTTGACATTGGAAAGCTCCAAACCTCCAATAGACAACTGGGGCATTTCACAAACGGATACTCTGTAGCTACAGTATGACCTAACCAAGTGCAAAAGTTTAGGTGAAATAGAATTAATAACCCAGTTATAAACTTTAGGTGTGGAATCCACTCCAAAAAGGTTGATAAATTCATTGTAGGAATAAAAGCTGCCATCCTCCTTTAATAAATCCAAAACAAAAATAACACCTTTGTCAACCCAATCCTTAATAAAGATAGATTTTTTTCCACGCAGCACATTCTGATTGTTCCATAAAATACTCCTATGAGGGGAAAAATTGTGGCAAAAGGCAAGCTTACAGGCCTCCAAGGCTTGCTTATGAAAATTAGCAAGCTTGAACGGAAGTTTGTTGCATTTAAAATCGCAGGATAATAAAAAATGTAACCCCCCACATTTTTCAAAGATAAATTTAGGTATGTGAAACCATAACAGATTAGAATCAGCATTTAGGCAGCGTTTAATCCAACCGATCTTAAAAACCTGATTGAGAGTACTAAAGTCCAAAGCATTCACACCTCCCTCCAAAGTATTTCTTATCAGAGTCATCCTTTTAACACACTCAGTTTTATTTTTCCACAAGAATTTAAATAATACAGAGTCGATAGATGAGCAAGTCTTCGGGTTGACATATAAGGACAAGGCTGGGTAAACAATCCTAGAAATACCTTCAGCTTTAGAAATCAAGACACGACCATAGATAGTTAAATTTCTTTGTAGCCAGCAATTGAAGATATTCTTTAATTTTTTTGTCCGTTGTGAAAAATTATCTAAATAAATCCGTGATGTATTGACGGGACGGTGTGGAATAAATGGTGAAATATAGCTTGATTCAGTGCAATGGGATAACATGAAGTCAGGCAATAATAAATTCGCACTTTATACTATATTTCAGATTTCAGAATGAAACGACAATGACTATACATTATTTTTTCACTGAAACTGCTTGTTTTGTCACCATAGCGAACAGATACAGTACGCATGCAGCTCAATGTGTATGGCAGAATACAATAGTCCGCGCATGACAGCTACAGAAATGGCAATTGATCTAGATTGTGGGGTAGGAGCTCACTTAATTGCATGGTAACATAGTGGCGAAGGCATGGAGCTATAAAGCTCTGCGGTCCCACACAGCGCTGCCTGGAAACAGGAGAGATGCATAAATCAGTCCTGCCGTATCACCACAGTGCCCTTGAGCCCAACACTTAACCCTGTGTGGCTCCGCTGGGGCGGCCCCTGCTATTAATGCAGTACAAGACACACGTGACAGAGACCATCTGTGAAATGTCAAGCAACTGCACACATTACATCATTCAGGTGTTGCCCTGCAGGTCAATGTATGGACTGAACATGAGGGGAAACACCTCACTGCAGCCGAATTAATCAGAGACATGCTTGTGCAGTTGTGAGCATCTTTTTAGACACACACACACACACACACACACACACACACACACACACACACACACACACACACACACACACACACACACACACACATATATATATATATATATTTCAAACTAGAGAGAGAGAGACAGCCACCCGACCCACGGGTTCAGGCCGCCCAGCTACTCCCCAAAATGACCGTCCATGATGACGTTGAGGCATATTTACAAATGTCAGAGAATACTGCTACAACGGAGGGGTGGGACCCGGATGACTGGGCTCACGCACTCGCCCCTCTTCTCACTGGCGAAGCCCAGCGTGCCTTCTTCAGCCTCCCTTCACTGATAGCAGAAAGGTATGAGGATGTAAAGAGGGAAATTTTGGCTAGAGTGGGGCTATATCCAGTGTGCGCGGCCCAATGCTTCTATGACTGGTCGTATCAGTCATGCATGGAGACACATGACAGGTGCCCGCTCGGCGCGTCACTATCTCCGCAGCTTCGGCGTCCTGGCCCATAGAAGTTGGGCTTGTTAAGGATTTGCCCGTAACTATGTTGCTGGGCCGAGACTGGCCAGGCTTCGAAGCCCTGCTCAACGACGCCACACGACCTGTCAAACCCAGTGGGGGTCGCCGTGGGCGGCGCCCAGCGAAGAGGTCACGCGGCCGCCCCGTTCTCTTGGCCTCCGACAGTGGGAGAGATGGTGAGTCCCCTTCCCATTCCACTAATCTCTTCTATGATGTTTACCAACAGGTTTCGGGAGGCGGCTCCATCCTTGCCCCCACTTTGTTGTGGAGAATGGCCTGCTCTATTGTGTCGCCCAGCGGAGGGTGGATGAAAAAAAACTGCTTGTGCTCAAAGACGGAGACGATCCTGCAATTGGCGCGCTCCCATCTGTTGGCAGGACACCTCGGCGCAGCAAATACCACCCAGCGCATTTGAAACCGGTTCCACTGGCCCGGCCTGGAGGCCGAAGTGAAGCGTTTCTGTCAAGCCTGTCCAGTCTGCCAGAAGACGTCACGCAAATCATCACTCCACACCACTCATACCGCTGCCCATCATAGAGATGCCCTTTGAACGCATCGGGATGGATCTGGTAGGGCCGTTGTTAAAGTCGGCCCGGGGACACGAACACATCCTCGTCGTGGTCGACTACGCCACTCGCTACCCCGAAGCAATCCCTCTCCGGAAAGCCACCGCGAAGAATATCGCCCACGAGCTCTTTCTGCTGTTTAGCCGAGTTGGTATACCGGTGGAGATCTTGACTAATCAAGGAACACTGTTTATGTCCCGGCTAATGGCCGATCTCTGCCGCCTACTCCGGGTAAAGCAACTGCGGACGACTGTGTACCATCCTCAAACGGACGGACTCGCAGAACTTTTCAACCAGACCCTCAAGCAAATGCTGCGACTGGTACCAGCCAAAGATAAACCGGACTGGGACCAGATGTTGCCTACGTTCTATTCGGTATACGGGAGGTTCCCCAAGCATCCACAGGCTTTACGCCCTTTGAGCTCCTCTTCGGATGACAACCTCGAGGGCTGCTCGACGTTGCGAATGAGGCGTGGGAACACCAGCAGCCCACCCCACACCGGTCCCTTATCGAGCATGTTGCCGAGATGAGACAACGGGTCGACCGCGTCATGCCCCTAGTCTGAGAACATCTGGCAAAGGCCCAGCAGGCTCAACAGCGCCACTATAACCGAACAGCTGAGCCTCAAGAATTCCAAACGGGCGACCAGGTTATGGTGTTAGTCCCCACCGCGGCCTGTAAGTTCCTGGCCACTTGGCAGGGGCCATATACAGTGGTAGAGAAAGTGGGTCATGTAACGTACCGAGTACGGCAACCTGGGAGACGGAGCCCTGAGCTCCGTGGTTTCTATACCACGTAAACCTGCTGAAGAGCTGGGTGGGGACCAGAGAACAGACCATAGCCCTTGCCACCGTCGAGCCCGTTCTGGTGGATACCAACCCCGGTCTGTCGGGGGAACAAAAGGCTGAGCTGCAACACCTGATTGGTCAGTTTTCGGATGTGTTCTCTACAGTCCCCGGGCAAACCAGTCTGGTTCAACACGACATTATAACACTGCCACAGGTCATCGTGAAGCAACGGCCCTACCGTATTCCAGAGGCTTGACGGCAGGCTATCGAGGAGGAAATTCAGTAAATGTTGAAGTTGGGCATGATTGAACAATCACGCAGCCCGTGGTTCAGCCGATCGTCCTGGTCCCGAAGCCAGATTGCACCCTCTGCTTCTGCAATGATTTTCGCCGCCTCATTGAAGTCTCGGAATCTGACGGATACCCAATGCCCCGGGTGGATGAACTCCTAGATCGTCTGGGAAGGGCCCGGTACATTTCCACTTTGGACCTGACGAAGGGTTATTGGCAGGTACCCCTCTCCGAAAGTGCCAAACAGAAAACCGCCTTTTCGACTCCAACTGGCCACTGGCAATATCGGACCCTTCCCTTCGGCCTTCACGGGGCACCGGCCACGTTCCAGAGGCTTATGGACATCATCCTTCGGCCGCACCAGCAGTACGCAGCAGCGTACATTGATGATGTAGTCATCAATTCGGAGCGTTGGGACGACCACATAGACCGTCTGCGGAGGGTGCTTACAGATCTTTGAAGGGCTGGACTCACTGCCAACCCTCGCAAGTGTCACCTGGCCCTCTTTGAGGCAAAATGCCTGGGCTTCCAGGTTGGACGTGGCCTCATTAAGTCACAGGAGAAAAAGGTGGAGGCCGTCCGCGCCGCCCAAAGACCCGGAACGAAGACCCGGTACGAGCTTTCTTGGGCTTAGCGGGATATTATTGCTGCTTCATCCCCAAGTTCTCCTCATTAGCCGCCCCCCTGACAGACCTAACAAGAAAGGGGCAGCCTGAGCGGATCGCCTGGGGTCCAGAGGCAGAAGAAGCATTTCAGCAAATCAAGTGTGACCTGACGGGGGAACCAGTCCAGCACGTCCCCGATTTCGGCCGCCCCTTTCTGTTACAGACAGATGCGTCCGAGACAGGGTTAGGAGCCGTCCTGTCCCAAGTCACGGAGGGTGAGGAACATCCTGTGTTGTTTATAAGCAGGAACCTGACGAAAGCCGAGAGGAACTATGCTACGGTTGAGAAAGAGGCTCTGGCCATAACGTGGGCAGTCCTGGAGCTGCGTTACTACCTGCTCGGCCGTAAGTTCACCCTCCTCACGGACCACGCGCCCCTTCAATGGATGGCCAGGGCCAAGGACACCAACGCCAGAGTGACGTGGTGGTTCCTTGCGCTCCAGGACTTCTGCTACATCATCCGCCACCGAGCCGGAGCCTCCAACGCCAACGCAGACGGACTCTCGCGAGTCGGGTCAGCCTTCACAGGTCTATCAGTGGTAACTCCCCACCCACCCCCAGTTTCCCCCTGGGGAAAGACGCGAAACACCTGTGCCCGCTCATCATGGCTTGATCGGCCACACCTGTCACCAATTTCCCCCACGGCCATATATGCAGCATGAGGCTGAAAAACAAGGAGACTGGCGTCTTGAATGCTGAGAACTAACGTGTCGCCTTTTGTTCTTTCCAGAAACCAGCGTGTGACCGAGCTAGACCTGATACGAGCACAGCACCGACTCAGCAAGCCACTCTTCACTCTTCACCTACCACTTGTTAATAAAAACACCCTCCGGGGTAATTAATTTGAGCTCTCCTTGTCGCGTGATACTTCCGCCCCGTCACAGTATGTATGTATGGATGGATGTATGGATGTATGTATGTATGTATGGATGGATGGATGGATGGATGGATGGATGGATGGATGGATGGATGGATAGATAGAGATAAATTAATACATTTGTGTTGCTCCAAGAAAATGTTTCTATCTAGAAAAAATGATGCATAGACACATATAAACCAATCAAACAGCACACAGTGAACATCCTTCATGTGAGTGTTGAGTGTGAGAGATGAACAGCGTTGCACGTCACTGTGAGCTCAAAGGCTCAATTCCTTCTCCCCTAAGAGTGGAGAAACCTTGAGAAGTAATAAGCAGAGTGAACAGGCGTATTCCTCCTTTATGAAAACCCTCCTACGCTCATCAGCTGCTGACATGACGGATGGAACTCAACTCACAGAGTAAAGCTGGATAAAAGAAAGATGCCCTTCATCTGACTCATACTGTACCCTCAGAAAAACCAAGCTTGGATGCATGAGAAACTGCTGAGCATTGAATATTAAACCATTCATCTCATATTTATTTATAAACTTGCATAATCAACAATGATAAATTACAAATTCTTAACTTAAAATCATTGAATAATTCATAACAATAATGTATAATTCATAACAATAATGTGGTCACACTTTTTTTACATTGTTCATACAGGATGCTGTTATTAATTACAATGGCAATAACAATACCTCATACGCAAACACATTAAATAAACAATAAAGTGTGACCATCATTGCAAATTAAAATATTGCATAGTAACCCTGATAAACAAATGACTGCAAACTAATAAACACCTATAATTAAAAAACATATAATTAATTTAAGCAACATTTTGTGGAGCTATTCCTAATGGACACTAACGTAAAGCACCAGCAAACATTGCACCTGCGACATTTCTATACAGTTTTATCTCTCAGTTTTAGAGTAGAATGGTATGAAAGGCTCACCCGATGTTGCAGTGTGTCTCTGCTGCAGTGAGCGCATCTGTGCATGTGTTCAGCATCAGCACCACAACACGCTGAAGACACACGCAGACGTGTGGAGCTGAAGGGTTCACATTACCGCAGTGTCTCGACTGCCTGACTGCAGTGCTGCTGATGCAGGGACTCCACCGAGCTCAAGGGAATCCATCACACTTATGTAATTCAGCTCTCATAGTGCACAGTGCTTTGGCAAGAAAAAAAAAAGATTTTGATTGTAATTACCTCTGCATTCTGACAGGCATTTATATAGTCAAATCAAAAATTATTCAGACAACAGATATCATTTTTGATATTTTTTTTACTAGTGGGTGCAGGACACTATAGTTAATTAATGTAATTGAGGATAGCAAAATAAAGTAAACTGTGACATATTATATCCAAAAATTTCTTCATACAGCGGTCTACCAGTAAAAATTATAAAAATTTGGGACAGAAAATTATTCAGACACTTTGACCTGACCTCGTTTTGCATAAGTGATTTTACTTTATTTGCTAATGCAATCTTTTTACACCACAGACTGAACAAAATTAAGCATTGCTTGGTAATTGATTGACCTAAATTAGTATTAATTGTGTATTTAAATTTAACAGCTGACAGCTATTCAACCTAATTCATTCGTGAGACAGTCTAAACGATGGCCAAAACCAGTGAAATATCAACATATTTGATAACTCTGAGTTATTGTCATATTTTATAAGCATTTTCTAAACTATTGCGAATAAACTGTGATCATGTGAGAAATGTTAAAGGTGTCTGAATAAATTTTGGTTTGACTGTATGTGTTAGTGTGTGATGCACTATATAATACATATTTACTTATAATACATATTCCAAATGCATTATACCCAGTCCTAAATAATTCTAATATAAGTCATTTATAATGCATATAATTGTTTCATCCTGTTCACACTGATCCATTTGTACCTTGAGTTTCTCAGTGTTAACACTGGTTATAAATGGGAAGACTTTTTATTGACTGTTAGAAACAAATAATTATTTTCTCATAAAAAGAGCTACTGTATGAGATCAACTCCCAAAATCCCAGATGTTTCGTGTTTTGAAAGGCTACTTAGATGCTCTTGTTGTTTAATGCAGAAAGCAAGCATGAATTACCATTGGTTAGTTTAATCCATTAAATTCAACGGTGTGTTTGCCTTTCTCTTCTTCATTATTTATTTCTAGGAATATATACAGTACATGCAGTATATTTCCATCCAGTACTTTAAATGCTTACACAACCTAAATGTTTACAGTATCTCTGCACTGGAAATTGTGTGGGTTTACGAGAAATCTGTGTGTTCTGTAAATATACAATGTATAAGCAATAATACAGTGATTCTAGCCTCATTTGAGCTAAAAAGGCTCTATGGTGCCATTTCAGTTTTTCAAGTATAGCCTAGGTAACAGCTGCCAAACTAAATGCATATTGAACACCACTCACATTTTATTGGATTTTGAATTAATTTGAACTTTGACTCAACTGCTGGACCTTTATCATTTCACTTTTTCTATACAGATGTTACATCCTCACTCACCCCGACGAATGAAGCTTTATGCAACAAAGTGAGAAGCACGTTCATGTAATCAACCAATCAGCACAAGAGAAAGCAGGCATAAATATAGTCTTCACTCACCTCTGTCCCATGACAGTTTCACAGCATCCCTCCACTTCCCCACCACCTCACTCTTGGCTGGTTTTCTATCCCAAAAAATCTGTGTGTGGGGGACCCTCCTCCAGACAGCGTGCCAAATAAACATAAATTACTATATCTGATTTCATGTATGTGTGAACTAGTGAATAGATGGATATAATAATTTTAGTTATTATGTCACCTCTTGTTTGGCAGAAACATTTGATGCAATGCGATTACTTGCAAAGAGTTCCAACAACGTACACACAAAAAAATGTTTTACGGCTTCTATATTATTGGGTATTAGGGGGTGTTACAGTCACTCCTTTACATAAACGCACGAGAGGAGGGGCACTGCTGTGTTTCTACTTGACAGATAATAAAAAAACCTTGCTAAACCTCATTCCCTCTAGACGATCTGCAGTGGTGCAGAGGAACACGGGTACACCCGATTCACACTGGACACTCAAGCAGAACAGAAGCAATGCAGACACATAGCCTACTATAAGCCTATATACATATTAAATGCTGTATATACACTCACTGGACACTTTATTGGGTACACCTTGCTAGTACTGGATTGGACCTCCTTTTGCCTTAATTCTTCTATACAACACTGTGCTGGAAGTTCCTCTGAGATTTTGGTCCATATTGACATGATGGCATCACGCAGTTGCTGCAGATTTGTCGGCTCCACATTCATGATGCGAATCTCCCGTTCCAGCAAATCCCAAAGGTGCTGTATTGGATTGAGATCTAGTGACTGTGTAGGACATTTGAGTATAGTCACTGTCATGTTCAAGAAACCAGTTTGAGATGATTTGAGCTTTGTGACATGGAGTGTTTTTCTGCTGGAAGTAACCATCAGAAGATGAGTGGTAGAACAATACTCAGGTAGGCTGAGGTGTTTAAATGCTCAGTTGGTACCAAGGGGCTCAAAGTGTGCCAAAAAAAATATCATCCACACCATTACACCACAAGCAGCCTGAACTGTAGATATTGGCAGGATGGATTCATGCTTTCATGTTGTTTATGCCAAATTCTGACTCTACCATCATCAGACCAGGCACCATTTTCCCAATCTTCTATTGTCCAATTTTGGCAAGCGTGTGTGAATTTTAGCCTCAGTTTCGGTCACCGGTGTGTTCTTCTGTTGCTGTAGTCCGTCTGCTTCAAGGTTGGACCTGTTGTGCGTTCGGAGATGCTCTTCTGCAAACCTTGGTTGTATCGAGTGGTTATTTGAGTTACTGTTGTCTTTCTATCAGCTGAACCAGTCTGGCCATTCTCCTCTGACCTCTGTCATCAACAAAGCATTTTCACCCACAAAACTGCCACTTGCTGAATATTTTCTCTTTTTCAGACCATTCTCTGTAAACCCTAGAGATGGTTGTGTGTGAAAATCCCAGCAGATCATCAGTTTCTGAAATACTCAGACCAACCCGTCTGGCATCAACAACCATGCCCTGTTCAAAATCACTTAAATCACCTTTCTTCCCCATTCTGGTGAGTGCCTGTAGTTTATAAAACTAATATTAAAGTTAGGAAATAATTCGAGTTTTAATCGTTTAAACAGGCGTTTGAGGTTTGGGAAAAAAACTCAAGGCAATTAGGTGTTTTTGTGTATTTTATTTAGGCTATTTTTTCACAGTGCTGAAAGTCATACATGGCCACTGTGAAACACAGAACACCTTACTTTTACAGTTATTTTGACCATGCCCTGTGGCTTTAATTCACGTTTGTGTGAATAGCCCAACTGCACTGAAAAAAAAATGTATTTTTGTTTGTGTGTGTATAATTTTCACTCAGAAATTGTCTTGTAAATTTAACAAATCATTACAAAGAATCAGCCAGTTAAACTTAATAAATCGGAATTTTTCAACTAGAAAGACTAAAATAGTTTTTTCTTGTAAAGCACACTCCAATAATATTTATTTTCAACTTAGAAAAATGTTGTTGTTTTTTACAGTGAGTCCCAAGAGCTCTTACCATGGAGCAAATGGACTGTAAAATGCCTTATAGATCATCTGTAAAGTAACCCCAAAAAAGTAAGCAGTAATGCCAAACAACACTGAAAAAAAAGTCCTTTTGAATTTTACTTGATTTTAATGTGTACATCGGTCCCACATGATCAGAATGCGTTCAGACACAATTTTCCTCTTTTTTCAATTAATGATTGTGAAACATAAATTAATTGTGTTGTTATATGCTTCATTTGTGTAATTTCAAAGACCTGTTATGTCCATTTTTTTCAGTGAAGCAACCAATCTCCTGTGTTGCACAAGCAAGAATGAGCCATTCAGTCTGGTCCAGTCCACATCCCAAAATCCATTTCACAGACCCAAGAAAGCAGCTTATACGTCCAAGAGCATTAAATAAGATTGTTTATAAAAATAGACAAATCTTTCATTGGTTGTGGGGGAGGTCAGAGATTAGCGTATGGTGCGTTTTGTAATGTTGTTGTTTTTCAGATCAGGATTATTGAATGCCATTTCATTGCAACAATTCACAAAAACTCCCTCTCAGAGAGGCTATAAAAAGATAATTCTCCTATAAAGAGCTTTTCTCTAGTGATCACGCTTCAAAAGTGTAATTCTAGACAGAGATGATGATTTTGTTAAGACTTACCGCCTCAAATACAACTAAAATGCATATATTGAAAGGATTGGTCAGAAAAAAAAGAAAAGAAAAACTTTTGATATTTCAAACTTGCAACCATGTTGTCAGGCTTTAAAAAAAGTAGTTCAGGTTGATCATGTCATGTCTTTTTGGAGTTTCACAGTGTAAATCACCATTGTTGCATAGAAAAAAAAAAGAGCAGCTCAGACTTGACAGAAGAAAATATAGGTTTGAAACAGCATGAGAGTTAAGACGATTCATGAGTGAACGATTCCTTTCACAGTCCAGCTATTCTCACAAAAAGCCAACAGTACACAGAACATTTTGTTCAAACACTGTGCAATTCACATATGGTTTTGCAGTGTTTTACAACAGTTAGTGCGGTTTCTGGGGTTCTTTCCAGCTAATCATCTCAGAAGCGTAACGGAAGTGCAGTAATCCTGAGAGTGCACTGAAATGAAAATTAAAACCTTAAAACCTGTTTGACCCTATGTTTTATGGGTTACGCATCTTTGTGAATAATAAGCAGAGTACAGAAACATACTTTAAGCCATTCAGTTAAGTAAACTGACTGTTTTCAGAGTAGGAAACTAATGCATTGCTTACTTTGTAGTACAGTATGCACTGTACTGTGAACATATAATAAAAATAAAAAGAATAAATAAGGTTAGACTTTATTTTAGGGTATTCATGTTACAGTATAAGTATACATTTAAGTACTGAGTAATAATAAACTATACGTGTACTTACTTTTTAGGGTTTGGGTTAGGATTTTGGTTTGTTTTAGGGTTAGTTGCATGTAATTATGTATAATTTAGAGTTATTACTACAGTAACTACATGTAACATGTAACAGGACACTGTAAAATTAAGTGTTACCAATAATCATCCTCATTATGTACACAGTACAGATCAGTTATCATCTTATAACCAGTTATCAATGGTTGTTTATTTTTGAAAATAAATGTACAAAAGTTTTAACCTATTTTTATATATTTTAAAGAAAATCCTCATTATGTCCAGACTAACATCCAATTATAATCTGTCTACAATCTCATCCAATTATAATGATAATAAATATTTATTTAAAAAAGTGATTTACTTATTTATATTTGAATAAAAGTTTGTGTGAAAATGCTTACATTTTTAATTAATAGTGCATTTTTAATACATGTTTTACGCTTATATTTTAACTTTTTGGAATTTATATACTAAATGAATCTTTTTGATGAAAAGATTTTAAAGTTATGAACATGACTTGCAGTCAAGAGCATTGCATTATGGGATACAGCACATGCAGTGTGCCATTGTGAACACAACCGCAATTAAAACAACAACAACAACAACAACAACAACAAAAAATCACCTGGACACTGTGATTAATTCTGAAGTTTATTCGTCCCATTTCATTAAGAATTTTGATTCATCAAAAGGCCTTATAAACAGTTTATGGCTCGCAGAGATACTGATTGCTTACAGGAAAGATTTTCTTCATAAACAAATCCCATCAGTCCATTGAAATGGCAACAGATTGCATCTTCGTGGTTGTGCCATCTTCGTACTATTCGTTTAAGGCCAAAGGGTACATGAACGAAATCAGAAATCAGAAAACTTCAATTTCATTAATGTTTGTGGCAACACAAACCATCTTAATGCACAGAATGCAGTGAGGTTTTGTTTAATTTCCGACATGTGGAGGGTTAATGGGACAGAACGGACCTCAGGTGGTCGTTTCAAAACTGCATCTGAAATGCAGTCTCTTCATGCACAGGCATCCTTCATAGTACCTTAAATCAATAGTCTGTTACAGATCAAGTTTCAATATCAAAAAACGTGTATCTGTCGATGAGATCGCGGTACAATCGTGCAACGCATCAAGTCGCGATCTCAGCTAATCTATGAGCCGACAAACGCACATACGCACTCTCACACATACACAAACACTTTAAAAAAAAAAACTTAAAATGAACAAACAAATAACCGACATGAAAACATGAATCATGTTCCCATGATTTGACAGGCATTAAACACAAAATCAAACAAAAGAGCAATAGAAAAACTGACAGTGAGACCCAGCGAATGTCAGCCGGTGAAACGCGGGGGCAAATCCCCCATAATGCTTTGGGCCTGATACACCATGAAACTTTATTTTTCAGTGATGTCATCATTCAGAGCCTTTTCGGTGACCACAGCAGTGACTGCAGACACCCTTCGGACCCCATCACAGCAGCACTAGAGGACGAGGGACGGATGAACTCTCGGCATGAGAGCTCCTGACCAGGGCGAGAGAGAGAGAGAGAGACAGGGCTGACGGGATGGGGCGGAGGAGAGGTGGGGCGGGGGTCGTCCCGGGGGGGCTAGCGGTTGTTCTTGGCCGCCTCTTTAGCCGCTATGATCAGTGGAGTGAGGCTGGACAGAGGCTTGGCCACTTTCAGGAACTGGTGCTGCAGGGAGAAGACAGAGACGTCTCTTATTATGCTCATCAAGGCTGCATTTATTGGATCAAAAATATAGTAATATATGAAATATTATTACAATTTTAAATAACTGCTTTCTTGAGTATATTTTAAAATATAATTATTCCTGTGATGCAAAGCTGAATTTTCAGCATCATTACTCCAGTCTTCAGTGTCACATGATCTTTCAGAAATCATTCTAATAGGCTGATTTTCTGCTCAAGAAACATTTCTTATATTTATCAATGTTGAAGACAGTTGTGCTGCTTCATATTTTTGTGGAAACCGTGCATTTCTAGTTTTGAGAAAGCTCAAATAAAGAAATCTGTAACATTATAAATGTCTTTACTGTCACTTTTGATCAATTTAATGCATCTTTGATGAATTAAAGTATTAATGTATTTCCTTAAAACAACAACAACAAAACATCTTACTGTCCCCAAACTTTTGAACGGTAATGCATATTGACAAACATGTTAAGGGTTTTATTATGTATTAATTGTGAAAACTGAATATTTATTAAGTTTCTTTTATTGTCCATACATCACACGTATTTCAAAAAGTGTTTAAACTTTTTAAACCGGTGGCAACTAGAGAGTAAACTGTGGATTTCAGTTCTTATTGTAAAAAATCCTTTCTATTTTCTGGACCCACTCACTCTAATGACTGAGATTTCCAGCAGCTTCTTCATCCGGCTTATTTAATGCACAATTGAGTCATATACTGTAATGTGTTACACAACATCACTACTGGTGCTCTCATACTTTCAGATTCTGGGGCTTTTCTAGAAAGTTCTGGCATCACTTTTATTCCAACCAACAGACGTGATTTTTCTAAACCAGGTGTGAGTGTGGGAGTGACAAGAGCAGGAGGGAGAGATGCGTTTATGGAGACAAGACTGTTATTGCTACACATTTTGCTAGCAAAAGTTATAGCTAGCAAACTTATTGCTACACATTAAACGGGTCATAAATGCTCTCTAGCTAGGCAGCTCACTAGGTTTTGAAACACACGTGTAATGTATGAAGGACAACAAATGAAACAAGAAAAAAATCAAAAGATCATTTAATTAAATAAATGTTTTATCAGTTAGTCAGTAACTAAATTCAATTAATAAAATAAATAACAAACTAAATAACTTTCTAAATTGACAAATATAATAATAATAATAATAATATATAATAGCCAAACAAATTATTTGAAATGTCATTTGCATTTCTCAATCCATTTGCTCATCTATTTATTTGTTAGGATTGCAAAGTGATTTATTTCTTAACTAATTAACTGATACAGCTGTATTTTAAGCCACTAACCACTGATCTATAAAGGTCAAGCATTAAACATTTATTCTGGAAGGTAACTTTGTTTTTGTAACATTGATAATCCATAGATAACTCTAACACACACACGCACACGCACACACACACACACACACACACACACACACACACACACACACACACACACACACACACACACACACACACACACACCTGTAAGAGCTCCTTGGCCGAGTCTCTCTTCTCCACGTCCATTTCCAGACAGCGGTTTAAGAAGTCCCGAAACACGGAGGAGAGTTTCTCTGGGTTCTGCAGTTCTGGAGTTCCATTGGTGGCGATGAGGTACAGAGCCTGGACAACAGCAGGGGTTAAAGGTCACACAAAAATCATGAACATTATCTACAGCACCAGTTGCTTTCATTTAAAAGGCTATTTGAAATGTTCTTGTCTAAATTAAAACTTAAGGAATAACCATCCAGAGAATGTTCTGAAGAATGAAGAATCTACAAAAAGTCCAATATTGGCCCAAAATACTTGCCTCAAGTTAAGAACTACTTCTCACTAGTCACTACGACTTCATTTTTGTTTGCCACAAACATTTTTTGCAACGTCATTGAAGATAAAAGCGTTTAGAGCTGACGGAAGTCGATATTAACTTGCTTTCTGTCCAAATGAAATAATTTTCCATCATTCTTTCTGACGGTGTTGACATCTCTGATGTCACTGGTGCACATAATAATAATAATAATAATAATAATAATAATAATAATACTAATAATTTGTTACATTTATGTAGCGCTTTTCTGGGTACTCAAAGCGCTTTACATGGAAGGAGGAATCTCCTCAACCACCACCAATGTGCAGCATCCACCTGGATGATGCGACGGCAGCCATATTGCGCCAGAACGCCCACCACACACCAGCTTACTAGTGGAGAGGAGACAGTGGTGAAGCCAATCAGTCAATATGGGGATGATTAGGAGGCCATGATGATGGACAGAGGACAAGGGGCAAATTTGGCCAGGATGCCGCGGTTAAACCCCTACTCTTTTTCGAAGGACATCCTGGGTCAGAAAGCCTAAAAAAATATATCAAACAACCCCTACATCACCACATGTTGTTTGGGAGGGTTTCAAGAAAAATCCTCCTCGCTCCTCTAAAAATAAACTCCAGCATATTCAGTTGTCAGACATGACTGGAACTTCAAAAGTGACCAGATTCTATGGTCAGATGAAACAAAAAAAGGCCTTTTTGTCAGCAAACCCACCAGATGTGTTGTGGGCCTATTTTTTTGCTGGAGGTCCTGGACATCTTGTTCAGATACATGGTATTATGGAAAAAATCAAAACCGGACTGCCTCTGCTAGAAATCTTATAATGGGCTGTGGTTGGATCTTCCAACACGACAATGATCCAAGATCAAGATCAACACAAAAATGGGTAACTGAGCACAAAATGAAGCTTCTGCCATGACCGTCCCAGTCCCCTAAACTGAACCCTATAGAAAATGAGTGGGCTGAACTGAAGAGAAGCACCAACATGAACTTGTGAATATGAAGGATCTGGAGAGATTCTGTTTGGCGGAATGGTCTCTGATCTCTTGTCAGTTGTTCTCCAAACTCAGAGCTAGAGGTCTGCACTCCCGCGGGAGACAAATTTTTAAAGGTCATTGCGGGAGCGGGCGGGATGATGAGGAGCACTTGCGGGTGCGGGCGGGAGGGATGATACGCATAAAGTAAAATATATAAATGATTAAAGTAGCGTACATAATTTGTAGTTGTGAGGGAGATTCTGATTGGCAGCAATAAAAACGTTTTAAGCAGCCTAAACTTGTGAATGTTGTCGGGTAGGGCAGGGCCTAATCTCACGCACACTTGTTTAGAGACAATTCCATTCCCGCTGCTCCGAGTTCGAATTCGAAAGCTAGTTCAAGTTCAAAATAGACAGCATGGACGAGGAACAGAGCGCCTCTAGTGCTTCAGATAAAGTACTGTTGTGAATATTATGCTGTTCGTAATATGGGACCAATAAATATGTTACCAAGTATTGGTAAGGAATTTTGTGTGCACGCATTTTTTTCCCCAAGACCTTTCGTCAGACAGAAAGTGCGGGCGGGAGCGGGACATTATATCACAGATGCGGGCGGGAGCGGTACTAAAAATGACAAATCTTTGCGGGAGCGGGCGGGAGCGGGACTGAACACTGCGGGAGCGGGCGGGAGCGGGTCTGAAAATTGTGTCCCGCGCAGACCTCTACTCAGAGCTGTTATCTTGGCAAAAGGAGATTGCAAAAAGTATTTAATAAAAGGGTGGCAATAATTATGGCCAGCGTGTTTTGGAGAAAAGCATTTATTTCATAATGTGATTTACCCCCCACTTTCAATTCTTTTACTTCAAAGAAAGGTTCGATTTTTGTGAGTTTTTTGAATGATAGATCAAAAGGATAAAGAATGCAGAATTTTTTTTTACTGCCATTTTTGATCATATTTACCAGGGGTGCAATTAATTCTGACCACGACTGTATATATCAAAGTACCATGGTATTACCATCTGATGTCATCCCTATGGTATGATTTTGTAGTGTCTATTATTTTGTCTTGGGTGTTCCAGCAGAACTGTCTAATTTGAATATTGCTACTATCACAGGAAAACGTTGCAAAAACTTCTGAAGTGACTTCAGTGATAAGGTGCACATATTACTGAGTTAGGTTTAGATGTCTTTAATCTTACCCTCAGAGGGTTTTCGTTGAGGTATGGCGGTTCGCCCTCTATCATCTCTATAGCCATGATGCCCAGGGACCAGATGTCCACTTTGGGTCCGTAGGCCTTACGGGTCACCACCTCTGGTGCCATCCAGTAGGGCGTCCCCACCATGGTGCTTCGTTTGCTCTGTTCAGGAGTGATCTGAGCGCAGAAGCCGAAATCAGCTGAGAGACACAGACGGACAGATGTTTAGACCGGCTGGTGTGATACAGTCAATTCATGTGATTTCAAAAATACAGCAGGAATTGTGAAGCATGGTCATAAAATGGATTCTTGCTCCCTCTACTGGTCAAAAGTTGCACAGATGAAAACATCACATTCAAGCTGCCTTTAAATCATAATCAAAGCCAACGATGAAAAAAGTAATAATTATCAGTAAGACCTTATTTAAACAGCACTCAAGGCCAAGATTTAGGTGCATATGTCACTAATATGCATACAATTTACAATCCAGAACAGCCTTATATGTTTTGGATAGAAAAACTGAAACACAGATTAGAAGAAAAAATGTTGTAGATGAGTTGTGCACTCACTGAGTTTGACAGACCCGTCCATGCCCAAGAGAATGTTGTCACTCTTGATGTCTCTGTGAATAACCTGATTCGAGTGAAGAAACTCCAGGGCTTGTAGACACTGCATGGACAAGAACAACCCAGTTAGCACATTAAAACATGACAGGGTTCATGTGACCTAAAAAGAGTTTCAAAAACTAGTGTGCTGCCTTGCTAGACAGCATGCACTGCAAACAAGCTCTGTGCAGTGTTATTTTAGTATTATTTATATAGTATTATAGTTTTTAGTAATATTTTGAATTTGCTTTCATTTTATATTTATAGTTTGTTTAATTTTAGTCTACGTTTTAGTAATTAGTTTGACGGGATTTTAATCAGTATTTCATTTTTATTTCAGTTTTACAAATTTTACCCCCGGTTTCACAGACAAGGCTTAAGTCTAGCTCCAGAATAAAATGCATGTTTGAGCCATTTAACTGAGAGCAACTTGCACTGGAATATCTTCAAATATGTCAGTGTCATTGTTTTGTCTCAAAATGCACACTAGTAATGTGTTTTTTTTCCTAAGGCACTTTTTTAAAAGCCACTTAAATGCCCTAATCTAACTAAGGCCTAATCCTGCCTTAATCTAAGCCTTGTCTGTGAAACCAGGCCTAAGAAATATTGCATTGGCAACTAAATGAAATAATTTAAGCTTAAGTTTTTCATCTAATATTTCTATTAGTGCTGTTGATTGGCGATTAAACGCATCTAACATAAACGTTTTTGTTTATATAATATATGAATATATGTGTGTATAAATATTATTACATTTATATACAGTATATATGTGTGTGTGTGTGTGTGTGTGTGTGTGTATACAGTATACATATAGAGACACAAACTTGAATAATTCGGGTGCACTGTCTATGTTTATGATAAACAAATATTTTGTTGTCAGCTTAGCTAACATCAAACTCTATTGGAATTAACTGATTCTCTGTGCATTTTTTTCTAAGGAACACTATTTGTGAGTTGCTGCCTATGTATTGTGTTCAGATCAGTCATTCATGAGGTTCCATTTCACTTAGGATTCTGCCGTGGTAGATATCTAGACAGCAAGGCAGCTTTTTTTGTTTTGGAGAGGACAAATACTCATGGTAAGTTGAATAATTACACACTCACTTCCCGACAGACAGCGGCGATCTGCGCTTCATCCATACAGGTTTCCGTCACCACGTCTGTCAGGGAACCTCCAGCCAGATACTCCATCACCACCCAGAGCTCATCCCCCACCAGGTAACTATGGCAACAAGACAGCATCGTCAACAGACGCCACATCGCTGAGTGATGCAAGCGACATCGCCGTGACAACAGAATTATTGGACGTGTCTGCTTTTATTAGTGCAGACAATTAAGCAATTCACCATGGACACAGTGAGAAGCTTTGGATTTTTTTGAGATAAGACTTGTTTTTAAAGAAAACGCATTTTAAATTATTTAGTTCTTTTTTTTGTTTGTCTTTAGCATAATCTGAAAAAAAATTGCGCAGGTACTAAAAGCAGAAAGAAAAATAAATAAAAAAATTAAGAAAATATAACTTAAAAACAAAAGAAAAATACAACAAAAAATAAAAAGACAAAAAAATTAACAAAAAATAAGATAACTTGAAATAATAAAAGACAAAAGAAAATAAAAGACAAAAAGACAAAAGAAATAAACTTAAAATAAAAAAAACAGTTAAAAAATAAAATAAAGTAAACATAATTCTTATATTATATATAATTTGCTTCTGACAAAATTTTGCTTCTAAAGTACAAGAAATATATAAAAAAGCATATTTTAACAGGAAAACCAGATAAAATAGTGTTTAGGAAAATGATTGTACCTGTCCAGGTAATTGACGATGTTGGGGTTCTTGTTTTCCCTCATGACTAAGATCTCGTTGATGATCAGCTCTTTCTTGGGCTGC
Source organism: Siphateles boraxobius (assembly GCF_051911475.1). Taxonomy (NCBI): domain Eukaryota; kingdom Metazoa; phylum Chordata; class Actinopteri; order Cypriniformes; family Leuciscidae; genus Siphateles; species Siphateles boraxobius. The sequence goes on along the minus strand of NW_027508931.1, from coordinate 16,555,080 downwards.
TGCTGTAGGTTCATCTGTTTGATGGCCACCTGAAAGGGCAAACATCAGAATAAAAGCTTTTAGGGACACTTGAAGATTAACCCGAGAGTCTTTGGCTCCATTATGCCCGTCTCTGAGCGTCTCACCATTAACATGAGTGAGAGTTAGCTTTGAGATGAGCTCTTTTTGTGTGTAGGTAAGATTACAGCGCTCGCTCAGCTCAGAGGAATGTCATCAGATCAATAACACATGCCGTATTCCCCTGATTCACTGTTATCGATGAGACGAAAATGTCGAAGTCTCTGTCGGAATCGCATTAATGATGACGATAGGTGCCCTCTATTAACCGTAAGAGCATGTGGACACTGAAAAGCATGTCGATATCTCAAACTCCATGATTGGAGTTCTCCAAATGGACACAAAATCATTAACCCTATAAGCAATAATAATAGTGATGCTTGCCTTATTAGTGGTGTTTGGTAAGTAGTGACCTAGTGAGTCGTTGTACGTCACCATCCATTTTAAGCATTGTGTTTGTTGGAATAACATCATTTAAAGTATGCAGTATGTCATGCATGTGGTGAATGTTGTTTTAACCTAAATCAGGATAATATCATAGTGCAGATGAGCAAACAGTCTTCTTGAAAAAAATACGCACGTCTTGATGATGTATGTGTGGCATCAGTGGAGAAACGCATTACTGGCTGGCACCTCAAAAGTCTCACCTCTTGTCCCGTGGCGATGTCTATGGCCGTGTAGACTGTTCCAGACGCCCTGATGAGGGAAGGAAGTGAAGATTTGGACGAATGTTTGAATTGTGTTTGTGGGATTTGGCATAAATGATAAGATCATAAAACTCACCCCTGGCCTATCTTCTCAAATCGCGTGTACTTCTTCTTCGGGTCACCCACGCTGACTATACTTCCTGTGGAGTGAAGTTCACATGTTATTTTCAGAGATATAACAATAAAAAATAAAAAAAACACTACAAAAAAAAAAAATAAGAGAGACACACAAGTGAGGAAAAACAGCCTTTTAAAAGTCAGAAAGAATGAAAATGTAGCACTTCAGGGTGTGTGACAGAGCTGCACAACTAATCAAATTGATAATCAAAATTGTGATATGAATTTATTTTGTGCAATTATATAACTGGAGATTAGAGGGCGGCGCTGAGAGAATTTGAAATATCAGTCAAAGGTTAACTGGAGGGCCTTACAATCATAACATAAAATAAAATACAAATAATTTATGATGTTTATATTTTCAATTTATTTTATTTCAGTAAGAAATATAAACTTATTTAAAAAAATATTCTGTTTAATAATCTATTTGAATATTCTATTCTAATAAAACAAATATATTTTACACCATTTTGCTTCTTATGTAAATGCTTCCTTTTCTTTAAGAGTTACATTTATAAAAATATAAAATTCGATATTTTACAGGGAAACAAAACCGAAAAGTATATGTTTATTTTATTTAAATCAAAGTACCTGTGTTCCAAACAATGTGTGCGAAATGTTAACCAATATATTAGCTCTGCTCAACTTTATGACGTTGCCATGGTCTCCGTTTAGCTGGAAATCACCAACAGCCATCACTTTATGGTTATTTTTTACAAATGCTTTGTTCTAATAGTCTTTTATTATGCCTTTTGATAAATATTAGTCAAAAGCGTAATATAATGTTTGCCAAATCAGGCAGCCCTAGTTTTTGAGGATCAGCCGAATCGTTCCCCTCAAATTGGTCCCGTATAAGAAGAGTCTGAACTGAGATCAGATTCAGTCAGACACATGCTCAGGAGCGAGAAGCATACGATCGTTTCCAGTCAAACTAGCAGAAGAATGAGAGAGAGTGGGGGGATGAAAAGGCCTCTAAACCTTTGGGAAAAGACAGATTTACAGGCAGTGAGGTAACAGAGGCTTGGAAAAGACAGAAAGGGAGAAGACCGAGGGCTGATCAGAGTTTTACGACGTCTCTGAGTCTTAAATTCAGGCCACATAAGGGAAAGACAGGAACATCTTCAGTTCGACGTGTAACCCGGCAACCGTTGATGAATGGATGTTTTAGATGAAGAACGACAAATCTTTGGCCAAGAGGGGCCTGAGGTGACAGAGTGGGGCAGGAAAGACACACTGGATGGCTGCAGCAGCATCCCGTTCTTACCAGTAGAGGGCGATCTGAGCACGTCTGTAGCATGGGGTTTTTAATAAGATACAGGTTCTTAGAAAGTCATGCATCTCTTGGGCCGCTCATAAAAAAAAATTACTGGGAATAATTTCAGCCAAAATGACATGCTAAATAATAATAATGCATATAAAGCATAGTAAAAATAATACAACTTAGATTCACAAAAAACATGCAAGAAATAAAAGCATGTTGCAAAAACAAATACGCCACACATACTTTATATGCCATATAATGTGTAGTCAGCTGGTTATTAACGTAAAAAATAAACCTTGACAGGGTGACAGCACCTTGACAGCAATAATGACTTGCTGACGGCACATTATCCTACTTATTACAGGCCTACTTACTACATAAATTGATAATTGGACATGAAATATGGATTTGTATGTAAATTATTATACTATTATACTAATAGAAAGAGACCCAAAGAGAGACATGGAACTAGCATAGCTATGTGAAAACCCAGCTGTCAGGAAAAAAAAAAAAAAAAACTGGAATACTTTATATATTATTTATTTTTTGTTAATTTGTGTGTATGTGTGTATGTATGTATGCATGCATGTCTAAAATATTTATATAAAATAATATTTTAATTAAAAATAAATATTTAATATCTACATAATAATTAGTGTTAATTTTGTATGTATAATGTGTGTGTTTATATATATATATATACAGGTCCTTCTCAAAAAATTTGCATATTGTGATAAAGTTAATTATTTTCCATAATGTAATGATAAAAATTAAACTTTCATATATTTTAGATTCATTGCACACCAACTGAAATATTTCAGGTCTTTTATTGTTTTAATACTGATGATTTTGGCATACAGCTCATGAAAACCCAAAATTCCTATCTCAAAAAATTAGCATATCATGAAAAGGTTCTCTAAACGAGCTATTAACCTAATCATCTGAATCAACTATCCATCCATCCATCCATCTTCCTCCGCTTATCCGGGGCCGGGTCGCGGGGGCAGCAGTCTGAGCAGAGAAGCCCAGACTTCCCTCTCCCTGGACACTTCCTCCAGCTCTTCCGGGGGGACACCGAGGCGTTCCCAGGCCAACCGGGAGACATAGTCTCTCCAACGTGTCCTAGGTCTTCCCCGGGGTCTCCTCCCAGTGGGACGTGCCCGGAACACCTCCCCGGGAAGGCGTCCAGGAGGCATCCGGAACAGATGCCCGAGCCACCTCAGCTGACCCCTCTCGATGTGAAGGAGCAGCGGCTCTACTCTGAGCTCCTCCCGAGTGACCGAGCTTCTCACCCTATCTCTAAGGGATCGGCCAGCCACCCTGCGGAGAAAGCTCATTTCGGCCGCCTGTATCCGGGATCTTGTCCTTTCGGTCATGACCCAAAGCTCATGACCATAGGTGAGAGTAGGAACGTAGATTGACCGGTAAATCGAGAGCTTTGCCTTACGGCTCAGCTCCTTCTTCACCACAACAGACCGGTACATCGACCGCATTACTGCAGAAGCTGCACCGATCCGTCTGTCAATCTCCCGTTCCATCCTTCCCTCACTCGTGAACAAAACCCCAAGATACTTAAACTCCTCCACTTGAGGAAGGATCTCTCCACCAACCTGAAGTGAGCAAGCCACCCTTTTCCGACTGAGGACCATGGCCTCGGATTTGGAGGTGCTGATTTTCATTCCAGCCGCTTCAGACTCGGCTGCAAACCGTCCCAGTGCATGCTGAAGGTCCTGGTGTGAAGGGGCCAACACGACAACATCATCCGCAAAAAGCAGAGACAAAATCGTGTGGTCCCCAAACCTGACACCCTCCGGCCCCTGGCTGCGCCTAGAAATTCTGTCCATAAAAACTATGAACAGAACCGGCGACAAAGGGCAGCCCTGCCGGAGTCCAACATGCACCGGGAAGAAGTCTGACTTACTACCGGCAATGCGAACCAAGCTCCTGCTTCGGTCATATAGGGACCGGACAGCCCTTAGCAAAGGACCCCGGACCCCATACTCCCGGAGCACCCTCCACAGGCCGCCGCGAGGGACACAGTCGAATGCCTTCTCCAAATCCACAAAGCACATGTGGACTGGTTGGGCAAACTCCCATGAACCCTCCAGCACCCTGTAGAGAGTATAGAGCTGGTCCAGTGTTCCACGGCCTGGACGAAAACCGCACTGTTCCTCCTGAATCCGAGGTTCCACTATCGGCCGTATTCTCCTCTCCAGTACCCTGGCATAGACTTTCCCAGGGAGGCTGAGAAGTGTGATCCCCCTGTAGTTGGAACACACCCTCCGGTCCCCCTTCTTAAAAAGAGGGACCACCACCCCGGTCTGCCATCCCAGAGGCACTGTCCCCGACCGCTACGCGATGCTGCAGAGGCGTGTCAGCCAAGACAGCCCCACAACATCCAGAGACTTGAGGTACTCAGGGCGGATCTCATCCACCCCCGGTGCCTTGCCACCGAGGAGTTTCTTGACTACCTCGGTGACCTCAGCTAGGGTGATGGACGAGTCCACCTCTGAGCCCTCAGCCTCTGCTTCCTCAATAGAAGACGTGACGGCGGGATTGAGGAGATCCTCGAAGTATTCCTTCCACCGTCCGACGACATCCCCAGTTGAGGTCAACAGCTGCCCACCTCCACTGTAAACAGCGTTGGTAGGGCATTGTTTCCCTCTCCTGAGGCGCCGGACAGTTTGCCAGAATCTCTTCGAGGCCAGCCGATAGTCCTTCTCCATGGCCTCACCGAACTCCTCCCAGGCCCGAGTTTTTGCCTCCACAACCACCCGGGCTGCAGTCCGCTTGGCCTGCCGGTACCTGTCAGCTGCCTCAGGAGTCCCACAAGCCAACCAGGCCCGATAGGACTCCTTCTTTAGCTTGACGGCATCCTTTACTTCCGGTGTCCACCACCGGGTTCGGGGATTGCCGCCTCGACAGGCACCGGAGACCTTACGGCCACAGCTCCGAGCAGCCGCTTCGACAATGGAGGTGGAGAACATGGTCCACTCAGACTCAATACCTCCAGCCTCCCTCGGGATCCGGTCGTGGCTCTGCCGGAGGTGGGAGTTGAAGATCTCTCTGACAGGAGACTCGGCCAAACGTTCCCAGCAAACCCTTACAGTACGCTTGGGTCTGCCGAGTCTGTCCAGCCTCCTCCCCCGCCATCGTATCCAACTCACCACCAGGTGGTGATCAGTTGACAGCTCCGCTCCTCTCTTCACCCGAGTGTCCAAGACATACGGCCGCAGGTCAGATGAAACGACCACAAAGTCGATCATCGACCTGCGACCTAGGGTGTCCTGGTGCCACGTGCACTGGTGGACACCCTTATGCTTGAACATGGTGTTCGTTATGGACAAACTGTAACTAGCACAGAAGTCCAATAACTGAACACCGCTCGGGTTCAGGTCGGGGGGGGCCGTTCCTCCCAATCACGCCCCTCCAGGTACCACTGTCGCTGCCCACGTGAGCGTTGAAGTCCCCCAGTAGAACGACGGAGTCCCCAGTCGGGGCACTTTCCAGCACTCCTCCCAGAGACCCCAAGAAGGCCGGGTACTCTGCACTGCCGTTTGGCCCGTAGGCACACCTGAATCAACTAATTAATTATAAACACCTGCAAAAGATTCCTGAGGCTTTTAAAAACTCCCAGCCTGTTTCATTACTCAAAACCGCAATCATGGGTAAGACTGCCGACCTGACTGCTGTCCAGAAGGCCATCATTGACACCCTCAAGCAAGAGGGTAAGACACAGAAAGAAATTTCTGAACAAATAGGCTGTTCCCAGAGTGCTGTATCAAGGCACCTCAGTGGGAAGTCTGTGGGAAGGAAAACGTGTGGCAAAAAACGCTGCACAACGAGAAGAGGTGACCGGACCCTGAGGAAGATTGTGGAGAAGGACCGATTCCAGACCTTGGGGGACCTGCGGAAGCAGTGGACTGAGTCAGGAGTAGAAACATCCAGAGCCACCGTGCACAGGCGTGTGCAGGAAATGGGCTACAGGTGCCGCATTCCCCAGGTCAAGCCACTTTTGAACCAGAAACAGCGGCAGAAGCGCCTGACCTGGGCTACAGAGAAGCAGCACTGGACTGTTGCTCAGTGGTCCAAAGTACTTTTTTCGGATGAAAGCAAATTTTGCATGTCATTCGGAAATCAAGGTGCCAGAGTCTGGAGGAAGACTGGGGAGAAGGAAATGCCAAAATGCCTGAAGTCCAGTGTCAAGTACCCACAGTCAGTGATGGTCTGGGGTGCCATGTCAGCTGCTGGTGTTGGTCCACTGTGTTTTATCAAGGGCAGGGTCAATGCAGCTAGCTATCTGGAGATTTTGGAGCACTTCATGCTTCCATCTGCTGAAAAGCTTTATGGAGATGAAGATTTCATTTTTCAGAACGACCTGGCACCTGCTCACAGTGCCAAAACCACTGGTAAATGGTTTACTGACCATGGTATTACTCAATTGCCCTGCCAACTCTTCTGACCTGAACCCCATAGAGAATCTGTGGGATATTGTGAAGAGAAAATTGAGAGACGCAAGACCCAACACACTGGATGAGCTTAATGCCGCTATCGAAGCATCCTGGGCCTCCATAACACCTCAGCAGTGCCACAGGCTGATTGCCTCCATGCCACGCCGCATTGAAGCAGTCATTTCTGCAAAAGGATTCCCGACCAACTATTGAGTGCATAACTGAACATAATTATTTGAAGGTTGACTTTTTTTTGTATTAAAAACACTTCTTTTATTGGTCGGATGAAATATGCTAATTTTTTGAGATAGGAATTTTGGGTTTTCATGAGCTGTATGCCAAAATCATCAGTATTAAAACAATAAAAGACCTGAAATATTTCAGTTGGTGTGCAATGAATCTAAAATATATGAAAGTTTAATTTGTATCATTACATTATGGAAAATAATGAACTTTATCACAATATGCTAATTTTTTGAGAAGGACCTGTATATATACACACACACACACACACACATTCAGAGAATATTTTAGAGAATATAAATAATTTTTTTGTATTATTTAATAAATAATTATAATTGTTACCTCCAATTTTAGTTGAGCTAGATCTCGTGTATCACTTACGCAGTTTCTCGAGTATCTCCTCGTCGGTCATCTTCTTCTTGCGCGTCTTGTCAGCACTTTGTGGAGTCGAGGGTGTGGGGGTGTTAGTGGCGCTGGTGCTGGAGGGCGTCGGGGTGGGACTGCCGGCGTCAGAGGTCGCGTTGGCGATGGGTGATGTGGCAGCGTCTTTGGTGGCGAGCGGAGGGGGAAGAGGATCAATGACGGAGCGTGTGTAGATCTGTGGGGTGCACAAATGTGTTGTATTAGCAGTGGAAGATATAAAATAGCATAGTAACTAGTCCTGATCAGTGACCACTTGAATAAACTGTATCAGATTACATGGGGCACAAATGGTGCAATAGATGATTCACAAGGCATTCTGGG